>NW_006921625.1:5392387-5415167 GCF_000298275.1 Orycteropus afer afer
TGCAGAGAAAACATCTTTGCTGCCACCACCCTTACATATAGTGTTAGCAAGCAAATAAGCATCAGTGGATAAAGTCAGTAGTGTTGGGGTTGGCGTGTGTTATGCAGAGATCTGAGCAGGGAAGGGCAGCAGGAGAGCTGGGGGCCTCCCAGAGAAGGTGACAAGTGTGATTCAATAAGGGACATTGGCCTTTGCAAGCCAAGACTCCCCTTTGGGAGGCCTGTGACACCCCCATTTGAGATTGGACCAGATGTGGGTCTGGGGTGTGAAATCAGTAGAATGCTAGGGCTGGCAGGGCCCTTGCAAACTTTGCTGTGCAGCCCATTCATTTCACCTGTGGAGACTGAACTCTGACCCATGCACTTGTGATCTCCTGGTGTCAGGACATTGTCTCAGCATATGGTCAAAACAAAATCCAGTTGTCACAGAGTTGACTCTGACTCCCAGGGATGCCATGTGTGTCAAGTAGAACTGGGATACGGTTCACAATGGCTGACATTTTGGAAATAGATCATGAGGCATCTCTGGGTAGTCAGTCTAGAGACCTCCTCAGCAAAATTTTCTTGCATTTGATATTAATGATATTATATTATTCAATAATATTGAATTATTCAATATTGAATAATTGTTCAATAATTTCTGCATTCTGTTGGATCATCTTTCTGTGGAATGGGCAAAAATATGAATCTCTTTCAATAGGTTGGCCAGGCAGCTGGCTTCCAAATTTCTTGGCATAGGTGAGTGAGAACCTACAGTGCTGAAACATCTCAGCTGGTATTCCATCAATTCCTGGAGCCTTGTTTTTCACTAATGCCTTCAGCAGCTTGAACTTCTTCCTTCAACACCATCAGTTTTTGATCAATTGAATGTCAACCAATTCTTATTGGTACAATGACTCTGTGTAATCCTTTCATTGTCTTTTGATTGCAACATCATTCCAAATTGCCTCATATGCATGTGAGAACTGGGCAATGAATAAGGAAGACCAAAGAAGAGTTGATGTTTTTGAGTTGTGGTGCTGGCGAAGAATGCTAAAAGTACCATGGACTGCTAAAAGAACTAACAGATCTGTCCTGGAAGAAGGGCAGCCAGAATGCTCATTGGAAGTGAGAATGGCCAGACTCCATCTCACCTACTCTGACCATGTTGTCAGAAGGGACCATTTTCTGCAGAAGGATGTCATGCTTGGTAAAGTAGAGGGTCAACGAAAGATGGAAAGGCCCTTGACAAGACAGACTGACATGGTGACTGCTGTGATGGACTGGGGTGTAGTGGGGATTGTAAGGCTGACACGGGACCAGGTAGTGTTTCGCTCTGTTGTACATAGGGTTGCTATGAGTCAGAGATGACTCAACAGCACATAACAATAACAACAAACATCATCCCATATTTTCCATAGAAGCTTTCAATATTGTAACATGAGGCTTGGCTTTTTTCTTTTTCTTTAATTCTTCTAGGTTGAGAAATTCCAAGCATGCTCTTGCCTTTGGGTTTTCTAACTCTAGTTCATGCACATTTCATTATAGTACTTTATTTTGTCTTCTTGAGCCACTTTTTGAAACCTGTTCAGCTCTTTTATCTCATCATCTTTTCACTTGCTTTAGCTATTCTCTGTTCAATAGCAAGTTTCATTGTCTCTTCTGACATCTATTTTGGTCTTTTCTTACTTTCTTTTCTTTTTAATGACCTTTTGCTTTCTTCATGTATGATGTCCTTGATGTCATCCCAAAACTCATGTGGTCTTCAGTCGTTGGTGTTTAATGGGTCAAATCTATTCTTGAGATGGTCTCTAAATTCAGGTGGGATATACTATGTCTCTCATGGACTTATTTTCATTTTCTTCGACTTCCACTTGAGTTTGCAAATGAGAAATGATGGTCTCTTCCACAATTGGCCCCAGGCCTTTTTGTGCCTGATGATACGATGATGATATCATTTCTTTTCACAGATAAAGTTGATTTGATTCCTCTGTATTCTGCCCAGCAAGGTTCACATATATAATCACTGTTTATATTGAAAAATGATATTTAGAATGAATGAGTCATTGGTCTTGCAAAATTCTATTATGCAATCTCCGGTGTAATTTCTATTATCAAAGCTGTATTTTCCAACCCATCTTTCTTTGTTTCCAACTTTCACATTCCAATCACTTATAATATCAATACATCTTGGTTGCATGTCTGATCAATTTCAGACTGCAGAAATTAAAAATCTTCAATTTCATCATGTTTGGCATAAGTGGTTGATTTCATAAATTTGAATAATGATAGTAGAATTAACTAGTTTTCCTTGTAGGCATATTGGTATTACCCTATCACTGATAGTATTGTACTTCAGGATAGACCTTGAAATGTTCTTTTTGACAATGAATGTGACACCATTCCTCTTTAATTTGTCATTCCTAGCATACTAGACCATATGATTGTCTGATTCAAAATGGTCAATACCAGTCCATTTCAGCTTACTAATACCTAGGATATGTATTTTTAAGCATTCTATTTCATTTTTGACAATTTTCCTGGATCCATACTCCATACATTCCATCTTTTGGTTATTAATAGATTTTTGGAGCTATTTCTGCTCATTTTGAGTTGTGCCCCATCAGCAAATGAAGGTCCTGAAAGCTTTACTCCTTCCGTGTCATTAAGGTGGACTACTCTGAGGAGGCAGCTCTTCTGCACCCATAGTTCGAGTGCCTTCCAACCTGAGGGGCTCATCTTCCAGCACTATTATGAGATAATGTTTCACTGCTTTTCATAAGGTTTTCACTGGCCATTTTTTTTTTTTATTGTAATTTAGGTGAAAGTTTACAGAGCAAATACACTTTCCATACAGCTGTTCAAACACATGTTGTCTCATGACATTGACTACAAATTAACCCAATGCAACAGCTCCCCTCCTACTTCCTCCTGATAGTTACCTCTTCCCTGTGTCCTTCCGTCCATGCACTCCTGCCCCCTGAGCTGTCTCCCTGTGCATAAGCAGCCCTTCTTTCTCCCATGATTGATCTCCCATGATTTCCTCAGGTAAATGTTCAACTCATATGCCTGTCTTTTGTTTGGCTGAAAGCCACAGGTGTGCGTTCAATTCCAGACCTGAAGGGCAGCTAGGGGCCATAGTCTCAGTGGTTCCACCAGGCTCTATCACACCAGCACACCTGGTCTCTCCCACCCCCCATTTTTTTCCCAAATGATTTTGAGTTTTGTTCCACATTGTTTTTCCTCTCTATGTAGGATCTCCTACATAGATCCCCCTCTGAGTTGTTGACAGTGGTAGCTGGGCACCATCTAGTTCTTCTGGTCTCATAGTTATAAAAGTTGCAGATCACATGGTGTACCGGTCACTAGGACTAATTGCTTCCATGAATCTTTGTTTTTCTTCATTCTTTTTTGCTCTGGATGAGGAGAGACCCATTGTTGCATCCAGATGGCTGCTTTCAAGCTTTTAAGATCCCAGTTGCTATTTGCACTGGCCAATTTTTAAGAAGTGGGTCACCAGGCCTTTCTCCCAAGTCTGTCTTAGTCTGGAAGCTCCACTGAAACCTGTCCCCCATGCGTAACCCTGCTGGTATTTGAAATACTGGTGGCATAACTTCCAGCATCACAGTGACACGCAAGCCAGCAGAGTGTGAAGAATGGACAGAGGAGTAGTGGAGGGGCTTCTAGGCAACCAGATTTCCCTTTCAGAGAGGGCCGAGTGCTCCCTCCCTCATGCGCTTGTCATATAAACTCCCACTGGTATTGAAATTTAGGTAGAGACGATTTCCACATAGAGGGTCCTGCCCATTCCCACTATCTACACACAATAGCAGAGCATACGTGACCAGCACATGCCCTACTGCTGAAGGGCTGCATTGTCTCTTTGTGCTTTTACAACTTGCATCATGTAGTGATGCTCTCTTGCCATCTGCTTTCAAAAGACCAGATGCAGAACTCAACGCGTACATGTAACTGGATTCTCCTGTTGGAAACATGATGTTCTGCAGAGTAACACATCATCTCCAGTATACCAGAAAGCCCACAGGGCCTGGTCGAGCTGCCATGACTCCTTCAAGTCAAATCAGGAGCAACAGCTTCCCCAGCCAACCATCCAGAGAATTCAATGGTCAAAAGAAGGCACCTCTTCCTAATACAATGAGCTCATAAGATGAGAGCATTAACTGTAGCATCTGACTTAATGTATCACACTGATCCAATCATCAGTTAATTCAACACACACATCCCATATACATCACCATGAGAAGTATTGGTGGTTCAGTGGTAAAATTATCCATCACGTTCCACGTGGGAGATCCCCATTCTATTCCCAGCCAACGTTCCTCACGCACATCCACCACCCATCTGTTAATGAAGGCTTGAGTGTTGCTCTCATGCTGACCAGATTTCAGCGGAGCTTCTAGGAGATGATGGAGCAGGACCTGCTTCTGAAAATGAGCCAATAAGAATCCTGTGGGTCATGGTGGTCTGATCTGAAACCTGTCACAGGAATGGCACAGGAGCAAGCAGTGGTCTGTCCCATCATGCACAGGGTCGCCACGAGTCAGGCACGGGTGGCTACAACAGCATTGACAACATACATCACCATAGGTGGGACAAAGAAGAACAGAACACAAGAGGCCCCATGCCCCCATAGGTGTGCGGTCCAGAGCAGGAAGTGATAGCTCAGCTTGATAAGTGTCTGAAGTGTGTTAAGAGACAAAGTGAGATAGGGCTGCAGAGGAGAGTACAAACTGTGCCTGGGCTCAGAGTGAGGAAAGGCTTTTTGGAGGAGGGGACATTTAAGCTGAGCCTTGAGGGTGGGTAGGAACTCTCAGTGGGAAGGAGAGGAAAGGTGTTGCATGCAGCGGAAACACGAGGTGCAAAGGCCCAGTGTCTGCGAGGGCATATGTGTGGCCCAGGAGCCATAGGTGTTCCATGTGATCAGAGTGTAAGTGCGCCTGGGCAAGAGCCATAGGCAACGAGGCCTTGCAAGCAACTGTGACCCCCAGAAGAAGGGCCTTGAATGGCTTGCTGGTCTTCAGGGAGGTGGAAACTTTACCTGTACAATCCCCATCCAGAAAGGTGGAGGGGTGTCTTCAGCCTGCGTTTCAATGAGAAACATGAGCTCAGTGCTCTCCAGCAGGCTCATGAAGACGGCCAGGCTAGCCTACCCCTTCCCAAGGTCATGGCCACAGCAGCAGACCCACAGCTATTCTAGTGGTGGGTCTCAGGCCCTTTTTCCCTAAGACCAAGGTCCTTGGGTGTCACAAATACTCCGTGCTAAACTACTAACTCAAAAGTTAACAGCTGGAGCCCACCTAGGGATGCTGTGGGGAAAGTCCTGGTGATTGCTCACCTCAGATTATAGCTCAGAAAGCCTTATGAGCACAGTTCTGCACCATAACACATGGGGTCACTGTGAGTCAATCAACTTGACAGCAGCGGGTTTCCCTCAGACTGTCCTGCATACCCGCTCCTCAGTGCGTTGCCAGGCAGCCCGGCCCCCTGCTAATTTGCCATGATCATTATCAGCGTGATAATGGGACAGGCTCCATCCGAGCGCTGAATGTGGTCCTCAGTGAAGAAGTGGGCTCCCCTCATCATCGGGTGTGCCATCTGTGTGTGGCACTAATTAGAAGCTGGCAGTGTCTTCTCTTGGCTGACCTGAGACCACTGGTCACCGCAGTGATCTCATGTGAGCGTGAAAAGGCAGCTCGAGTGGTTTCCATCTTTCTCTGTAAATCCTTGTAGCTGTTTGTGTTTTTCTAGAGCAGTTGCAGAGGGTGGCAGATGGAACTCGACGTGGAATTTCACATGCTTCTACCTGGATGCTGGCTGCCTCTGGGACAGGTGGGGATGGAAGTGCATTTTCTGTTTCCTGTCCCTGACTCTTCCTTTATGGCGGCTCCTTTGTGTGAAGGAACAAGTCAATTAGACCACACAGCCCCAAACCAGGTGCTGTCAAGTCAATTCTGCATCATGGGGACCCCAAGTGTTACAGAGCAGATGTGACCTCAGAAGATTTCCTTGGCTGTCATCTTTCGGGACACAGATCTCCAGGCCTTTCTCTTGTGGCACTCTGGCTGGCTTTGAAATGCCAACCTTTAGGTTAGCGGTGGAGCACCAACTGTTTGTGCCACCCAGGGACTTCTAATTGCAAATAATGAACCTCTTTTTTTTTTTTTTTCTTCTAACACTGTGTGTACTATTCCCAGAGCACAGTGTTCATGACTGTAATGAACAGAAACAAAGATCTTATTAAAATCCTCGGGTCCCATTAGAAGTACACACAAGATGAATGAGCAAACCCACCAGCACTGACTCAGGGGAAGCGGGGCTGCTTGCAGGAGGAGTGTGCAGATGAGGGGGCGATTTGTTTTTCGAAGACAAGATGGAGCAAACTGGGTCAACGGTAGATATGTCCCAAGTCAGTCAATCATCCGCAGAATTTATGGAAAGTTACCGAGTGCGGAACACTGCGTCATGTGTTAGGATTAAAAGGACTGTTTGCCAGGAGAGTAAACCCTTATAGAGCAATACTTTCAACAGGCTCACACAGTAAGTACTGTCCACACAGTGAAGCGTTGACATGGAAATCTGGATGGGCAGTATCTGAAGGGGGCTCTGACTGGGTGCCTGCCCCCAGGGATTTTCCCATAGTGGGGAGACGAGTAGAGATGGGAGGTAAAAGAGATGTGGAACTGGGGAGCAGGGAGTGAGCAGGGAGGCTCCGCTTAGGAGTCTGCAGAGGGAAAAGCAGGGTCGAGCACAGGTGAAGCCACCTGGCTGACGGCGAGCAGCGACCATCAGAAGCACACAGCCTGAGTCCACCGGGAGCTTCTCCTGGCCCATCACAGGCGAGAGCTCCGCTGGGACCTTGTGCCTTGCTCCGTTGTCGCAGATCCTTTCCATGTGCTTGGATCTAGGATGAAGGAGGTTCTCTCGTCTCCAGAAAGAGCCACATACTTTCAAAGCCTCAGACTAGCCCCAGCTGTGATGCTGTTCTTGCCGGCCGTTGCCTTAGCGCTGATTCCAGACGAAATCATGTGTGTGCGGAGTCAAATCGCTCCGCGGGTTTCCAAGGCTATGACCTCTCAGAAACAAACCGGTGTATTCCAAGGCACCTCTGGCTGCGCTCGAGCTGCCATTTTTGCTGGTGGTAGAGCGCTTCACCGCTTCCTACGACATCAGCGTGTTAACTGGAGTCCCCTCGGGCAATTACAAATCCTTTTCTGGGTTTGGTCCCTCTAACCTCCAAGAATGAGTGCAAAGGGAGTTTCTGGCATGAAACATGTTTGGACTCTGTAACTAACCCAGAGGTCTGAGTGCAACCTCTGGAAACCGAGGTCTTCATTCTGCCCACCTGAAGTGACCTTGAGAAGTGCCTTTTATTTACTGTCCAGTATATTGACAGTCAACAGTAATGAGAATTGTCCCAGCTGTCTAGAATGTCAGTGAAGGCAGGTGCCTGGCTGTTATTCTGTCCAGTGTAAAAATAATATTTACTGTAAATCACTCTAGGTTGCTTCCTATCTTCCAAACACACGAGGGAAGGAAATTGAAGTCTCTGTTCACTTATAAGAATTATGTTTGCAATAAGCGAATGTGTGGGTTGAGAGCCTCCTGGTCTCAGCAGCTCTCGGCATCAGGGTGGGTGAGGACACATCTGTAGAAACTCCAGTCCCAACGTCGTGACATGAAATCTATCTGCTGCACAGCCTTGTTCTTCAGCTTCCCAAGAAATGCTGGGATGAAGAAATTAAGCCGTGTTGATTGTCCTCCTTGTCACCTCAGAATTCTCCACACTGAGGGGGTGGGACGGGATTTTGAAATGTTGCTTTTTTTTTTTTTTTCCCTTTGGAAATAAGACAACCTATTGGTGTTTTCCAGTACTGCAGGCTGGATCAGAAGCTCAACTGCTGTTACCATGACAACAAGATACCTTGCACCTCTCTGCAACGCCGCCTCTGCTTTGCTCTAAATGTTCTCCCCTGGTGTCTGGGGGGTTATTCCCCACTGGACATTTTTGGCCTGACATTGCCCTTGCCTAATATCACCCAAAGAATTCAGGCAGAACAAGCCTCTTAGATTCAGGAATGCTTGGACTTGGAAATTTTCCCAAAGATAAAATAAATGGTTAGTCCAAAGTTTATATGAAGGCTAGCCTGGAAGCCAGGCTGGGGCAAAAGGTTAGGACATTCTCTAGTGGAGAGGCGTGATTTTGGTCCAAGAAAACCAGGAGCTATTCGTCACACATCGTAGATGAAGTCAACTTAAAGGGACAAGTCAAGGCCCAACATGAGGTCTGGGGTCTTCTGCCAGAGATTTCCAAAACACAGAAGAAAGAGGCTGGAGCTACAGCCAGCTAGGATGAAAAGGAGAAAGTTCTTGGGTTAAGATATCCCTCTCAGGAAAATAACGGGAAGATGGGGTCTAGAAAGGTTGTTCAATTATTCTTGAGAGGCTGGACCATCAAGGCCATGACCTTCAGCATAACAGCCCGAAGGCCTGAAACCAGGATTTGCTAATTATTAATTCTGTGACCTTGAGGAGCCTACTTGGCCTTTCTGAGCCTCAGTTTCTTTATCGGGAAAGTGTGGGGTGTAATTTTAACTTCTGTGAGTTTTTGTGGGAGTAAAATACTACACTGTGTGTGAGGACTGCATTACTGTGTTTGACACATAGTAAATGCCTAGTGAAGGAGCCCTGGTGGTACAGTGGTTAAGCACTAAGCTGCTAACTGAAAGGTCAGTGGTTCAAACCCGGCAGCCTCTCCATTGGAGAAAAATGTGTCAGTCTCTTTCCCTAAAGATAAAAAGCCTTGGAAACCCTATGGGGCAGTTCTAATTTCCCCTATAGGGTCACTATGAGTTAGAATTGATTCCATGGCAATGGGTTAAGTGCTGTGTCCTCACTTTGCTTTTCATAGATCCTTGATTGGGTATCAGCCAGGTATTGGGGCTGCTCAGATGGACACATCTGCATTCCTCCCTTCAAGGAGCTGTAGCGGTACTCATGGAACGGTAATGTAGTATGATGAATCTGAGAGGAGAGGCATACAAGAGGTAGCTAACTCCATGGGAAGAACTGCACAAGACTCTGTAGGAGACATGCCCTAAACAAGGCCTTGTAGGAAGTGACAGAGTTCAAGAAGAGAAATAGTGATGGGTTTGCTGGCCAGAATGGCACAAGTGCAGAGGAGGGACTTCTTGGTGCATGGAGGTGCTGCAAGTCATCAGTCAAGACTGCACTGGTGTGTGCTGTGAGCTACCAGGCCAGTCGTCAGTCTTCCAGCATTCTTCAGCACCAGCTGCTCTGGGACAGTTCCTTGACCACCGTGCTGGTGGGAAGTGGGAAGGAGGGTTCAGGGACCACACATCACCTTCACATGTTAGCTCCGTGGACCCTAATCTACAAGTTTAGCTTGTCAAGAAGAAAATCAACATATACAACCTCCTTCTTCTTTTTTAATAGCAGTTTCACTGAGATACAGTTCATGTAGCATAAAACTTCACCCCTCAAAAATGTACACTTCAGTGGTGTGTAGGACATGTAGAGTTGTGCAACCATGACCACAATCAACTCTACAGCATTTGCATCACCTCAGAAGGAGACGTTGTACCCATTAGCAGTCACTCCCTGCCCAACCCCCAGGCAACCACTAATCTACTTACTGTCTCAATGGGTTTGCCTATTCTAGACCGTTCATATCAATGGACTCAAACACTATGTGGTCTTTTGTGATTGATCTCATTCCTGTTATATGATAGCCAAGGTTCATCCATGTTGTAGTATATATCAACACTTCATTTTTTATGGCCAAATAATATTTCATTGTTTGAATATGCTACTTTCTGATGAATATTTGGGCTGCTTTCACCTTTTGCTCTTATGAATAAAGTTGCTATAAGCACATTTGCTTACAAGTTTTTGTGTGGACATATGTTTCATTTCTCTTAGGTACATACTTAGGAGTGGAATCACTGGGTCAAATTGTAACTCCATGTTTAAGATTTCAAGGACCTGTCAGACACTGTTTCAAGGTGGCTGTGCAATTTTACATTTCCACCAACTATGGATGAGATTTTCAACTTCTCCACAGCTTTGCCAACACTTGATACTATCTGTCTTTTTTGTTATGGAGCCATCCTTGTGGCTGTGAAATGATATCTCGTGGTGACTTGGATTTGCATTTCCCTGCTGGCTAATGATGCTAAGCATAATCTTCTCATGTTTTTATTGGCCACTTGTATGCCTTCTTGGGAGGAACGTCTATTTAAACCATTTGCTCATTTGTAACTGGGTTATTTGTCTATTATTGAGGTGTAAGTGTTCTCTATATAACCTAGATACTAGTTCCTTATCAGGTACACAATTTGCAAATTTTTTTTTTCTCCCATTCCATGTGTTGTCTTTTTACATTTTGGTGGTGTCCTTTGAAGTATCAAACTTACAAATTTTTATGATGTCTCATGTATCAATTTGTTCTTTTGCTGTTTGATTAAGGTTCTGAAGCCTAATTGCAGTGGCTTTGAGATTTCGGATTGTTCACGCTTTGTGCTTTTTCCTGGTGTGTATAGGGAGGAAGTGATCAGAGTGCCTGCAAGAGAAAAAAATGCTCAAAGAGAGTTGGCTCTGATAACAACAATACTAACAATAATACTTAATAAATACATACCAAGCAAAAAACCAAACTCATTGCTGTGGAGTCAATTAGTCTCATAGCTACCCCTCCTTGGGTTTCCGAGGCAATATCTCTATGGAAGTAGATTGCTTAATCTTCCTTCTAAGGAGTGGCTGGTGGGTTTGAACTGCCAGCCTTTTGGCTAGCAGTCAGATGCCTTAGGCACTACTCCACCAGAGCTCCTGATAAATACATAGCAATACTTATCATTCTATGATATTTGACAAACTAAGCTGCAGGACTGTTTTCTTCTCTAGAAATGGACAAAGAAGGAGAAAGAAACTTCCAATTTGAGTGTGTAATATGTGCCAGGTACTAAGCTAGGTACTTGACCAGGTAGCTAGAAACCTGAGGCTCAGAGATGTGAAGCAACTTGCCCAAGGTCACCCAATGAAAGGCAGAGCCTGGATGGGTCTCAGCCACAAGTGACTGGCTCTGATGTCTGTGCCTTTTCTTTCATCGATGTAGTATATCATTATGATGCATAAAAAAACAATCTTGAGAACAATTTTATCAAAAACCTACACTAAGAGCAACACTCAGAGAATGTCAACTGGTTTGGGAAAAACTCAGAATGAAACAATCCCAAACATTCCCCGAAAATGTGAGCTGATGGGGATTTCTTTCTGTTATTTACAAGCTGAGGCTTGATTGGATGATGTTTAATAAATGATACAGAATTCACCTGTCCGTTCCAGAGAAGCACAGTCTAGAGTAAACCTAGATCCAAGACTAAGGCAGACCAGGCCTGGATCCACTTCTGAAAAAGAGCCAGTGAAACCCTGATGAGTTACGTCAGAATGTTGTCCCATAGAGTGCTTGAAGATGAGCCACCTGGGTGGGAAGTACCACAGAACAGTCACAACAGTGGGCCCAGACATGCCAGTGACCATGAAGATCCTGCAGGACTGGGCAACATTCTGTTCTCTTAGACAAAATGTCACGTTGAGTTACAACCCACTCCTCAGCAGCTAACAGCAGCGCAAGGTCGAGGTCAGCCAAGGTGATGGTGAGAGGGTCAGGAACGTTCAGAGGGGAACTGTGCAAAATCAGAGGAGGAAATTTCCCTCAATTAGACTTCTCTTGCCTTCCCCTTTCTTCAGAAGATCTAGGGGGGTGGGTGGGGGGATCTGTCCAGGGCTTATTTGTTTCTGGTACCTCACTTGGTGGTGTCTCTGAAAGCAATTCATTCTGAAAAACCATTTCAGTTGACCCTAAACTCAGAAATAAATCATTTTCAAGGGATGGTTACAATTGCATGTTGTCAGGAGTTGAGTGCTGGAGGACCATAAGGGGAATGGACGACAAGAGGTGGGCTCTTCCTGAGAGGATGCAGTCACCACGGGCATTAGTTTTGCTGCTCAGCAAGCCTGGCAGGTAGGACTTCACAGGGTGAGGATTTTTCATCCTGTGAGCTGAAAGTACTTTCATAAAGTGACTATTCCTACTCAGGTCCAGGGACAGCTTCTGTCCCCATGTGATACGGAAGTATTTAAGGCCCAAATATGTCCCTAATGGGCCATCCCTCAGTGGTACCTAACATACTGTCCTGTCCCTGAAGGAGTCTCATCCTTCCCCAGCCAGAAGCAGGAACCAGAGTGTGAGGTCCTGGGTCTACAGGGACAGGCATTCCCGTCTTCCCAGTGTGTCCCTATATCCGGAACATAAAATGGGCTGGGCCGTGTGGAGTTGAGCCCTTGGGTACACCCAGATGGGAGAACACGGAGCATAAAAGCAGGTTCCATTTTGTGCGAGGGCCCCTTTCTCTGCTAACCCTCTCCCTGGCTCCCTCAGGCAGGACAGAATAGCAGCGGTTTGCCACTCCAGACCCTTCTCCTGCTGTGGTCATAAACTTTCCCTGGATCTGGGGAAGTCGCCAAGTCCTCTCTTTGGAAACTGTCTTCTGAGCAAATCTGAGTGTGATTTTGGCCTCTGGGCTAATACTCCAAGAAGAAAATATCCAAAGGCCACCTTTTTCTTCTGAGAAACAACACAAATTTCTGTACACTATCAACAGTGGGTAAAACAAAACAAAGAAAAAGTGTTGTATTGGACATAAAGACTCCTGTACCCAGCTCCCGGTTCTCCAAAGCCTGCAGTCCAAGGTGTCACTGAGGATGCTGGGTCTGCTCAGACAACCTGGGGACTCTGGAGGGGTGCAGGATAAACAAGGTCTCCTGTGAGCTCAGCGGCAAGAAGGCTACTTAACCCAAGTCCTCCTTCTACTGGGGTGGAGGGAACAAGGGAGTATGTGACACTCCTGGACACAGTTCCCAATGGGCAGGCTCTGCTCCACCCCTGACAGATGAGGACCCCAGCCCCCTCAGGGAGCCCTTTCCTTCTTTCAGTTGCCATCGAGTCAACTGTGACTCGTAGCCATGGAACTGGGCTCCACCGGTTTACAAAGGCTGATATTTGAAAGTAGATCACCAGGCTTCTTTCCAGAGCCATCTCTGGGTGGACTCGAGGCTCTGACTTTTCAGTTAACAGCTGTGTACTCAGCCCTTGGCATCACTTAGGAACTCCTCAGGGAGCTCCATCCTTCTTTATTCCTTATGTTTCTTCACAGCTTTGCTTCTAAAGCAGACCCATCTGGTACCATACTTCAGATACGCATCTTAATTATGGATAACTTAACACAGCAACCAAAAAGGACATCGTGTGTGGTAGAGAACCAACAAGAACAAGGGAAGCTCTTAATGAGATGTGTTGACACAGTGGCCATGACAATGGACTGAAATGTACCAAAGATTGTGAAGATGGCTCAGGACTGGGCAACGTTTCCTTCTGTTATACACAAAGTCACCGTCAGTCAAAGCCAGCTCGAAGGCAACTAACAGTAACAAAAACAGTCTGTTAACCCAGTGGCATCCTTCATAGGTAAGAAAGCTTGAAGATAATATCTCCCAGCTCTTTCAGGTTTAGAAGATGAAGAAGCTCAAAGAAGTCAACCTTGGTCCCAGCTACACAACTAATGGATCACAGAGATGGAGCTAGATTCCAGTGTCCTGACTCCTCTATCCCCAGTCGAGGGATCCTTAACCAAGCCACCTGTTGCCATGTTTGAAAGAGTTAGCAGAATGTTGGAGAGTGAAGAGACACACGTGTTGACCAGTCGGAGTCACCATCAAACTGGTGGCAACTCCAGGCATTTGATGGGAGAAAACACTTTCGGACCAACCTTTCTTCTAGGACGTTCTTCCTACCAGCCCCAGGGGTTAAGCTTCTACAGCCCCAACTTCGGTTAAGGGGAGATGCACACTGGGTATTAGTTCAGACTGGGGAGGAGGTGAAAGATTTTCTTCAATCACCACCATCACAAGAAGGAAGAAGCTTAAGGTGAAGAGATACCTGATTTTCTGACCTTACCCAAGCACACGTGCTTCCTCCCTGGTCACACTGACCCATAAGGTCACTAAGATGATGAAACCTCTTCCTGGGTGACATTCCTAATTTTAAATTATAAAATGAGGATGTGGTCCAAGAGGAAAAGGGTGTAATATCATTTCTTCAGCCATTTATTCCGGGTGGTTGCTGTCTGTGCCTAATGCTCCTGATGCCCTGGCATTTCCTAAAGCAAGAATGTTGATGGTGGGCATTCTTTCCCCTGCTGCCACCTCCTCTCACTGTTAATTTGGTCTTAAATTATCAGAAAGAGGGAATGTCCACATCAAGAACTGAAGCACTCTCAGGAACAAGGGTGGCCCAAAGCTTCAACTTAGACACACTCTGGAGCACTGTCTCTATGACAGAAAGGGACTTTCCCTCGTTGTCCCCCACTCATCCCAAAAAAGGCTGGGTGGAGAGAAAGGCAAGAAAAGGCTATGTAAAATGAAATCTAGATTCTCTCAAAGATGAGAATAAGCTCCGTTCTTGGTATAAGTATCCATTGGCTCAAGTTTCACCTGAAAAGTATCAGTAAATAGTATTTGCTTTGTAGGTAAATATCAGATTAGGAGCCTGAGGGTCTACAACTAGTTTGCTCTGGTTGTATGCAAATTGCTACTGTCAACCAAGAGCTCTGAGTGGTCAACATGCCAGGACCACCCAGCTGACCTACCCTGTGTGTGTGTGTGTGTGTGTGTGTAGTTGAGGGGGGTATTACAATTCAAAAGTTACTGCTTTCCTGTCTTTTGAGAAGGTCTTTTCCTCCTTTTCACCTTCCTTACCAAACACATGAGTATCCCCCTAGTCCAGGCCTAAAATAACAACTTCACCATCTTTTCTCTGCTCGTTCAAGTTGGAATTCAATCCCATTAAGTAGAACACTTGCCAAGATGAGGCCATTCCCAGAAAGCTGATGGTGTGAACCAATGTAAAAGGCAACAAGAAACCTATAGTCTAAGCACCAGAGGAAGGGAATCAGATCAGCAAGGACTGGTTCCACTTGGTCTATTGCAATATCATCCATGGGTCTGATGATGGCAGATCTGGGTGCAGGACTTTCAAATCCCTTGTTCCCTTAACCTCAGCAGGAAAGGCTCTTAATGGCGATCTTGAAGGCTGGTTTTCACCTAGGCAAGCAAATCCTCATGCCACAGTGGCTATGGAAACAGCAGACACGGCTTGCTCATGTCACAGTTGTATTTGTATTACAAGGAACAGTCACAACATTAGAATGCAGCAAAAGTAAATCAGTTGGAAAAATGATGAATTGTAGTAAACAAGTTGGGAAATATCAATGGATATTTTTAAAAGGAGATTTTGACTTAAAACACACAGAAGGCAGAATATAAAAGTTGTTGGAATGCATGACGCCTGTGTCTTGCACGTAAGATTTATTTATACCCCTTGTGATCTTTTCTTTAAAAATTATTAAAGAAAACAAAACTGAAATAGAATGCTATTGGTTCACACTTTCAATGAAGCTTTATAAACTCAGATCTTTATCCCAAAGATGGAGTAATGGAAACCAGAAGACGTTGAAACAGCTTGCTCAAAATGCTGAAACAAAAAAGACAGCTAAGATTTTGATTCCAGTAAAGTTATCCTTCAAAAGTGAAGGTTACATAGACACATTTCAGATAAACAAAAGCTGAGAGAATTTGCCACCAGTAGACCTGTACTACAAGGAATATCAAAGGACATTCTTTAGACCAAAGAGAAATAGCACCCATGGTATCACTGTGGCTCATTAAACTATTAACCTGTTCATTTCAGAGCTACCAGAAGGAAGACAGAGATCCAGAAATGTTACATCAGGGGCATATATAAAATATAATTTATATATTTCCCTTTTCTCTTAACTTTCTTAAACCATGTGTCACTTCTGAAAGCAAATATGATAGCACTATATGGAAGGGTCAATAACATCTATACATGTCAGATGTAAGACAACAATATGATTAAGAGTGTGAATGGACAAGAGGAATAGACAATAAAGATAAACCCTTTTACATATACAATACTGAGCTATCAGTGATAACAAGCATTAATCCATGGGTAAATAGTTGGGTAGACAGCTGAATTATGAGGCATGTCTAGGAAAAAGTGAATATACTTAAGACCATATATAAAGTGGAAGGACAGTATTTCCACATACATATTTGTGTGTACTGTAGGAATGTCCACATATATAACAGAGCTAACAAAGGGCAAAATTATAATATCTTCTTAGCGATAGCCAACCACCCTGAAAGAGCAAGTAGTTGGACTTGTGGGTTCTGGACCATGGCCACATCGAGCTCAATTGGCATAACATACCACACAAAAACATTGTTCTATGTCCTAGTTTGGTGAGTAGCAACTGGGGTCTCAAAAGCTTGCAAGCGGTCATCTAGATGGAACAATGGGTATCTCCTCGACCAGCACAAAGAAGAATGAAGAAAACCAAAGGTGCATGGAAACAATTAGTCCAAGGGATTAGTAGACCATGTGAACCACAGCCCTTATGATCATGAGACCAGAAGAACTAGATAGTGCTTGGCTACCACTGTCAACCACTTGGAAAGGGATCAGTGCAAGGAATCCTAGATAGAGTGGGAGAGCTATATGGAACAAAACTCAAAATAATAAAAAAGACCAGGTTTACTGGTCTGATAGAGCCTGGTGAGACCCTGGGACTATGGCCCCTAACTACCCTTCAGGCCTGGAATTGAACTTACTCCTGTGGCTTCCAGCCAAACCATAGACTGGCATATAAGATGAACATCAGGTAGATACATTTCTTAGATTATCAATTATGGGAAAAGACAAGGGTAGGATTTTAACAGGAAGATAGCTCAGGGGGCAGGAATGCATAGGAAAAAAGGATACAAGGAAGAGATAAGTACAGGGAAGAAGTAGGAAGAGAGCTGTTACACTGTGGGGAATTGCAGTCAATGTCATGAAACAAAATGTGTATGAACTGCTGTATGGAAAATGAATTTGCTCTGTAAAACTTTCATCCAAATCACAATAAAGGTTAAAAAAAAAAAAGAGTGTGCATGGAGATGAATGGAAATGTACTGTTTCAAGTTCCTAAATCTTAACCAAAGTAATTCAATACAAACTCTAAATAGTGTGAGGTAACTGAAGATGCATATTGTAATCCTTAGAGCAACCATGAAAAAGTAATTCACAAATAGTTAGGAGGTCAATATAGAAATTAAAATATCTGATCAACACACATATACACAAAATCAACACACATAAATACACAAAGGTAAGAAAGAGGAAATTGAACAAGCAACAGATTAGACAAATAAAAATTAGCAAAATAGTAATCTTAAATATAACAATATTGATAATTAAATTAAGTGTAAATGGGCTAAACACTCCTAATCAAAGGCAGCGTGGATGAAAATTCAAGAGCCAAAGCAGATGATATCTACTTTTAATACAAAGACAAATAGATATTTTGTTTCATGACATTGACTGCAATGACCCACAATGTAACAGCTGTCTTCCCTCTTCCTCCCAACAGTCACCTCTTCCCTGTGTCATTTCTTATGCATTCCCACCCCTTAAGCTATCTCACTATGTAAACATGCCTTTCTGTTCTCCCATGATTCATCGTTCTCCTGGTCTCATGGTCATATAGGCTGAGGTTCGCATGGTTCACCAGTCCCTTGGACTAATTGTTTCCATGGATCTTTGGTTTTATTCATTCTTCTTTTCTCTGCATGAGAGGCCCATTGTTCCATCTAGATGACCACTTGCAAGCTTTAGGACCCCAAGCACTACTCACCAAAGTAAGAGGTAGAACAATTTTTTGTGTAGATGTTATGCCAATTGAGTTTGATGTCCCCTGTGACCATGGTCCCAAACCCACAGGTCCAACTACTTGCTCTTTCAGGGTGGTTGGGTGTGGCCAAGAAGATATCATAAATTTGCCCCTTGCTTGCTCTATTATATATATGGACATTCCTACAGCACATACCAATATGTATGTGGAAATACTGTCTGCCATCCTTCTGTATGGTCTTGGGTATATTCCCTTTTTCTTGGACATAACCTGTTCATTCAGCTGTCTGCCCACCTATTTACATGTAGATTAGTGTTTGCTATCACTCACAATGCAGAATTGTGTATGTAACAGGGTTTGTCTTTGCTGTCTTGTTCCTCTCGTGCACCTCTCTGTGTCTTCCTTCTCCTTAGTGTTATGTATTGGTCGCTCACTTTTGGTACATTGCTTTCCCTTCAACCATCTCATTTTTGGCATTTACATTTCTGATACATATTTACCAGCATTTTTTAAAAAAATAGAATAACTAATAGAAATTTTTGCCTCCAAAAAAGAAAAGGTCTTCATTACATTTAACTGATTCTGAATAGTTAAGAATAACTGCATTTTCACTTGCATGGTCTTGTGCATTTAATTGATAATCAGAATGAAATTTTGGGATAGGAAGGCAAAGCTTTCCAAATATGTTCTTTTTCCAAGATCAAAGGTATAGGAAATGTCACAAGCATGAAACCTTTCCAGCTCTTCACCACTTTCTTGCTGTGCTGCATCATAGCCAGCAGGGAGCTGCAAGGATGAGGTTTGGGGATGTGTCATTTCTGGAAAAGACAGAGCTGTGATTTTTGCTCCCAGCGTGCCTACGGCCATTGTGTGCCTGCTGCTGTGAGGGGCTTTCAGAGTGTCTCTGCTAACTTTCCAGCCAGGGTGATGTGTGGCTCTGTGCTGTTAACCTCAGCCCTAAGGCATGAAGGCGCATAAAGTTAATCAGTAGTAACCCAAGGAGGGGTCGCTATGAGTCGGGCCGACTCGACAGCAAACAACAACAACAACAACAACAACAAGGAAAAGAGCAGACACCAGGAGGGGGTGAAGAATCCCTGTGCCCTTGACTGCAAGGGGTTCCCACGTGTGCCTTTTCTTGACTGTAATTTGTGAATAGCATGAGTAAAATCCCAGTAAGACTTTCATGTTTTAGAAATCTAGAGCAGTTGTTTTTCATTTTTTTCTTTTCAGAGAACATGTTTTCAAAAATTGGAATGCACACATACACGCATGCACATACTCATATTTATCTATCTTGTGCCTTTTTGGTGCCCAAACCAAGAACCTAGATTTACTGCTATCTTGCTTCTTTTGAAAACGTCTGGAGTTCCTTTCAAGTATTATGTGTAAGTTGAGTTGATTCTAACTCATGGCAACTCCAATTGTACAGAGTAGAATGGCTCCACAGGGTTTTTAAGGCTGGACCTTTTGGAAGCAGATCTGCAGGCCTGTCTCTTATGTGTGTCTAGATGGGCTCAAACCACCAAACTTTTGGGTAGTGGTGGAGTATTAACCATTGGCACCATCCAGTGGCTTTTGTGTGAACATATTAAGTATAGCTATATATATATATATATATATATATATATATATAAAGCATATATAGACACCACAGTCCTTGGACCTATCACAAGTATTAGAACATTCATATTCTTACAATGAAAGCACCCGTGTAAAGAGTTTTAATTTCCTACAGGCACCAAGGAGCTCTGGTGGTGTAGTGCCTAAGGCATTTGACTGCTAACCAGAAGGCTGGAGGTTCAAACCCACCAGCAACTCCTCAGAAGGAAGACTGTGCAATCTACTGTAGAGATACCACTTCGGAAACCCACGGAGGCGTGACTATGAGTCGGGACTGACTTGAATGCAGTGAATGAGTACAGGCACCAAGACTAGGGGGAGAATTACTTGCACAGACAATCCATTAGTTATGCAATGTTTTAGCAGACCTGCAAAACTGGGACTTTTCATTCACATTTGGGAGAGTGGGCCTCCCATAGTATATGGTGGAAAGGGTTCAAAAGTTAAGATCTTATGGAGGAGGCCAGAGTTCTGGCTTGGCTTGTCTCCAGAACAAGACATTCAGATTTTCAGCCTCAACTTCTCCATATGGAAAATCAGGGTGAAAACAATTTACCTACCTTAAGGGTGTTGGTAGGGCTCAGATGGATGGTTTATGCTTAAAAGGCCAACTGGTTTCATGACGGTGGGAAGACGCAAGCCTGTATTTGGGTTCAGAGCCTAGCTCTACATTTCTTTGTGCCATTATCAATGCTGGGCATTTTCTAGTCATTTTGTCTATTGTTCCTCATTCAGACTTCACCAAAACCCTTTGGGGGTAGTATGTCTTCTACCAGGACGAAGTGGGAATCCAGGGAGCTTCGAAATTCAACAATTTTTCCCAAGTTGTCCCAACAGTCAGCATAGAGCCTGTGTACAAAGCCAATGCTTATCCTCTTTTGACTCGGCCGTATTTCGTCCCAGAAGAGGGAGGACATAGCCACTTCCACGTAATCCCCTCCTCATTAGGGCAGACCCTCTTGGCACCACAGGTGTTCACTCCTTTGCTGGTTTGTCTTGAAGATCAAGTCCTAACGCTGCTTGTTGTTGTTGTTGCTATGTGCCGACGAGTCGGACCTGACTCATAGCAACCCCTCCTTGGGTTTCCGAGGCAGTATCACTATGGAAGTAGATTGCCCAACCTTCCTTCCGAAGAGTGGCTAAGTTTGAAACATGAAGAAATCAAACGATGTATTGCATTGGGCAAATCTGCTGCAAAGACCTCCTTAAAGTGTTCAAAAGTGTAGATGTCACTTAGAGGACTAAGGTGAGTCTAACCCAAGCCAGGGTGTTTTCAGTCACCTCATATGCATGTGAAAGCTAGACTATGAACAAGGAGAAGGTGGCAAGGTGACAGAATATTGATGACTCAGAAGGTCAGACTCAGGAAATGTTAATCCCACCAATCAGGTTGGGGCTAGAGAATGAAGTTAGAATCCTGTGGCCCATTCCTTGTTCTTGAGTATTAATTCCAGGTCCAGTTCTGCTTTTCTTGACATTTGGGGTGCGGGAGAAATGGTTCCCTCAAATGTCAGGTGGTGTGAGTGCTGTGCCTGTTGTAACTTCTCGGGAATAAGATCTACAAGCAAAGGCTTGTTAACTTCAAAGGTGGTCATACATGTTTTAGAGAAACAGCATAAAATCGTAAAAATGTCTGTTCCAGAATATAATAGTACTTCATAAAAGATGCCTGCTGTTACTGGGTTAAATTGTAAACTCACTAGATAGTCCTCCCCCTCACTATTCCCGTGAAACAGGGCCAAGCTCCGGGAACTGCTGGAGAGGAGAAAATTCACTGTGCCCCGAGCTACTTGGAGTGCAGATGACTCGGCAGTTTCTGATGCAAACCTATCAGGGAGATGTCTCCCCACACTTCCCTAATGCTCTCAACCTGTGCTGGAGATGGTTTTCTGAGGCTTCCGCACATCATCCCCATAAGCTGATGTTTCCTTAATCCACGCCAGTGTGCTAATGAAGACGAAAGGGCACTTCCTGCCAGAGAGCAGTCTCCTACACCCGTCCAACTGCTGACTTCTACCTGAGTGTTTCTGAGCACCTGTGTGCCAGGCGTTGTCCTAGGCTGGGCATCAGCAAATCTTTTTGTAAAAGTGCCAAATGGTAAGTACACCAGCAGTAAGGAAATACAGCACACACGCACAGCCTCCACCATAATCTTCTTTGGTTTTGTTGTTGTTGTTGTGAGGTGCTGTGGAGTCGGCTCTGACTCATAGCGACCCCATGTACAACAGAACCAAACACTGCCTGGTTCTGTGCCAGCCTCACAATGCTTACTATACCCAAGCATATCATTGCAGCCCTTTGTTTTGTTACACAATCCTTTGAAAACTTAAAAAGCATTCTTTTATTATTATTACTTTTTTATTATAGCTTTTATTATTATTACTTTTTATGAAGGCGTCCTGGTGGCACAAACAATGAAGCGCTCAGCTGCTAACTGACCGACCCTGCTGCTCTGTGAGAGAAAGGCCCGGCAACGTGCTGCTCTGTTAAAGGTTACAGTCGAGGACACTCTGTGGAGCAGTGCCACTCTGTCACCCATGGGCTCACTATGAGGCAAAGTCTACTCGACCACACCTAACACCACCAACAACAAAATACACACATGTGAAGGGCTGAATACGACAACAACGAGTTCAGGGCAGGACTTGCGCTAGGGGCCAAGAGACCAAAGAAACGACCCAGAGCCATGCTATGCAACATTGTTTGGACTTACTTATGGGGAGTCCAAGGGCAGCAGGGTAGAGGGGCAGGAGAGAGAAAGAGAGAGAGAACAACATCACCTTAAAGCTACAGGAAATTTTTATACTAAAGTACACAAAAGGGCCACCTTACCAGGCTCACATGGCCTTTAACTCTCATTCCTGCACAACTGTGTTCCAGACAGTAGAGCTCTGGGCCCAGGTATCCATATAAATCTCTCAGGCCAGCATGCCCACAAAAACAATGATCAGAGAGAGGCAGCCTGATAAGTCCCAAGAATAGAGTGATCAGGACTTTTGCCATCTGTTGGTATGAACAGTGTTTCTCCTACAACATGAAATAAGACAATGCCATTTCAACATTCTTCACATGGACATTTCAGTGACATTAATTAAGTTTATCACATTGTTCAAAAATCACCATGATCTGTTTCTAAATTTTCCCATCGCCCTTAGGAAGCTCAGTGTCCACTAGGAAATGACTCCCCCAGTAAGTGCCCCCTTTCCCCTCTTTTTCACCTATCTCTGGTAACCAATAATAAGTATGAATCTAAGAAAATTGGAAGTTGTCAAAAATGAAATGGAACACATAAAGATTGATAACCTAGGCATTGTTGTTGTTATTATGTGC
>NW_006921625.1:5418717-5424740 GCF_000298275.1 Orycteropus afer afer
CCGGTAAGGGAATTACTTGGAAAGCAGAAGGACCTCAACACCAGCCTGGGCTTCTCCACTTTTCCCACAGCCCTTGGGACCGTCCAGAGGTCAGTCAACTATTGACTCTATTGACTCAGGCATGGAAAGTAAGGTTCTGCTAGCACAGGGCAAAAGTCCAGAACCTTCTTTGGCATCCAGTCCTTAGCATGAGCTCTACATGTTTCGGCACTTTATCCAGCCACACATTCATCCTGCCTTTGCTGAGATCCACCAACCTGATACTTGGTTTGGGGAAGATGACTAGAAGTCTGCATTGTCCACAGGGAGTTGACAGGGAAGTTGGGGACATAGGTGGGTAATATTGTCAAAAAACAAGAAAGGATAAAGTAAGGTTAATAACTAGCATGAAGAAGCAGGCTGTGGGAGCAGATGGGATGACGGCTGTGGTGTTTGAAGCAGAGAATGAACCAGTTGGCCCCCTGTTGAGAATTTGCATTTCCACTCCAAATACACTGAATCCGAATATACAGTTAGCAGGATCCTCAGGTGATTCTTACAGATCCCCAGGGAGTTCTTACCTATCCGTCAGTTGTCCTGACACCCGAGGCAGGTGTGTGGAGGAACCTCTCCTCCCTGGTCCTGTCTCATGCCAGCATAGCCTCCTTCATCACTGACCGAGCCTGGGCTAGAGAGACAAGAGCTTTTGGACAACACGGCTTCCTTTCATTTTTGGGTGATGCTGATCATGCATATGACACTAATGGCACATTTTTCTTTCTCTCAAACAAGACACCTTGTGCCAAACTGGTTTTTGATGATGCTTAAAAGACAGTGAGAGGTCATTTAAAAACTTCTCCCCACTTTGTGTTCCTAGTGTATAAAACTTTTGATGAACCAGATTTATAGTGATTAAAAACCTGTTGATTTCTTGCCTTACTGGAGTTGGTGATACCTCTGTGGATGACGTGGGCCAGGACTGGATTCAGCTGAACCTTCCTGATCATGCTTTTCACAAACGTATTCCCTCCAAGAATGTGATCATCAGGGAGGTGCTGAAATGGAGTGGAGGAAAAGCACACTGGATGCCACCTGCCACTCTGTTTGCCTTCAGGGGGGAGGAAGAGAAGGACCACTGGGTTCTTTCTGAGAAAACAAGACCATAAGAAAGAGTTGCCCTTGAGTCATTCCAACTCATGGTGACCCCATGTCTGTCAGCATCGAACTGTCCTTAGCGTTTTCAGTGGCTGATTTTCTGGAAGCAGGACAGCTGGCCTTCCTTCTGAGGTGCCTCTGGGTGGACTGGATGCACCAACCTCTTAGTTGGCAGCTGAGCAAGTTAACCATGTGCCCCATCTATGGATTCCAAAGACCATAAGTGGAGAGGCAACTCTCAGCTGACTGGAGCAACCAGATGAAATGGCCCTTGTGTAACTTCTTTCCATGGTCCCTCCCAGGCTTCTCAGTCTCAATTCCACCGTTGGATGAGACACTTTTGTTTATAAACTATAGAGAGTTTGAAATCATAAGGCCATGGCCCATAGAGCCTTCCCTAGGGCACAGAGACAAGAGAGGGATGTTTAGAAACAGGATTTTTGCAGGTTTGTTTGCTGGGAGAAAGCCAGGTTGGAGGGGAGAGAGAAGCAAACCAGTCCTGCCCTCTCACCAGCTCATAACATCATGGTCAGATTGGCCATCTGGGTGCCAGTGACCACTGTGTGGATGATCAAAATGATCAGGAAGGTTGGTATTCACCTAACAGGGACAAATAGAGCTATCTTAAGTATTTCTAAAAATCCAGTTAAAAGAGCTAAGGAAATTCCTCAGATAAATGACATCAGGAGAAGTAGTTTTTGAAATTATTTTCAATTTTATTATATTTTATCCCTTCCATTGGAAAGAAAACAATACAATTTGCTCACATACATAATCTGATCCAATTTTTCACTGTGTACTTGTAGAATTTCTAGGCCCAATACTGTGATTAATTATGGTAAAATGTCTGCGGCCAGCAGGGTGCATTGAGGAAAGGATTTTGCTCTCAAATATCACCTGCAGAAGCTGTGTTGTGACGCCAGCTCTGAACTACTTCGGCTGACATTTAATGCTTAAAACCCACTGCTGTCAAGTCGATTCCAGCTCATAGCAACCCTATGGGACAGAGTAGAACTGCCCCACAGGGTTTCCAAAGCTGTCAATCTTTACAGTAGCAGACTGCCTCATCTTGCTCCCACAGAGTGGCTGGTGAGTTCAAGCCTTCGACCTTTCAGTTAGCATCCGAGCACTTTAACCATCGCACCACCACAGCTTAGGGTTTGTTAAAGCTGTCATGATGCTGCCAACCACAGCTCCAGCAGCAAGATGTTTAACTTTCAACAAGAAACAGAGTAGGCTGTATAGCGTTCTGGCCGTCAGCACAACACTGATCCACCATCTGAGGGTCAGAATCTGACAAAATGAACACGTCTGTGAACATGGCCTTGACCCGTTGGCCTGCAGCTGATCCTGACTCATAGAAGACGCATGGGTCACAGAGCAGAACTTCCCTATAGGGTCTTCTTGGCTGCCATCTCCACAGAAGCGGACCACTAGGCCTTTCTTCTGTGATGTCACTGGGTGGGTTCGAACCACCAACCTTTAGGTTAGCAGTTGAGCACAAACCATTTGCGCCACGAGGCACCTTGAAGATGGCCTAGTGTGGTGGTGAGCTGCCACCCAAGTGGCTCCACTCATGGTGACCCCACGTGTGCAGAGGGGAACTGTGCCAAAGGATTTTCAAAGCCAGGACCGTTTAGAAGCAGATCAGCGGCCTATCTTCCCAGGCACTTCTGGGTAGGTTTGAACCACCAAACTTGTGACTAGTTGTCACGCCTTTAACGTTGGTGCCACCCACCCAGTTAAAATTGGGGAACAGGGAAACGTCAGCCCAGTGGTTGCAGGTGCTCCTCTCCAGAGAGGCTGCCATGCTGAATGAGCTCCTGGCCATGAGGCCCCGGCACTGGCCTGGAATAAAGTCCATGCTCACGACCAGCGGACCCAAGGTGTTGGGCGTGGGAGTACGGCACTGAGTCAGACACCTCTAGGTAAAAATGGGGAGGTGGTGGGTATGATGAATGCAGAATACACCCTGTAGGGTGTCTTCAGGGTACCCCCTGTCCCAGCTAGGGTTCTGGAGAAGTGGACGAGGGAGGCTCTTTCCAGAAGCAGCTGAGGGTCTATAGGAGAAGACACATAAATAATCAAAGCCCAGCATGGGATGATAGACTCCTCAGAATGGACACAAGGCATGAAGGGGGCTCCAAGGGAGTAAATGAGTGTGCCCCATTGGTGGGGCAAGGGCTAATCCAGAAAGAGCCTGGAGGAGGAGGTCTGACATGATATGTGCCATCTGAGAACATGAGGATATCATCCTGCATGGCCTTGGGATCATCCAAGCACAGGTGAGCTCTTCGCCTAGACCCCATGTCTTTATTATTATTATTAACTCTTTATTGTGAGTTGGGTGAAAGTTTACAGAGCAAATTGGTTGTCCATTCAAGAGTTCATACACATTTTGCTTCATGACACCGACTGCCACCCCACAATGTAGCAGCTCTCTTCTCTCGGCAGAGTCTCGGGCATGACCCAGATCCTCGTGTTTTCCCACAGGTGGCAATTTGAAGGGAACTGCCCCGGAAGCCAGAGGAGGTGCCTGTTCTGAAATCCGGAGTGACAAGCACAGAGGCGGATGAAGTGTGGTGTGTGCTATGATGTGGGTAAGCCCGAGTGCCGTGAGCCTGAGCCCAAAGGACAGTCACATGGGGCTCCACGCGTGACGTTTCTGGAATAGGCAGATTCATAGAAACGGAAGGTAGGATGAAGGGCACCGTGGGGGGAAGCGGGGAGGACAGGAGAAGATGAAGCTCAGAACCACCGACGAGAAACGGAGTGCCACTTCCCCATGGAGCCGGCAGATACAGTCTCAGCTAAAACACAGGGCACGGGGACATTTCCGGAGAGCCAGGTGGGGCTTGGACCCAGAAGAGGTCTTCTGAGTGCCATGAGAGATTCACGTGCCAATTGTCACATGGAATAAAGGTTTAGCCCCATAGCCCTTTCCCCAGGATTGGTTCCTGACTGGCTAATCAGGATTCTTCTCCTGGCATCAACGTCCGCATTGCTTTGATTTGATTTCAAGTGCCTTTTGATATCAAGAAGGAGCTCTGGTGGTGCAGTGGTTAAAGCATTTGGCTGTCAACCAAAAGGTTGGCGATTGGAACCCACCGGTTGCTCCACGGCAGAGGGATGAGTCAGTTTGGTTCCGTACAGATTTACAGCCTTGGAAGCCCTTTGGGGCAGTTCTACTGCATTCTGAAGGGTCTCTATGAGTCAGAATTGACTCAGTGGCAGGGGTTTGATATCAAGAACTTTTGATTAAAGTCATTTCCTGCTTCATTACTCCCCTGCTCTATTCAACGGGTGGGTTCCCAGCAACACTGGGACGCATGGTCCCCCCCATACCCCACTGCGTCTGAATGCTGTGGGAAGCCTCCTAGTCTGTGCTCACCCAGTGACTGCACCCAAATACCTCCCACTCAGCCACTCACCTGCCAGCAGTCACGAGTGGGCGTCAGCAGACAGTGAGTCCTGGGCCACATGTTACAGCACAGCGGGGGATGACCCCCCATGGCCTTTCATTGACTTTCTCATTTTTCTGACCCAGCTCCCAGTCATGTTAGTCAAGTACCGAGTATACACCAGGCACAGTCAGTCAGTGTTTGCTGAAGGAATAACACATAGTTCATGATTTCCACAAATTTTATCCAAGTGCCTCAAACATAACCTTGCTTCAGTCAAAAAGTAATTAATCTGCCTGTTTTCTCCCCTCACAACTATTTAAAATAATGACGTGGCTCCAGCGTCATGAACCCAAAGCTGCTGTCTGTTTTATGAGGCATGTCTGATTCCCTATCAGGGCACACTCAGAGAGAGTTTGCTTATCCTTCTGATCTCCTCAGTGAATGTCTGGGTTTCTTTTCTGCTGGGTTTTTACACAGAAATCATGTAAGTTACTAAAGAAATTAAGACATGCAAAATGAGACAGCAAGCATTTAGAGATCAAGGAGTTCTGTTGATTTTTTCCCCGTAAGTTATATAATTGATCAATGAAATATTCAGGACATAGCCCTTGGCAATTTTGAGAAATTAGTAGAATGATGTTGGACTTTCTGTTATTTTATCAAAGTTAGACATCTTCACATTTTGGAAAGTGAAATTAGACTAGTAAGCTTATTAAAAAGTTCTCCTCTACTCCCAATCCCCAATCCTTGGTGGTGACCATTGACAATTCTTCCAGCTGTTTTTGTGTGGCATTGCCATCCACATTTCCCAACACTGTCCTTACTGCTGTCTCTTGGTCTTTCAATGTTAGGCATTATCTTTTGGCCTCCTACTGCAGAGAAGATTCTGCCTCAAACTGGCTGCATCTTTCTCTCTTCCCCTTCTCCTGTGTAACTGGATCGTAATTTTTGGTTAAATTGATCTGCATTGTGTATATTATTATAAATATTATCATGTGGTTATAGTGTTGCTAGGTGCTGTTGAGTCAATTCCAACTCATAGTGACCCCGTGGACAACAGAACAAAACACTGCCCACTCCTGGGCCATCCTCAAAGCTGTTGCTGTGTTTGAGCCCATGGTTGCAGCCACTGGGTCAATCCATTTCATTGAGGGTCTTCCTCTTTTTTGCTGACCCTCTACTTTACCAAGCACGTTATAATGTAAAAACCAAGCCAAACTGAGTTTGACTCACAGTGACCCTCTTTGGGTTTCTGAGGTGGTAAATCCTTACGGAAGTAGATTGCCCAACCTTCCTTCTGCAGAGTGGCTGGTGAGTTTGAACCGCCAGCCTTCTGGTTAGCAGTCAAATGCCATAGGTACTGCACCACCAGAGCTCCTGTTATAATATACATGTACATACTTATAATATCGTATGTGTATATATTATACAGGGAGCTCTGGTAGCGTAGTGCCTAAGGCACTTGACTGCTAACCAGAAGGCTGG
>NW_006921625.1:5424840-5429317 GCF_000298275.1 Orycteropus afer afer
GGTTCAAACCCACCAGCCACTCCTCAGAAGGAAGGTTGGGCAATCTACTTCCGTAGTGATGCTGCCTTGGAAACCCAAGGAGGGGTTGCTATGAGTCAGATTCGACTCGACAGCAGTGTGTTTGGTTTTTGGTTTTATGTATTAAACACAGTCCCTGGGAGATGCAAATGAGTAAGTGCTGGGCTTAAAGTGAAAGGTTGGGAGTCTGAGTCCCCCTGGGGAGCCTTGCAAGAAAGCCTGGTGATCTGCTTCTAAAAAACGAGCCGCTGAAAACCCTATGGAGCACAGTTCTACCCTGACCCGCACGGGTCACCAGGACTCGGAGATGCCCAGGGGCACCTGTGCAGATACAGCTATCACATGTATTTGTGTTATGGCAATATTATATTGAACACTACTCATAGCTGAGTGCTACGTTATTTGCATGGATTTTGTTGCCAATCCTTTATTCTCTGAACTCTCCATCATGGCACTGAACTTGCACTCAGCACAGTCAAAGGCGTCCTGAGGCGTGCCCTTCTTCTCTGTCTCTGAATGTAAAGCAGGGAGGACTCTGGGGCCCTGGAACTGGCTGGTCGGCTGGGGAGGGCCCAGACAAGAACAGCACAGAGTGGTGGGGGTGGCACACGGGAGTGGGAGGGACTGCGCCACACTAGGTGCTAAGGATGCGGCTGGGAAGAGACCCCAGGCCTGGAGACCTTTAATGGAAACACAGAAAACCATTACGTGAAGTGCCTGGATTCAGCAAAGGCGTTCTGGAGGCATACTGGTTAAGGCATTGGGCTGCTAATCAAAAGGCAGGTGGTTTGAACCCACCAGCCGCTCTGCAGAAGAAAGATGAGGCTTCAGTAAAGATTCACAGCCTTGGATACCCAATGGAGGTCTCTATGGGTCTTAACCGACTTGATGGCAGTGAGTTTGGTTCTGTCTTTTGAGCACAGGTCCTGGTTCTTGTCCTGGTCCTGGAGTACTTTGCTCTGCTGCCCCCTTGTGGTGGGGCGCTGCACCAACTAGCCGTGTTTGTGACGCAGTTTTACTCTAGGCGAACAGCCACGGTCTAGACTCATCCATCGGCAGCACCGGTGTTCTGAACACTGGCTCACCTGGGAGCCCCCGGACACGGTTTCTGCACAGTCTTGAGGAGCAGTGCCTCCTTGATGGATCTTATGAACTAATAGGTGAGATAGTGCGCAGAATAAACAGTTACCACGAGCAGGGACGGGCAGCCGTTTGTTTATGTATTCCTTGGAGGAGACTCCGCGGGCTCCGGAACCCGGTTGGCTGTCATCTTTACAGAAGCCGCTCGCCAGACATAGGTCTTCCGCGGTGCTGCTGGGTGGGTTTGAACAAGCCACCCCGGGATTACTGACCAAGTGTAGACTGCCTGTGCCACACAGGGACCTTAAATAATCATGTAGAACCCAAGGGAAGAATGAAGGGCATTGGAGAGGCAACAGAAACATACCTGTGTTAAATGTGAATCTCCGTAGCTTGTATGTTGTCTTACACTGGACAAAACCACATTACTTGGGTGGAAACTGTTGAGAGGTAAGTATTATTACTCATTAGCAGTCAGAAATGGCAAAGTGGAAGAAGCATGGTCTTGGCCAGCATGGCTTTGTTTACATAAAAGCAGATGGACCTGCTCTCAGCTGATCAACACGTGACTGCTCTGCGGGCTCATACCCCTGTCTCCCTCTTTCTCAGCCCCTTTTCCAATCCATCTGCACTTGTGAAAGGCAACGTCTTTCCACACCTCTGCTGCTCATGCCACATCTGTGCTTAGCCAGGTGACTGCCTCCAAGCGCCCCTCTCAAAATGTGAAACCCACTGCCCTGGAGTAGATTCTGACTCACAGTGTCCCCAGAGCACAGAGTAGGAAAAGCACATACGGTTCCCAAGGTTGTCAATCTTTGTGGAAGCAGAGGGCCTCATCTTTCTCCCAAGGAGCACCTGGTGGGTCCAAATCACTGGCCTTTCCATGTGGAGCCAAGCTCTTAACCACTGCCCCACCAGGGCTGCTTCTCAATGCTAACCCTCTAGAAAGGAGAAGCCAGTCTTACTCTGTTCTCTCCACAGTGCACCCACCAACTGTTCAGCTATTTCAGAGCCCAGTAAATACCACCTTTAAAACTACACTCTTCCCAACCTCTGTGAGATTACTGGAGAGCCAGACAAAAGTGATGGAATGCACTGGCCTAATTAAGGTCTAACGTATCCACGGCCTTCCCACTGTAAGCATGGTGAAGTGTGTGCCAACTGACTGATCTGGGAACAAAGGAAGTGGTTCAAAATATGTCTTAGCCAACGACCTTTGAAGAACATACTTTTTTTTTCCCCCCAGTAAGGTCCAAGTCTGTTTCTGCTTCTGAGTCCAGGACACTGGCATTGGTTGGCCACTGTCCCACATTGTAGAGCTCTTCTGTCATGGAGGCTTTGCCAAGAGAGTGTTGGAGGAATGAGGATCCAGGTGCAGGTCAGAGGAGGGACTTGAGGATTCAAGTGAGCTGTGGTGGTGGTGGTGGTGGGCAGGGGAGTGTCCCTTCTCCATTGGGCATCGGGGATGGACCCAGCTTTCAGCATATTATCAGAAAACAATTGAGCGACTCTGAAGATGAGGCCTGCTCTTGGTTTCAGGTGATGGAAAAGCAAAGGAAGTTTCATACAGAACCAGGTTCCACCCTTTCTTGGTTCTCTAGGGCCACTCTGATGGGAATACCACAAAGGGATGGTTTTAGCAAACAGGGATTTATTCTCTTATAGTTCTTGAGGCTGGAAGTCCAGGTTCAAAGTGCCAGCTCTAGGGGCTGGGTGAAGACTCCGTGATCTTGGGCTTCAGCTCTGCCTCTTGCTCCCGGCCCACTGAAGCTGGAGGCATCTCTTCACTCCAGCAGCTGCTGGCTGCTGAGGCTGACAAACCCAAGGTTGACAAGTAAAAAGGCATGGTCCTAATATTACCAAACCACATGGCAGGCCATTAATTCAAGTCCATTAAAAGTCCCAAGATTGGCAGAGCATGGCAGGCTGTTGAATGAAGACTAGCCTATGTGCATCATCCAAGCATGCCAAAAAGCTCAAGACCTTTCTCAAAGCATCTCCTTGTACACTGGATGCAGACCACATCCCTAAGGCAGCTACTCAGCTTCTCCAGCAGATCCCACCATGGAGTTAATGACCAATCTCATCAGGAGGAGTAACTACATCCAGCTGCTCAGCCACTCAAAACCAGGCCCAGCCTAGCTGACACACAACTTTACTTCCACACACACCATTACCTAGACTGGGAATGGAAGGAAAAGAGAAGTTGGGAGACAGAAATAGATAACACATTGAAAGGGCAAAGGAGTAGAAATGATGCGATGGAAGACAGAATTAATGAGATTGAAGACAAATACCTGAATACTTCTTTGGAAAGGGATCAATCAGAAAAAAAGATCAAAACAAAATGAAGAAAGCCTAAGGTTCATGTGGGATACCATCAAAAGGAATAACCTATGTGCTACTGGAATTCCAGAACATGAAGAGAAAAACAAAACTACTGAGAAAATTGTCCAAGAGTTGTTGAAGAGAACTTCCTTGATATATTGAAAGATGAGAATATATCCATTCAGGAAGTCCTACGAAACCCAAACGGTATAGACCCCAAAAGAAAATCACCAAGACATATCATCATCAAATTCATCAAAACCAAAGACAAAGAAAGAATCCCGAGAGCAGCACGAGAAAAAAAAAAAAAAAAAGTTACTTACAAATGACAACCAGTAAGAATAAGCTCTGACTTCTCAACAGAAACCATGCAAGTGAGAAGGCAATGGGATGGTATATACAAAACCCTGAAAGAGAAAAATTTTCAAGCAAGAATTATATACCTGGCAAAACTGTCCCTCAAATATGATGGTGAAATTAGTTGATTTTCACATAAGCAGAAACTAAGGGAATTTTTTAAAAAGAGACTAACTTTACAAGAGATACTAAAGGGAATCCTTTGAACAGAGAATGAAAAATAGCAAACAACAACTGATTATGAGTACACAGGATGATGTAACCCAGAAACCACAGCTGTGGAAGCATCCAAAGTGAAATGAGCCTACAAGGTTACAGACAGGGAACCAGAGACTTCAACTGGCAAAAGAGGACAACTACAAACCAAAAAGAGGGAAAAGACTGTGTAGTTACAGAACTTGAGGAAGTCAAGAGAGTTGCAAGACAAAATGCACTATTCTAAACTCAGGGAGAAAATTATAAATCACAGGGTAACCTCAAAGAAAAATGATCACAATAAAAAAGAGGAAAAGCACAAATATTCAGCATATACTAAAAAAACAGGAACAAAGGAAATGATAACACAATTCATAAATATAATGAGCTCAGCACAGGAAATAATATGGAACAAAGAAATCAGGGACACCATGAAAAAACACATAACAAAATGACAGCAACCAATTCATACTTGTCAATAATAAACTGAATGTTAATG
>NW_006921625.1:5436873-5448003 GCF_000298275.1 Orycteropus afer afer
AAATGGTGCTGGCAAAACTGGATATCCATTTGCAGAAAAATGAAACAAGATCTGTACCTCACATAATATACAAAAACTAACTCCAGATAGACCAAAGACTTAAATGTGAAACCTAAAACTATAGAGTTCCTCAAGGAAAAACTAGGGGCAAATTTATGGGCCCTAATATGTGGAGCTCTGGTGACATAGTACCTGAGGCACCTGACTGCTAACCAGAAGGCTGGTGGTTCAAACCCACCAGCCACTACTCGGAAGGAAGGTTGGGCAATCTACTTCCTTAGTGATACTGTCTTGGCAACCCAAAGAGGAGTCACTATGAGTCGGGTCTGACTCAATGGTTCATAGCAACAACAACAACAACAAAAACACAATATATGGCATAAATAGACTATCAAGCATAACCCAAAATGCACAAACAGCATAAGAGAAACTAGATGAATGGGACCTTCTGAAAATTAAATTTTTACGTGTTTCCAAAGACTTCTCCAAAAGAATCAAAAGAGAACCTAGTACCTACAGATTGGGAAAAGATATTTGGTAATGACATATCTGACAAGGGACTTATCTCTAGAATTTGTAGAAAACTCCAACACCTCAATAACAAAAAGACAAATAATCCAATTAAAAAAATGGGCAAAAGACATGAATAAACACTTCACCAAGGAGGATATTCAGGCAGTCAAACATATGAAGAAATGCTCATGATCATTAGCCATTAGAGAGATGCAAATCCAAACAACAATGAAATACTATCTTGCTCCAGCACTAGTAACAAAGTTCAACAAGACAGAAAACAACAAATGCTGGCAAGGATATAGAGAGATTGGGACTCTCGTACACTGCTGGTGGGACTGTAAAATGGTACAACCACTGTGGAAAGCAATGGAATTAGAAATACCGTTTGACCCAGCCATTCCATTACTAGGTATATATCTTAAGGAAGTGAGAGCCATGACAAGAACAGACATATGCGCACCCATATTCATCGCAGCACTATTTACGATAGCAAAAAGTTGGAAACAACCTAGGTGTTCATCAACTGAGGAATGAATGGATAACCAAACTTTGGTACATACACACAATGGAATACTATGCAACCCTAAAAAATAACCTAGAATCTACAAAACACCACATAATGTGGATGAACTTGGAGGACATTATGCTGAGTGAAATAAGTCAGTCACAGGAGGACAAATATACTATTAGTCTGCTATTGTAAAAGTCAAGGAAAGGTTTATATATGGAAGGAAATTTTCTTTGTTGCTTACCAGGGGTGGGAGGGGATGGTAGGTAACACTGTTAGATAGGTAGAGATAAGTATTGATTTGGGTGAAGAGAAGGACAATGTACCAAATGTGAGTGATCAACATGGTGGCACTGAGGAAGAGGAAGACATAGAGAGGTACATGGGGGGTGCAGACAACAAAGACGAACCCTTTTACACATATAGTACTGTGTTATCAGTGAAGGCAAACACAGATATACAGGTGGATAGATGGGTGGACAGGATGAACTATCAGGTATGTCTATGAAGTGGGGAGTGTACCCAAGAACATGTATAGGGTCGGCAGACAATGGTCCTATAAGTTAATGTGTATTATCTGAATTCCCAGGTGTATAGTAGAGCTGACAAGGGACAAGGTAGCAGTCACTTCTTGGTCACAGCCAGCCACCCAGAGGGAGCGAGGAGTTGAACCTGTGGGCTTGGGACCATAGTTGCACAGGACATCAAGTTCAATTGGCATAACATACTACACAAAACATTGTTCCACCTCCTGCTTTGGCGAATAGCGACTGGGATCTTAAAAGCTTGCAAGCAGACATCTAGATGCAACAATGGGTCTCTCCTCATCCAGAGCAAAGAAAAATGAAGAAAACCAAAGATTCATGGAAACAATTAGTCCTAGTGACTGGTACACCATGTGATCCATGGCCTATATGACTATGAGACCAGAAGAACTAGATGGTGCCCAGCTACCACTGTCAACCACTCAGAGAGGGATCTATGTAGGAGATCCTTGATAGAGATGGAGAACAATGTGGAACAAAATTCAAAATCATTTGGGAAAAAAAAAAAAGTGGGGACCAGTTTTTCTTGTCTGATAGAGCCTGGTGGAACCACTGAAACTATGGCCCCTAGCTGCCCTTCAGGTCTGGAATTGAACTCCCACCTGTGGCTCCCAGCCAAATAAAAGACAAGCATATGAGTTGAACATTTACCTGAGGTAGATACACTCCTTGGAGAGAACAATCATGGGAGAAAGAAGGGCTGCGTATGCACAGGGAGACAGCTCAGGGGGCAGGAGTGCATGGAGGGATGGACACAGGGAAGAGGTAACTATGGGGAAAAGTGGGAGAGGAGCTGTTGCATTCTGGGAAATTGTAGTCAATGTCATGAGACAAAGTGTATGTAAACTGCTGTATGGAAAGTGAATTTGCTCTATAAACTTTTACCCAAATCACAATCACTCACTCACTCAATCAATAACACGTTTGAGAGTCTCATGGTGAAGAGTTCTCTGCATGGGGACTCTTTCTCACCTGATGACCAGTGTTGCCAGTGGAGATTACAATATTAAACTCTTTGGTTTTCAACCCACTTCAGACTCCCACTCCCCTTTGGCACTGGAAAGACTCCCTCACAGAACGGTGTGATTACTTCAGGCAGCATTGCTCTCTCTCTGAATTTTGAAACATGTCAATTTTATATGTGAAACCTCTCAGCACCACTGACTTGGGTATCCTCACTAACGGAACATTGTAATTACTCCATGCCAGGCCAGAGCAGAGGGCAGAGCACTGCTTCTGGGGCAGGCCACGTGGAGTAGTCCAAACATCGCAGCACTTTCTACTGGCTGCATGATTTTGAATAACACATAGGGACGGAGTGGAAGAAGATGTGGCCTGAGCGCCACCTGGGGCTCCTCCCAGCCTCCTCTTGGCAGCAATGTCTTGGTCTGATCACCAAGAGCTGTTCCTTCGCCACCAAACAGCAGCCTGCTGTCAGGACTATAGCCCAGCGCAGTCCAGGCCAAGCAGAGCAAGAGGGGGCTTAATTATAAACCAGTTACAGGCTGCCTTGTTGTCTGGAGTCCCCGGGGCAGCGAGTAGTTTAGCACTCACCCTGTTGCTAGCCGACAGGCTGGGGGCTCGACTCCACCCAGAGAGGCACTCGCAAGAAAGGCCTGGTGATCTACTTTAGAAATAGCCATTGAGAGCCCCGTGGAGCCCAGTGCCACCCTGACACGCTCGAGGTCACTGTGAGTAGGAGTTGCCTGGACAGCAGCTAGGTTTTGTTTTGAAGTTTCTGCTTATTTGTATTGATTTCAGCACATGGTTTCTTTCCTGTGGGCGAGTAATTCTTTGAGATGATGTGACCTGACTTTGAACCCAATGGCATTTGGCCTGACCCCCCAACACACACACTGTAAAGCAGCTACTTGGAATGTTATGGAGGGGAACGAGCCCTTGCAGCATCTGGCCCCACGGACTGCTGGCCGAATCCGCTGCACTACCAAAGTGTGGTGAAACGAGGCATGTCTCACGAAGATTTCAGCTTTGGATTAGACCATTACCCATTTAGCAGGGAGAAAAAGTGTTTTGAATTGATGGACAACTTTGAAATGTCAACAATTGATTTTTAGTCAAGCAAATAAAAAGTGGAAAAATATTTTTTTAAGTTTTGTCTCAATTTTCAAAGAAAAGCCATTGTTAGGGGAGGGGGGCAAAAAGCAGCTTCCTGACCAACTTCTAGCAGCCATGCAGCTAGGATGCCTGGTGTTTGCTTACACACTTGCCACTCAGTTTTCTGAATCTGCTCCACTGGTCATAAAATCATGAACACACAGTGCATGTCCCCACGGTTATCAAACTCATCATTTTAAAAGAATGCTTTGCCTCCCAGTTTCCTGCAAACGCAGAAGCCTAAATAAACCAGGGATGTAACCAGACCAGGACGACGTCATTGAAAAGGTATCATGTACGTTCAAGCTACAGGTCCTGGTGTTTGTTTTTAGCATTTTATTCTATTAAAATAGGCGCACAGAGTAAAATTCTTTTATTTATTCCCAAGCTGAGGATTTCCTTTTCCTCTCTTGGCCTTCTTTTACTGTCTACGGTGGAGGGAGGGTCCTCCAAGGATGACAGTGGGTTAGTTGCAAGTTGGTTAAGCAACATCGTGACCTCCCGAGCAGAACCAGGCCATTGCTCACCTCCTCACGGCAGGACACAGTGGAGGTGAGGCAGTGGGATGGGAGGTTTCACCCGCAAGGCTGCTAATGCCCAAATTTATGCCCCATGGGCCAAGTTCACCAGTCTTGGCTTGTTCAAGCCACCCCCCCCCCACCTCACTGTCTTTGTCCCTCTCTCATACATCTTCCCTTCTTCCTCAGAGCCACTGCTGTTGTTGTCGTTGTTATGTGCCATTGGCAGCCCTAAGGAACAGAAAGCCTGGTACCGTCTGCAGCAGCAGTAGCAGCAGAGCTGAACCAGTCAGGAAACGTGCTGGAGGCCTGGGCCTAACTTGTTAAGTTGACCCATCCCATCGGACTGGCTAACAATGTCCTTCCTCCATGGTCTCTTCCAGGGGAGGTGGGTCCTCCTATGACGGACCCACTGTTTCCTGGAACTGCAGTGTCGGGGAAGGGGATGAAGATGCAGAGGCGGCAAGGCCTCCTCCCCATCACCATGGCCACCACAAAGGTATTGCTCTGGGGCTGCAGATAGGAGCCTTTTCAGTTCACCCAGAAACCTGCTGCCTGGGACTCTCTCTGCAGGCAAGGGCCAGCTCAGGTCCAAGTCGGGGCAAGACCTAGAGAAATGTGGCCTCCGCTCCGGCTCACCTGGCATGAGAGTGTGCTGCGTGTGTGTGTGAGCACATGTGTGTGAGTATGTGTGTGTATGTGGATGTGTGAGTAGGTGTGTGTGAATATGAGCTTGAATGTGTGTGTGAGTAGGTGTGTGTGTGTGTGAACACAGGGACACCCCTGCATCCATGCTGGCCCCGGGTGCTACATGTGAGCCAGGATGTCCAGGTCCCGGGAAGGCACCTGGTGAAAGGACAGGGTCTTGGAGGCCAGACGCTGAGTGACAGACAAAGGTGCCAGAATCCCCAGGGACCTTCTCTCCCTCACCTGTTTCATCCAGGACAGCTCCTGCCATCAGGAAGTCCCTCTGACTTGCCACCAAATCCCGACAGTCCTGCACACTCCACACTCCAGTGAGAGGGAGGGCAGCTGCTGCTGGACCCCACCTGCGGTGGGCCAGGGCCACCCTTCAGGTACACCTTGGAGGCCACCATCACCAAGAAAAGGGTTCTTAGGGGCCAACAGCTCTCCATGAAAACATGAGGGCTGAGGCTAGCAGGTGCGTCTGTTGATCTGGTGGTCTCTGGTTGGAGGCTGAGGTGGGCTAGGTGGGAGGCAGAGCCCATCTGAAAGGTGGCCTGGGCACAAAGTACACGCCAGGTGGACCACCCGGAGGCAGAGGCACAATTCAGTCTCCTGAGTTTCCTCCGGCTCAGACCAGGACAGGGTAAACACAAGCTCTGTGCCCAGTGGGGACAGGTCCTGGGACCAGCACGTCCCAACGGGAGCCTCTCTTCAAACTTCCGTACCCTCCCAGCTGTAGGCGAGGTGACTGACTCGGAGGCCTGTGGCCGCTGTCTGGTGCTCTGGAGAGAAGCCAGAAGCTGTACAAGGGGCTGGGGGACTGTGGATGGGGACTGTGGTCTGCTGCCTAAAAGGAAAGTCGCTGACCAGCGTCCCAGGAGAGGCGCCCAGGCCCCCAGCCAGCATGCCCATGGCCGAGGCGAAGCCATTGAAGCAGGTGGGCTCCGGTGAGAACTGGGAAGGCGAGGCCAGCGGGCTGGGGGAGGCAGCACGCACAGGCGACAGCGCTCCGGCCTGGGCTCCCCTGGGGCTCCTGGGCCCCAAGGCCAAGCGCGCCTCGCCCCTCCTCCTCCTCTTCCTTCGGAAGTTCCCGTTGTCAAACATTTTCTCGCAGTTTGGGTCCAGGGTCCAGTAATTGCCTTTACCTGCGAAGGAAGAGGGCCTAGCTCAGAAACCGGGGGCTTGAGGGACCAGGTGTGAGCGGGGGACCCAGAACTTTAATCAGATGCTCCCAGCGCCCCCTCCAAATAGCCATGACCCCTCCCTCTCACCCAAACCTTGGGATAGCACTCCGTGCCTGACCGGCCTCCGCAGCCAGGCTGGATGGAACCGAAACAATCCAGAAAGATCTGGAAAGGCGACGCCAGAGGTGAGGAGCCCCGCTGAGTTCCAGGTGGAGCGCAGAATCCCCCTAAGATTCCGCCAGCCACTTTGCCAGCAGAGTGTCCAGCCGCTGCCCCCTCTAAGCAGGGTAGCGCTTCCCAGAGGGACAGCGCCCCCGAACCCTGGGAGAGGGGTGCTTCTCAAGTTTACATCTGAGGACAACGAGGTCAGAGAAGTCACCGCCATGCCCAGCTAGCTGTAAGCTCGCCTGCGCTTCCCTCCTGGGAAGACACCCAGAGACCGGCAGCCGCACCGTGGGTCTGGGGCCTGTCCTTACCCGGCACTCCTCTCCTTCCCCCATCCCTGCCTCAGTACCTGCATGTGGACAGTGAGGCGTTTCGCTGTCTCAGGTCGCCCAGCCTGGCGGGCCACCAGAGGGCTGGGGCGCACAGCGCGCTCTTACCTGGGTCGTCCTCGTCGCGGGGCACCTTCCTGAAGCAGTCATTGAGCGACAGGTTGTGGCGGATAGAGTTCTGCCAGCCCGCCTTGCAGCGCTTGTAGAAGGGGAAGTTGCCCGCCACGTACTGGTAGATCTGGCTGAGGGTCAGCCTCCGGAGCGGGGCGCTCTGGATGGCCATGGCGATCAGCGCCGAGTACGAGTACGGCGGCCGCACCAGCCGCAGCAGCTCCTGCTGGCCGGGGAGGCTCAGCCAGGCCAGGTCGCCGCCGGCCGGGCTGCCCGCCGCGCCAAGCAGTGGCCCTGGGACCCCGTAGGCGGGTGCGGGGCCCAGGGCGGAGCCTGGCGTGTAGGGCGCGGGCGCGGGCGCAGTCACCCAGAGGCGCGGTCCGCTGCCCGTCGGGCCCAGCTCGTGGTGCGCAGAGCCCGCCGCGTGCGTGCTGGGCCGGACCGGGAAGGTGCCCAGGCCTTCGCCCGATGCGGCCATAGCCCCCCGCTCCCGCACCCGGGCCCCGGCAGAAGGCTTGGCTCCGAAGCTCCTGGGCGCCCCAGCGAGCGGGGCCGCCGGCAGCACCAGGTGCGGCCGGCCCTGCGCCCTTTAAATGCCGTCGGGGGCCGCGCCCTGGCAAGTCTCGCTGGCGGTCCCCGCCCCGGGTCAGCTCTCTGCCCCGCCCCGCTGCGCCCCGGCCTCAGGCACCTCCCCGTCCTGGTCTGTCTGCTCCCTTGGGCCGGCAGCCCCAATGGTTCTGAGCCCTCAGGTGGCACCCCGTCATCCGCGGGCCCCCCATAGTTGCGGCTCAGGGAGCCCTGTGCCACTCACGTTGCAGGTATCCACTCTCGCCTGGGGCGGCGAGCGGAGGGCCGCCTCCTGGGCCAGGGGTCGCGGTGGAGCCCCAGTTGTCGCGGGGCGGCGGATGCCCAGGGAGACTGCGCTGCTCCAGCCCCACGCGCGAGAGGCACCGGGGCGCAGGGACGAGTCTGGCTGAGCGCCGACGGTGGCGCTGGAGTCATCGGGATTCCCCGTGCCGTCACTAGGCGAAGGCTGCGGGCTGGTATAGGCGTAGAGGCCGCCCAGACCAGAGGAAGGTCAAGGCGCTGGAAGCCAGGGTCGCCCCAGCTGTCCAGGGAAGTCTTTGCTGCATCCGAGCCTCGAGAACCAGGGGAACCCGAGAACCAGGGGAACCCAGGAACCGCCTGGCTTATTTGGTGGTGGCCTCGGGCACCAGGTGCGAAACTCAGAGGGTTTCTCCGCTGCTTTTCGGGGACGTGGCGAAAGCAGCGACACCTCCATGAGGCGCCGGACACCGGACTCAGGCCCCGACCCTGGGTTTCCTGCTTCCCCGGCTCCCAGGCTCCCCGGCTGAGGACAGCGCAAGGACTCTGCAGGCCGGCCAGCTTAGACCCACACGCCGCGCACCGGGAAGAGCGAGGGCCTTTTGGGCTCAGAGTTCGTTCAGTTCTGCCCACCTCCGCCGGACCTTGTGTGGAGGGGGGATAATTCTACCCCCTGATGAATGATCAAAGATGGGGAGGGGCCCCTCCCTACAAAATTCATTGCCTGTGGCGTCAGCGCAAATCCTGGGCTTTCCCCGGGGGCACTCCCTATTTTTGCAAAGGGTCTGGGCTTGTCAAAGGGTCTACAGCTCATTTACAACTTATTTTAAAAACAAAAGTCCCCCATTCCGTTTTCGGCAGGGAGGGGAAGGATGGGCCTGGAGTCTGAGAGACAAATGGTTGGGATTCTAGGGGCTGCATTTAAAGGGGAAGGGTAAGCCTCTTCTGGTGCAGTGCCTAAGGCATCTGACTGCTGACCGGAAGGCTGGCGGTTCAAACCCACCAGCCACTCCTCTGAAGGAAGGTTGGGCAATCCACTTCCGTGGAGATACCACCTCGGAAACCCAAGGAAGGGACTGAAAGCTTAACTGTTGGACCTTGGAATAAAGGCCTGGCCTTGGAATCAGCACTCTGCCCCGAAGACCTCCTCTAAGGATGTAACTCCAACTTCTATGTAAAACAAGCGCTTTGTGGAACATCTCAACAAAATGACAGAGAAAAGTGAGAGTCCTCCTGCCACGGTAGGCCACTTCTCCCAGACGGGAACAGCCCATCCAGAGGTTGTGGATGAACCAAAGACTGGGGAGAAAAGACAAGAATTGGTTGATGGGGGTTGGCTCTTCAGCAGGTCAGTAACTATCCCTCTGCCCCTTCCCCAAAGATTTCAAAATTGTCACCAAAATGAGTGTTCATTTTGTGGGGATCCCAGGTACCTTTTGGAAGCTGTGCCCCAGCCTGTCACTGTGGGGACACTGCTGAGGGCAGGGCAAGCAGTCTCAGGAGGGAACAGTTGGCAGCTATTTCAGAAGCAGCAGTGAATGCCACCTGCCCCTCTGCTTAGCAGTTTCCCAGGCATCCTCACGATTGTAAGCATGTGCCATTCTCTGTGGCTGTGGTACACGTTTTACTAACTGCACTGGAAGAGAGTGTCTTTCCATCAGCAAGTATGGCTGTAAACATGACTTGCCTCCCCATCTACCCCCACAGAGCTGAAGAATCAGAAGACTCACAGCGACCCATAGGACAGAGTAGAACTGTTTCACAGGGTTTCCAAGGCTGTCTTTACAAAAGCAGACTGCTGTATCTTTCTCCTGAGGAGCAGCTGGTGCGTTCAAACCACTGACCTTTTGCTTAGCAGCCTAATGTGTTAACCACTATACCACTGGAGCACCTTAAGTGTGACTTAGGTATGTGCATTCATTGGAACATATAAACATGTCCTCCTTGTAATAATGGAGTCTCTGGGTGGCTGCTAACCAAATGGTTGGAGGTACGAGTCACCCAGAGGCACTCAAAAGAGAGGCCTGGTGATCTGCTTCTGAGAAACCAGCAACTGAAAACCATGTGGAGCCCAGATGTCCCTTGATCTGTGGGGTCATCAGGAGTTGCAGTCAACTGGGTTGCACCTGGTGGTGGTAGTGACCCAGAACAACAGTACTTCGCGAGTTTGCCAAGGACCTGAGATGTCTCCACACCTTTGGGATTTTGAAATGCTGATTAGAAGTGAGCTTTTCAAAGATAATGCTTCGTGAGGATGGAACATCACAGAAGCCACACTACTCCTCCTTAACCCAAATGATCCCAGGCACTGAGGAAGAGGCAGTGTGGAGATGATAGCTGCCATGTCCAGGTGGGGTGGCTTACCAACTCTGGGGAATCCACAAGAACGCCCCAGTTTTCCTTTTGTTCTAGGGGCTGATGTGTCATGGTTCTTCAGGGGAGGGGACATCAGAATCGATGTTCTTTGTGGAGGCCTTGACTGCCCACAGCTGTAAATGTCAAAGACAATTGTTTGAACAATCCAATGAGTTGGGAGGAAGAATGACTTTCATCTACAGTCAATTCCACTGCTGTGATAATCCATCAACGCTGCTGAATCTTAAATAACAGGCTGTGTCAACCCACACGAAGTAAAGTAACGGAACAAATGGTAGCTCTTTCCAATTGCCTTTCTTCACATTCACAGTGCACCTCTTTGTCACTTGTGACTTTGGAGACCTCAAAGAAAACTAGATGAATCCTCATGTAATTCCCGCCATTTCACTTTATAAAAGCTCCTGCAATACCTGCCATGCATGGGAGTCCATATTTCTATCCTACCATTTGCTTCCTCAGTCCAGTCTTCATCTGCAGTTCCCATGGTAATGGCTTCCTTATCTTTCCACAGACTGGACTCATAACCTGAATTTCCATAACTAGAGGACAGTAATTTCTTGGGGGAAAAAAAGGTTTAACACTTGAGTCAGTCTTTGATGGAACTCTGATGAGAGTTTATTGAAGAGGAAAATAAAAAATTTCTCACAGAGAAGAAATGACAAAGAAACAGAGTCTGGGCCCTTAGGCCTGCCCGGGACTTCTGGTGGCCAAGCCCCCTCCTCAAACTGCAGACCTACCCTCTGTATTCTCAAGGGCCCCTACTGTTCACTTAGAGGAGAGAATGTCAGATAGGTCTCCCCCACCCTTCCACCACCAAACTGCCAAGCCCATCTGTGGCTATACTCACTCACACCTGTCCGTCTTCTGGTCACAGTGGGAGAGGTGTCCACTCTCTCGCCTCTTGTCAGTCTCTCTCCTCGACAGGGCCAGGACTAGCGGGAGGCAAGAGGCACGTAGACGTACTATTTGAGGATGAGAACTTCCTCCTCCAATCTGGTTCCACTCTCTTCACAGGTGGCTTCCTTCCTGTGACCATCTCCTCTCTCACTGCTTCCCTTCAGTATTTACAGGCACCGTGTTCACTTCAGGAGTCCTGGTGGTGCAGGGGTTAAATGTTCTGCTGCTAACCAAAAGGTTGGCGTTAAGAGTCCACCAGCCTGTCCATGGAAGAAGGATGTGGCAGCTGCTTCCATAAAGATGACAGCCTTGAAAACCCTGTGGGGCAGTTCTACTCTGTCCTCTAGAGTCGCT
>NW_006921625.1:5452583-5454341 GCF_000298275.1 Orycteropus afer afer
AGTACAAAAGTGTATTCTGTTAATGATGCATAGTCCGAGCACCATGTTACGTACAAGTCACTCGAAATAATTGTTTTCTCTGTGTTGTATGTTATGAGCTTGCCATAAAGTTAAGTCCATGCATTTCATTCCGTTTATATTTAAAGCCTTGAATTCTCTGAGAATTAGGAAGTTGGAAAATGTAATGGGTGATTTAATTGTGCGATATTGCTTTCTTTCATGTATTTATTTAACAAATAGGTGTGGTGGGACCAACATAGGGTTATTTTAATGTTAGAAGTGATGACAATCTTTGGGATCACCACCCCACCCCCACCCCCCCCAAAAAAAAACCAAGTACACTGCCAGGGAGTAGATTCCAACTCATAGCCCCCTCATGGGGTTTCTAAGGCCGTAAATCTTTATGAAAGTAGAGTCTCATCTTCCTCCTGTGGAGCAGCTGGTGGGTTTGAACTACTGACCTTCTGGGTAGCAGCCAAATGCCTTACCCACTACACCATCAACACTGCTTCTTGGAATCACCAAAGGACTTCTAAATTTAATGGCAACACTTTTTTTGTATCTCGGTATGCACTTGCAGATACTGAGTGGGGAGATCTAGCAGTAGCTGCCTTTGGCAATGAGGAATGGGCTTTGAATGGTTACCCTGCAGAGTCAGATTTGAATCTTGATTTGCCCATTGCATCTGTCTAATCTTGGAGGAAGAAACCCTTGTGGTGCAGTGGTTAAGCACTGGGCTGCTAACTAAGAGGTCGCTCGTTCGAACCCACCAGCTGCTCAGCAAAAGATGAGGCAGTCTGCTTCCCTAAGATTACAGGCTTAGAATCTCTATGGGGGAGTTCAATTCTGTCCTATGGGGTCACTATGAGTCAGAATTGATTCCAAGGTAATGGCGTTTTGGTTTTGGATCTGGGAGGAATGAGGTTGGACCCCTTCCCTCATGGGTAAGATAGTAATAATAACATCTTACAGGTCCTCCCACCACCATCGGGGTTAAATGAGATAATGCATACAAAGCACTCAAGCACAGCCTGGCCCAGCACCTGCAGCTAACCTCACAAGGTGACAGCTAAGGGCCTACCTTTGCTCTTCCCTCAGGAACTCTGGTGGCCTACTAAGGCACTGGCCTACTAACCAGAAGGCTGGTGGTAATCTCACCAGCCACTCTGAAGGAAGAGATTCATAGCCTCGGAAACCCAAAGGGGGTCTCTGTGAGTCAGAATCCACTTGATGGCAGTGAGCTTGGTTTTGGTTTTTCTCTTTCCTAGCCTCTCCCTCCTTTCTAATTTTTATTTATTTTTTTAAGCAATGAACATCCATTGTATTCACAGCAGCAAACAGACAAGCTAACAACTCCCAAAGCTGGGAGGGAGGTGGTGGTGGTGGGGGCGGACAATGAATTCCCTATCCTTATTGTAGTGGTTTTGTGTATTGGTCATCCTCTCCAAAGTCTTCCTGTCCCTAATTATGTGACTGTAATGCCATCTAGTGGAAAGTGACCTAGTCTATGGGACCAATCCCATGTTTATCTAACATAACAGGTGGCTTAAGCTCTGTTCTTCCCTTGATATGAAGGTCATGCGATAGATAAGAGGAAAGAAATCCTAGAATCCACAGCTAGCAGTCAAGATACTTTATATTTGAGAGTGAGATTTCACTTGAGGACACAACCTTTTTTCTCCCTGGAACTTATTTACAAGTGAACATTTTCCAATGGAGAGGGTAATTTTTTGGGTAAAGTTTTGTTTTATATTTTTA
>NW_006921625.1:5454851-5465127 GCF_000298275.1 Orycteropus afer afer
GTTCAAACCCACTAGTGACTCTGCAACCAAAGACCTGGAGCAGATCTGTCCCACATGGAGTCACTACAGGGTGTGGCAGGTGTGGCCTGGGCCCTGGACGGCACTCGAGGGGGGATGCCACTGAGCACATGATTCACCACCGCCATGGTGGGTCATGGCTGATCCCACACCCAGAATGGTCTGCAGAGACCATTCAGCAAGTTGCAGTGAATTGCCTTGGGCGGTTTTCAGTGGATTGGCCTCTGGGTCGCTCCAAATTTGACTCTGCGGCACCCAACAACCATAACTTTGTTCCAAGCCTTTGCCGTTTTCTTATGTCGTTGAAACGGGTCTGCTTCCTCTCCTCGGTGCTTGTTCCTGAGCTGGAGGGTTTGTCAGGGCTGCGTCCCTGGGATTTACTTGCTTGCACCGTTTTTAAACCACTGGGTTTGTGTGGTTTAGTCAGTCCTGCATGAGAATATGGAGATGCTGTCTGGAACTCCTGGTGCCCCTGGGCTCAAACCCTCGACCTCCCGTTGCAGCCGGCTCTGCGATTTCATTTAAAGAGCCGCTGTGCCCACAGCAGCTCGAGCTTTGCTCTGACGACTCAGAACTGAGGTGAAATGCCCTGTGCCAGGGAAGGCCTCCGCCACTCCTCCCGTGCCGGGCACAGCTTCCGTCCCAGCCAGGGTCATCCTCCCAGGACTGCAGGGGGGAGCGGGTCTCCCTCGCCTTGGAGAAGGCTCCCCTTCGTGTTTAATTACCTTTAGTCAGCTGCTGACAGAACTGCACTCTGCAGACATGACGCCTCACGCCCAACATCTGTCTGGTTTGGCTGCACATCTGTAGAGAACTGCTTTAAGAAAATGAAACCAACCTACTTACAATAGGATAATTAGCTGGATGTCTCTGCAGGCAGGGAGGAGGGTGCCTCAGGTTCAGGTTGGCCCGCCCACCCTTACTAGCCCTATGCTGGTGCCCAGACAGCTCACTTGTCTGTGAGGAGCAGGTCGAGAAGGCACTGCTCCCTTTCCCACCCAGTCTACTTTCTTCTGTTTAAACCAGTTGCCCTGACTCACGGAGACCCCGTGCGCAGCAGGATAGAAGTGTGTCTCATAGGGTTTCCAACGGCTGTTGGTTGTAGACGTAGACCATCAGCCTTTTCTTTAGATTAACTCAGGGTGGACTCGAACCTCTAGCCTTTCTGTCAGCAACAGAGTACTTCACTGTTTGCACGCTCAGGAACTCCTCGTCACTGATGCTCACATTGCCTCAGCGGCACTTCTGAAGGAAGGGCTAGGGTCCGACCCGTGGAGGCAGGCGAGCACCCTTCAGGTCCCGCTCTGTTACCTCTCCCCACGTGCAGGTCTCCAGCTTTTCTGAGCTTGTTTCTCTCTCTGTGAACTACGCCACAGCTCACCAGGGCTTCGTGGTTCACGGAAAGAACGCAAGAACGTGTTTATGACAGGACTTTGTAATGTGCTCCAGAGATGACAGCATCATGTTTTTCTTCGCAGAAGCCCCTTTGTTGAGAAGTAATTACATACATCCTGAAAAAAGAAACACTCAATTAAGCTTTTACAAAAACTGAAAAATGATTAAAGAAAAATATAATGTTCAATCAAGCTTTTGTGAAAACTGGAAAAATAAATTAAAGCTCCCTCTTCTTACCACTTGTTTTCAGAAGTACATTTGAAACACATGCTGGCGTGCTTGGTTGACCTTTCCCCTTAGACGTCACTGTGGTGCCAGCATTGAAGTGGATCCTGGCAGTGAGCACAGCAATGGGTTCAGGCATGCTGACGGTGGTGGACCTGGCCCAGAACCATCCGCCTTTCCTTCTGTTATAAGTGACCCAACAGACATGAACTAGAAGCAATGATCAGAGCTGGACACTTCGAAAATAACAAGTATTAAATACTGTGTCAGGTGTTGTCTATAGCATGCATGGCTCTATCAGTCCTTCTAGGTCCTTTTATAGGCTCTTTGATCTGCTGGGGGAGAGGCCTTCACAAGCCAGTGAGTCCCACTAGCCCCTGCCAGCGGGAGGCTTTCGCCCCTGGCAGGACAGGCTAGAAGCCATTCTGTTTCTGGTGGTCACTGCAGCTGAAGCAGAGTCACGGATTCCTGCTCAGGGCTGGCAGCCGGACACTGGGGCAGCAGCAGGGCCCAGGCCAGGCACCAAGGGCAACCGCTGTGAGGTGAGTTCTTCCTATAGAGGTGGCAGGCAGCAGAAGACACCTGGCGTCCTGCCCGGCAGGGCTGTGGACTCAGCTGGGCACTGACACCAGGAGTGGAGCTCCCAATAAGCAAGGTAAGCACAGGCTTACCTGTGTTCACTTACTAATCTGTTGTGAATAATTTCACATGGGTTTCACCACATGAAAAACACGTGAAATTGCTCACGTACAGATTTGTGGTCAAACCCATGTGAAACTGTTCACAACAGGTAAGTAAGTAAGCACAAGTGAGTTTGTGTTTACCTTGCTTACTGGGTACTGACTCCCTGCCAGGCACCGTAAGTTTGGAAAGAGGCTTTGATTCTGGAGGAAGCTGCTGTGGGGTTGGGACAGACGGAGGCCAGCCCTGCCTGGAAGCAGAATCTTTGATGTGCTGAAAAATGTGAAATTGTTCACTACAGATGAGTAAGTAAGCACAAGTGAGCCCGTGCTTACCTTGTTTACTGGGGACTCTGACACTGACTGGCACCAGCAGAGATGTCATTGCATGCCACCTCCCTCCTTTATGCTCTCCCAAGAATTCCCGGCAGTCAATCCTCTCTGTCTTTAAGACCTGTGGGAGCGTTTCCTAACTAGTCAGTGACCGACACACTTCAAACATGTTCTGAGAGTCAGTTAGGCGCCAGCTGTGAACCACTGTGGCAGTGGTGATGTGTTTTTCATATCTGAGTCAGTGCTACCAGCAAATACCTTTACAATTTCCTGTCTGCGCAACAGAACGAAACACTGCGTGGTTCCGCTCCAGCCTCGCCATCCCTGCTATCCCTGAGCCCACCGTAGCAGCCACTGGGTCAGTCCACCTTGTTGAGACCCTTCTACTTTTTTACTGACCCTCCACTTTGCCAAGCACGACACCCTTCTCTGGGGAACGGTCCCTTCTGACAACGTGACCAAAGCAGGTCAGACGAAGTCTGGCCATTCTTGCTTCCAAGGAGCATGCTAGTTGCACTTCTTCCGGGACAGATTTGTTAGTTCTCACGGTCCACGGTACTTTCAGTAGTCTTCCCCAACACTGCAACTCAAAAGCACCAACTCTTCTTTGGTCTGAGATTGGAAATTATATTTACTTGGAATTTTGAAGACTTTTTTTCCCACTTGACTCTAACTTCAAATACTGCTGTTGAGAAATTCAATGCTGTGTAAAACTTTGATCCTTGATATATGATGTATTTTCCTCCTTGGAAGCTTTAAGGTCTTCCATTGGTGCTTGGTATTCTGAGCAGTCAAGACATGGGCCAAAATTTCATTCATTATTTTGAACATGCAGTAGGTCTTGTCCATGTAGAAACTCATGTCCTTTGAACAAGGGAAATAATCTTACATTGACATCTTAAAATCCTTCTAACCTCATTTTTCTCTGTAATTCTTGCGGGTGATGTGGTGGGCATTTTAGACGGAGTCACTATTTTTCTAATCTTTTCTGTCTATTATTCCTCTCGTTTTCTTACTGTTTCACTTTGCCAGAGAATTTCCTGACTTTATGTCCCAACTCATCTACTGATTTTATTAAATGTTTTTGTAGTTATTTTAAAAAATCACTTTGTTTATTTTTTAGCCAGAATAATTTCTTATTCTCCGGTTGCTCCTTTTTATAGCTTCCTCTTCTTGTTTCTTGAATGCAAAATCCTCTCTTCCCCCTTGTAAGATATTAGCTGTAATCATTTGAAACTATCTCCACATCCTGTCTTGCCTTTGTTTTCTTTTAAGTTCCTATTTTATTTTTAGCATCTTTAATCATTTCACTTTTTGTCTTTCATGTTGGAGTCTTTCCTTAAAAATCTGGTGATCCTTGGTTGACCATTCTTGTTTAGTAGTGAGGCACTGAAAAGCTGATTGGAAGCTATGTGTGTGCATTGGTATGGTGCAAAGATGTGTGTAAGTTAGTGCAAAGAACGGACACCAATCCAGAATGAAAATGTGCAGATAAGTTTTCTAGAAGGATGCCCCAGTCTTAAGCCCAGGTAGGTAGACCATGCGTAGTATTGTGGAGCTTAGGGGAAAAGGGGGCCTGTGTCTCATTGTTCGTTTCGTAGACCTACTTACTCCCCTATTTTGGGTAAGGCATCTTACCTCACCTCCCTCTGTACTGGTGCTCTGAAATCCAAGCCTCTCTGGTTTAGTTGTTCCAGAAATTAAACCTCTTTTCTGTAATGGGAATAGGATACTCACCTGACAACTTTGGGTGGGGATGGGGGTCTGGGGGTCAAATTGTGCTCTTGTATGCACTCTCTTTGAGTGCCCTGCCTCACCTCTACCTTTGTCATTGATGCTTCCAACTCTTAGGATAGCCTAGCTTGTCCCCAACAACATCTGTAATGTGAAGTTTTCTAAGTATTAGCAAAGTCCACTACTGACTATAAAATTCAAAGTCCCTTAAGCCTTTGAGGGCTCTGTTCTCAAAATTTCCTGCACCCCCGCCACTGTCTTAAACACCAGCCCTTGCATTCCGCTCACCTCGTCAGAACCCGTGAGCAGTTAGGGTATTTAGAAACCAGATCTGGTGACTGTCCCTGTAAAACCGCTGCTCTAAGCATCAAACAAAGACCTCCCTGAGTGAAGACTCAGATTGTTTTACCCTGTTAAGTACGAGGAAAGTAATTTATGTGTGACGGAAAAGTGTGTGTCTGCAACCTTCTGTTAGAGGTGGTGGAATTCCCAGACGCTAAGTGTCAGGGTCCGGAAAATGAGTAGAAAAGAACAAATGCCTCGGGGCAAGAAAGACAGTTTGACTTAACTGCGGCCGCAGCAGGCGGGTGTGTGAGAGGACACCTTCTTGCCTCAAGGATGCATCTGAACCCCTCTCCGGAGCACTTAGTGGTCCTGGTGGACACTTACAGGAGCATTGAGCCTTCATCGCTGGTGGGGGCCTTGCAGCAAAGCCAGCCACGGGTAACTCAATCCTTAGCTACCTTAACTGATGACACTTAAGACCTGCATGTGGGGGGTGGGGGTGGGTGGAGCACCACACCATTTAATTATTCCCTCCGAGAACCACTGTGCAGGGAGCTGACATCTCAGATGGTGGGTCTCCTCTTTGAAACCATTAATCACCCGAGCGGGGAGGTAAACAAGGACTCTCATCAAGTTAAAGCAGGATGGTTGCAGACATCTTTTTAAGAACTTGCCTGGGGTCCAGACTCTGCCTTGAAGGAATAGTGGTTTTATTTTCCACGTTCCTTCTTTGAGACGTGAAGGAGGTACTCCGTGGAGGACATCTGAGCTCGGCACCCAAACCTCTTTTGAGTTGTTGCAGTGTTAACTTCCTATCACTGGTGTGGCTGTCATTTTGTCTGTAGCAGCAGCAGGTTGAAACTCCCAAGCAGGTCTCCAGTCTCTTAAACAAGTATCCCTATGTGAGTGGATACCAGCATCATTTCTCAAAGAGAAGGTCACAGGCGTAAACTTTGCTTTTGCCAAGCGGATGTGCCTTACTCTGCTCTAAACTGCTGCTTCCTGGAGCAAGTCAACACCCATGCAACATCTCCTATACCGCAACTGATCAAGGGTTGCCATTGTTGTTAGCGGCTTTGGAGCCAATTCTGACTCATGGCGACCTCGTGCTTCACAGAGTAGAACTGACCTATAAGGTTTCCTTGGCTGTAATCTTATCTGAAGTTAGTCTCTAGACCTTTCTTCTGTGGAACCACTGAGTAGATTTGAAGTTTTAGGCTAATAGTTGAGCACAGTTTGTGCCACCTGGGGACCTGCAGTGCAGTGAATTACTTAATATGGCCCTTGCAGCCATAGTCCTCCAGTCTGTGATGTGTTGTAATCCCTCGCCTCTATGCCTGTGGTTATGGTCCCATTTTGGAGTGAGCGGTCAGTTAGAATTAGAGTGAGATGCATCTTGAGTTACCACCTTACCAGAGGGTGTGACCCAAGTCCCACTCTTAGTTTCCTCGACAGCATGGTCTGCACCCAATTTGTATGAATGTCCTGGAAGATTCTCTCCCTTGCTCTGGGTCCTGCACCTGGTTTGTCATCATCTCAACTCTGGTTATTAGTACTTGAGCCAGCAGCCTGTCATCTGACCTGATTTGCCAGCCTCCACAGCCTATGAGCCAGCAGCCTGTCATCTGACCTGCCGATTTGGGTTCATCAGCCCTTGTAAGCACGTGAGCAAGGACAATCCTCCAGGCTGACGGCTGTCCCACAGGTTTGGGACTTGCCAGCCTCTGCAACCAGATGTGCCATTTCCTTGGTCTGTGGGATATTGCAGCAAAACTACTGAACCCAAAGATGGGAGAAAGGGGGAGTACTGAGAGGAGGAGGAGTGGTTGATGTTAGAGATGATGGAGTGGTACAGCAGTTTGGAAATGTTGGACAATTGGGACTTCTTTAACCTTTGGCTCATAGGGACTGACCTTGTGCTGATCTTACTAAAATAAATTAGTCATGCAATACCTCACAGTTTTAAAGACACGTGCTAAAATATACCTGTTTCATGCATTAGTACTAGTGGATAAAATGATGCAAGAAATATCTATTATAATCCTTCATGTAAGAGAAGGTTACTATTTTTTCTTACATGGAGTTGGAGGGGAATTCAAATGGAATGGATAGAAATTTACTCTTACCTAAAATTGTGTACTAAGAAATGTCCCTTCCATTCTCCTAAAGTGGGATAGCTTTTCATTGTTGATTGAGTTACACAGTGTTGATATCTTCTTCTGATCTTTTCTTTAAAAAAAAGAAAGAAAGAAAATGCCACCAACTGCTGACATATTTCAATCTCCTTCACTGCAGGTTCAGAGGAAGATGGGAAGTGAAGCCATTGATATTAATGTGTACATTCGAAATGAACAGACAAGGCTAATTTTAGGCCTATCAACCTTGACAACTCCTTTTTAATCATTTGGATGTGAACACATGCAAATACAGGAATCAGAAATAAAGAACTCACAATTTAAAAGTCACATCAGTGGTAGAATTGCTTGAGAGGTACATAGATTTGTAATTCATTCATTACTGTTTGATTCCAGAAATCTATAGTTTTGTTAACCATGGAGACCAGAGCCCATCTATAATGTGCAAATCCATGTGAGCTGCATGCTCATTTGCAAATGTCAAACCTGGGAGGCCACTGATGTCCCCTGCAGAAATCCCTCAACTTGTCTGCGAGTGGGATATTCACCAGCTCCTTGGCATTGAGGAAATAAAGGCCGATAAATACACGAAGGCATCTGACATCTTCCTACACAGCTTTTTGGTGAGAAGATGGACATTTTAAAAACTCCATAGCCAAAATGAGAAAATGTGAAAGGCTACAATTTCCCCCACTTTGTGTACTTTGTACCAAGTGAGCAATAATGCATTTTGGCCTTGGTGGAAGTGGAGGTCATAAGAGTCCAACACGTGTAACTTCTTTGTTGTTGGTGTTGGCTGCCAATGAGGAGGCTCTTCTATGTGGTGATCCCGTGTACAACAAAAGGAAACACTGTCTGACTGTGCACCATTCCTATGATCAGTGTCGATCAGACAATGTTCCTTTGGGACCCATGGGATTCTCACTGGCTGGTCCTCAGAAGTAGCCCACCAGCCATTCTTCCCAATCCATCTTAGTCTGGAAGCTCTGCTGAAACCTGTCCAGCATCCTGACAAGGCACAAGCCTCCACTGACAGAGGGGTGCTGGCTGCCCATGACGAGCGTTGGCTGGGACCAAACCTGGACCTCCTGCAGGTGCTGTCGAGCCTGTGCCAACTCATGGCTACCCCATGTACAGCAGAATACAACACTGCCTAGTTTTCCACCATCCTCACAATTGTTGCCATACTTGAGCCCATTGTCACAGTCACTGTCAATTCCTGTCTTTGAGAGTCTTCCCCATTTTCCTGACCTTCTGTCTGATATGACATCCTTCTCCAGGTACTGGTCCCTTCTGACAACATGACCACAGTTTTAGAGATGAAGTCTGGTCATTCTTGACTCCAAGGAACATTCCAACTGTACTTCCTCCAAGACAGATCTGTCTGTCCTTCTAGCAGTCCATGGTAGTTTCAATACTCTTTGCCAACATCACAATTCAAATGCATTAATTCTTCGGCAGTCTTCCTTATTCATTGTCCAACCCTCACGTGCATATGAGACCATTGAAAATACAGTGTCTTGGGTCAGGTGTATATTAGTCTTCAAAGTGGTGTCTTTGCTCTAAACACTTCAAAGAGGTCTTTTCAGCAGATTTTCCCAATGCAATATGTCATTTGATTTATTGACATCTGCTTCCATAGGTGTTGATTGTGGATCCAAGTAAAACAAAATTCTTGACAATTTCAATCTTTCTCCACTTATCATGATAATGCTTATTGGTCTTGTTGTGAGGATTTTTGTTTTCTTTATGGTGAGGTGTAATCCATGCCGAAGGCTGCAGTCTTTGATCTTCATCAGTAAGTGCTTCCAGTCATCTTCACTTTCAGCAAGGAAAGTTGTGTCTCTTGCAAGGAAGGTGAGAATTGTACATCGAACCACCACTGCCCCCATGCACTTTCTAGAACCTAATAAAACTCCACATTCTATACAGAAAAAAATAAGGACTTTGTAGGCAGAGGAGGCCTGGTCAGCTTTCTAGATGAACGGTGGGCTGATGAGTGCAGAGATCCAGTGGTATTTTCATTAAATCGTGGCCTCTCTTGGCCTCTTGATACTGAGGCTATGGTGTCACACAAGCCATCCATCTTCTTGGTGAGCAAACCAACATACGATCAATTCCTTGTGAAGAATGGCTGTAAAGTGTTTCCACAGTAGCTGCAGGATTCTCATTTCCTGAAGCATCATGAGGTTATGTATTATGGGCAAAGTTTAATCAAAGGCAGGAATTGAAACAGACAGCCCAGGGATGGTCTGGCAGGAAAGGTACTCCTTACATGTTGGTGCCCAGCAAACATAAGGCTGGTCCAGCTGGGCTGCTAATGATCTTAAACATTTTCATCATGAGGTTCCTCAATGGGTTCTAGAAACGACTTCAGGCTTCATTTGACACATCTCCATCTCTCTCCTCCCACCTACTCTGCCCAGCTGGCCCCAAACCTACGAAAATCTCCCATTAGTACTAACTTCTATCTCTGTTGGAAATTCTCTGGAAATTGTATTTGAACTCACAGGGAGAGAAGACTGAGCCTCCCTCACACATGCCACAGCAAAGAGACACTGGGTGCCTTACAGACAAGCGCACTCGAGGGTGCCTGCCCAGGCCCCACTTCCAGGGCCCAGGAGTAGCACATTTTCCTCTGTGACCCTTAAAAACAGGAGAGGTGTAGGAGGGAGGGCAGGCACTCTGGAACCCCCTTCAGTTCCTGGGGCAGTTGATTTCTCATTAGTCCTCCACTGAGTCATAGAGGAACCCCAGAAAGAATCTGCATGCTACATCATTTCTATGGTCTCCAAGCTGACACACACACATCACCGTGTAGTGCCAGCATTTCTTCATGTTTTATGGATAAACTATAACGTGGGGAAAGATGAGAGCAATTGTGGGCTGCAAAGCACTCCGACTGTGGAAGGAGTCGGAAGCTGGACGCATCCAGGGGACTGATGGACTTGGCCCTTGCTGAATTTCTCCCTGTTCCCCCGAGGTGTTTGCCACCTTGAATGGGGCTTCTGCTGCTGTGATGAGATGCCCTCAGCACAAGGGGGCTCTCTGTGCTCCCACATTCCAACAGCAGGGGATGAAAATTCTTATTTTATGATGGTGTCCTTCCTGGCCACCAAGAGGATGACAGGTCATGTCTTCTGTCATTTAACACTCTTTAACTCCCTTTCCTTGGAATGGGGCATGGGTACAGCTGTACTTGTGACAGGGACCCTCTGGACTGATGTATTTTCTTTTCAAGCGCACAACTCAATGTCTTAATCTAATTTTTGTTCGAGAGGCAATATCAGCCCCCTTGGCATTGCATTTTATATGGGTGAACAGGCGCCACCGTGACCCTACATCCTTCAGGGGCATTCAATGATTTTGTGAAGAACAAACAGATAATCAAACACTTATGCAGAAAATGGGGAGCTCTGGTGGTATAGTGCCTAAGGCATTTGACTACTAACCAGAAGGCTGGTGCTTCAA
>NW_006921625.1:5466102-5470119 GCF_000298275.1 Orycteropus afer afer
AGCCTAGAAAACCCTACGGGGCAGTTCTTCTCTGTCAAACAGGGTCACTATGAGTCAATTGACTCGCCAGCACACAACAACAGTGTACATATGTGTGTGGCTTTATATGTATCTATGGGCATTTATATATTTACATATAAACACATACACTGCACATGTGTAGGTCCACATGTAGTCTTTTTTTTTTTTTTTAAACTAAAAAACAAAAACATGATGTCTATTGTTTGGCAATCCTGTTGCTCTCACAGGTCTTGGTCACCTGCCACTTTGGTAGGAGTGGATTGGTTTAGTAGCGTGTTCTGACGTGTTTATTACATTTTATTTGCTGCTGTTGAAAGCCTGCTTATTTTCTCTGGGGGCTGGGTTTGAATATAAATCTGAGATATTAAATATCAACAGAAATAATGACTCCCATCCTCCTCAGATTTCAATATATGCTTTCATTTATTTTGGCTGACTTCTAATTCCTTTTTCTTTTTGTGTTTTAACTGTCCTAGGAAGGAGTCGATTTCATTTAAATATAAAATTTCTCCAGATGCTTATAACAAACCGAGTTGTGTCTTGCCAGCCTCCTAGCTGTCCTCTCTAGTTTGAATGCCTCTGCATATGAATAAATGCCAGCAAACAGACCAACAGCTTGTGTTGGGATCTAATAAAGCCTTCTAACTACATACAAAGCTCAGTATTGTTTTTAAATCTGTAACCTTTTCAAAATAAATTTTACTTCAGGATTCTTCTTTCCAGCCCATTTTAGTTTTATTTATAGCTTTGTGGTGTATTTGTCGTATTCATGTACTTAGTGAATTAATTTGATTTCCAATTCAATTTTGATAATGATCCCTAGTTGTTAGGTGTCCTTGAGTTGGCGCTGAATCCCACTGACCCCACGTAGAACAGAGCAAAACACTTCCTGGTCCTGTGCCAGCCTCATTGACATGCTTGAGCCCATCATCACAGCCCCCATGTCAATCCACTTTATTGAGGGTCTTCCCTAATCACAGCCAAAATATTTTTATTTTGGTAATATTAAAATTATTTTGTTGTATATAAATATGGACTTTGTAAATGCAATTGAGGTTATTTATAGAGGAAGCAATTGCTTGAAGACCCACCATTGTCCTCTTCTATTTAAATATTCCATCCTCTTGTCCATGGCAGGCAGCTCTAAGGGTGGATGGGGCAGCCTGGGCAGCCAAGCTAACATTCTCCACAGTGAGGTGTGGTGCATGCTGCACGAGACCACCTTCATGCCCAGAACACATATAAAGAAATGGAGACACAGAAGTGATGTATCACCCCTGGACACCAGCCCTGCACAATATCAACATGTTAAATGAATCCTCTATAATACAAATAGTTTGAAGGTGGGGAAGAAAAGGGCAGACCAATGGCATAAAGCACTAGGTCGATAAAAAGCTCTAAATTTAAAAGGTAATTTGTAACATCATGTAGATAAACATATCAAACAAATATGGAAAAGAGTAATTATTTATTAAAAGGTCTAACAAAACTATTGACTGACTTTTAGAATGAATGAATGATGTCTACTTCTGGACAATGCATAAAGAAGATAAAGACACATTTGAATTATGATGATGGCAAAGAATATGGAATATACCAAGGATTGCCAGAAAAACAAACAAATCTGTTTTGGAAGAAGATTTCTAAGGAGCTAGAACCCTCTTTAGGAGCTAGGATGGCAAGACTTTGTCTTTCACACTTTGGACACATGCGATCAGAAGGGACCAGTCCCTGCAGAAAGCCATCCTGCTTGGTAAAGGAGAGTAGTGAAAAAGAGGATGACCCTCGAAGAGATGGATTGTCACAGTGGCTGCAGCAATGGGCTCAAACACAACAATGATTGGGAGGGTGGTGCAGGACTGGGCAGTGTCGTATTCTGCTGTTCATGGGGTCTCTATGAGTTGGATCCAACTTGAGAGCACCTAACAATAACAACAGCAACAACTTCTCATGTCATAATCAGTTACAGGCAGATTAAAGAGTAAGGCATAAATAAAGAAAAATAAAAACAAAGTGAAATAAAATATAGACATACTACCAGGGGGAATAAACAGCAGTACAGACGACTTTATTTATAATCTTCCCTTGTGAAGAGCCTTTTAAAGCAGGGCACAGAGCTCAAAATCCATAAAAGAAAACTGACAAGTTTTATTACTTATAAAATTAAAATCTCAGCATGGAAAAAATACCTTAAACAAAGTCAAAGTGAAAAGACAAGTGACATATCAGGAGGAAATATTTATGACCCATATGGCAAGCAAAGGATCACTTTCCTTAATTTAAACAGAACTTGTAAAGTAAATGGAAGAAAGGCCAACAACCTAATATAAAATAAAACAAAGGGAATAAGCATGAAGTCATGGCAAAGAAATCTTACTAATTACCCTCAGAGAATCTCATGTGTAACTATTGTCATCTATCGGATTGTTAAATTTTTTTTCAGTACTGAGTGCTTGCCCAGGAGTGAGATCTGGAACCTCAGTCAGTACTAATAAGAGTATAAGTTACTCACTGCTGTCAAGTCAGATCCGACTCATAGCGACCCCTCCTTGAGTTTCCGAGGTGGTATCACTACGGAAGTAGATTGCCCAACCTTCCTTCCAATGAGTGGCTGGTGGGTTTGAACCGCCAGCCTTCTGGTTAGCAGTCAAATGCCTTAAGCAGTATGCCACCAGAGCTCCTAGGAGTATAAATCAGGACAACGATTTTTTGAAGGCTATTTAATAATAGTTTAAATAAACAAAATTAAAGAAGAAATGAAACAAGAGTTCAGTAGTGATGGAGTAGCTTATTTCTGACCAATCAATCTACACTTAACAATTACAAAATATATTTTTAAAACAACTATTTGAAGGTACTAGAAAGTGATCAAAGAACGAGGGGAGTGGTGGGGGTCAATCCTGAAATAAGTGGACTGAATTGGGTGAGATTTGTGCTTGTACAATCTTCTGCTTTAAAGTATTTACCAATCATCATGGTGTGGGGTGGCTGAAAATTAAGCAGAAATCCACAGAACACTGTTCTGAACACTCAAAGGATAGAGTTCATGTATTTCATTATGTGAAAGTAAGGGAGGGTATACTGAAAACTTGGGAGCTACACAGAGAGAGGATCCAATGTCTTAATATGAACTCTACTCAAATCCTTGGCTGACATGTAACCTATTTGTGCTTGGAGAAGTTCTCAGGAGTCCTGACAGAAAGAAACAAATAGAAGGATACAAGAAATGAGTAGAAAACTGATCTTCTTCCTACTCCAATTGAGTCTGTTTAGAGTTTAATTTAGCCAAGTTCACTATATTCTAGGGGGGAAAAAAAATCAACATTTTTCAAGGAAAAAAAAAAGCAAGATCCAGAGTCTCTGCAATATGTCATTCACATTGTTCAACATGCAATAAAAAATTAGTAGGTATGGGGAGAAACAGGAAAAGTGACCTCTAGTCAAGAAGGGAAAGTAAAGCCCTAGACACTGACCATCTCAAGTCACCCAGATGTTCCAATTATAGAATTTTAAAGCAGTTATTATAAACATGCTCAAAGACTTAAGGGAAAATATGGCCATAATGAATGAACTGGTAGGAAATCTTGGCTGTTGTTATTTTTGTTAGGTGCCATAGAGTTGGCTCCGACTCATAGCGACCTTAGGTACAACAGAATGAAACAGTGCCTGGTCCTATGCCAGCCTCATAATCCTAGCTATACTTGACCCCATCATTGCAGCCACTGTGTCAATCCATGTTATTGAGGGCCTTCCCCTTTTTTGCTGACCCTCTCCACTTTGCCTAGCATGATATCCTTCTCCAGGGAATAGTCCCTTCTGACAACACGGCCAAAGTAGGTCAGATGAAGTCTGGCCATTCTCGCTTCTAGGGAGCATTCTGGCTGCACTTCTTCCAGGACAGATTTGTTTGTTCTTCTGGCAGTCCATGGTACTTTCAGCATTCTTTGCTAGCACCACAACTCAAAAGTATCAACTCTTCTTTGGTCTTTCTTATTC
>NW_006921625.1:5471094-5479508 GCF_000298275.1 Orycteropus afer afer
TACATGTTTGCCCTCCTCTCTGTTGAGAATTGCCAAGAGTGGGTGCTAGAAGGAACCTACCAGGCTGGAGGGGAGGGAAGGGATTTCTGCTTCCCGATCCCATCAGTGTCAGTTTGCTCCAGGAATCAAACCCGAAATTGAGCCTTGTTTGTAGTTTTTGCAATAACCATGGAATCAGCCTCTTTATACCCCCTCTGAGACACCTGCTCAACCAGCCAAGTAGCCTCCCTGGCCCCACAGGGACCTTTCTCCACGCTTCTAAATCATGATCATTCGAATTAGAACCCTGTTTCCAAAGCTCGACACCTCAGTGTCCACTTGAAGTGGCACTTAGTGCCTTTTCATTTCTACAATACTTCATTAATGATTTTTTTATATGGAATTAAGATAACTGTTAAGATAACTGGAGGGCTTCTGTCTCCTGACTGGACCCTTCAGACAAGGAGGGCATCTGAGTGATGGGTTGAAATTTTCTTTTTTATTTATCTCAACCCTCAGTCCACTTGTCTGCTTCTGGGGACACCAACAAGAGAAGCTATCTTTCTCCATGTCTTGGTTGAGTCAACAGATGGAAAAGGAATGAATCAATGGGGTAGTTGAGAATAGAACAGCCATCCCCGAACGGTCCTCTAGATGATCCCTGACTTTGACAGGCTTTCAGATGTGAGGAGCCCTTCAAGTCCAGAAGAGGGCTTGGAAGGGCTCTTCTGAACCTGGTAAGAATTTTACCTGGGTCTCCCCAGGGTGATGGGCCCTCTTCATACCTCCTATAGTCCCAGTCAGTTCAGATCAATCCAGTTTAGGCTTGGATTCAATAACAAGAACAATAATGTATCATTCCTGATACTGCTACTCATCTTTCCTCACCTGGACCATGTGCTGGTCTCATAACAGGTCCCCACTTGCCATCTTTCTTCTTTGATTTAACTTGCATAAAGTACAAAGTTTCTGATTGCATCATTCCTCTCCTTGAGACTTTTCAGTTGTTGCTATTTACAATTAAGACAAACCCGCAAATCCATGTCATGTCATTAAGGTCCTGCCTGGTACTGACTGCTCCTGAGATATGGTCTCCAGAAGCTCTTGCTGCCTTACTGAGCCCCAGGTATGTTGGAAATCTTCTTGATACCCCATCAGGTCCCTCACTATGAAATCCAGCTACCTAGATTGGTCTTCTCCTAGCCTTCACCTGCCCACTGTACTCTTCAGTTTACTCATTTGTTTCAGTTTAAAAGGCACTCCCCAGGTCAGTCTTCCTTGACCTCTCATCAGAAAATAGTCCCTGCTATCCATACAACACCTGGTTCTCTTCCTTGGTAACCTTTATTGCAAGTTGTAATGATGTATTTATTTGTGTGGTTATTATTTGCATAAGGTGGTCTTCCTCAAGAGACTGGCAGCTCCCCAGTATGGCAGAGACTTCATAGGTTTTGTTTCCATTGTATTCCCAACACTTGGCACAGAATTTGGATGTGGTTAGAAGTCTTGTAAGTACTGAATAAATGAATGATGAAGGCTAAGAAAAATCTAGCAGTGTGGCCCATCTGCCCAGGACACCCAAGTTTTAAGATCTGACCAAGATTCATTGTCACAGCAGGGTCATTGCGTGTGGACAGCACTGGGTCCCTTGGCCTCACTCTGCCCACACATTCCAGCTGCTGGGTCCCATGCTCTTGTCAATTTAATGGGCTTAGTGGAAGGTTGGTGCCTGATTCCCCCAATCAATGCAGCAACACAGTTCATGCCATGGCCTTGATGTGTCCTCCTGAGGTCTCTAGCAATCAGCTTGTATCCTGATTACCCTTATCCACCATGAATAAATATAAATGTTATTATTAGACTTAAAATGTGACTAATAAACAAGCCTCTTATGTTATATATAAAGGTCCTCAAGGTGCTGTTGACATTAAGCTGACAAGCCTGGAACCTGTCTCCAGACTTTCTAACAGGGTAGGAGAGAAAATAAGTTTCATTGTGTTGCCCCTGTAGGGACTTTCCAAGACCTTGCTTATACAAGGTTGTTGTTGCCATGGAGTCAGCTGCAACTGTCAACCTTGTGTCCAATTGGAACGAAACGTTGCCCAGTCCTGAGCCAGCTTCGTGATTGTCGGTCTGTTTGAGTCCATTTTTGTGACCACCGTGTCAATCCAGTGCATTGAGAGTGTCCCTCTATTTTGTTGACGCTCCACTCTATCAAACAGAATGTCTTCTTGTAATGCTTTGTCTTTCCTGATGATTGCATTCAAAGTAAATGAGCTGAAGTCTCATCATCCTCGCTTTTAAGGAGAATTCTGGTGGTATTTCTTCTAAGACTGATTTGTTTGTTCTTTCGGCAGTTCACAGTGTATTTTCTTTGCCAGCACCACAGTTTGAACATACCAGCTCTTCTAGGTACAAAGTTGTTGTTGTTAGGTGCCAACCAGTCGATTCTGACTCACAGTGACCCATGTGACAGAGTAGAACTGACCCATGGTTTCTAGCAGAGTGCCAGGTCTTCAACCTGTGGAGCTGCTGGGTGGGCTAGAACTCCAACTTTTCAGTTAGTAGCTGAGGGCTTAACTGTTGTACCCCAGCATTTCTTGTGGTATTGGCCCGCAGTTAATAACACATCATGACATCTGATGTAAGGTGAGTGCACACATGTGCTGAACATCTTGCATGTGATACCTCATTTAACCTTTACAAAAATCTGATGGCATATGAGTGACAACGTTAGTGCCATCTTCCAGGTACAAAGTGACTTGGGTGAAATAACCTGTTCCAGGGCACTCAGAGAATAAGTGGTAGAGTTGACCAGGCTAAGCATAATGTACAGCCCACCCTCTCAAAAGCAACCTTGGAGTGTATTTTTTGGGCTAAAGATAGAGTTCGAGTCCTTGGCACAATGGAAACCCATAAAAAAGCCTAGGCATGAGCTTAGGAAAAGTCATCAGGGATCTCCATGACCTTCCTTTAACCAAAATTCACAATGGAGGCTGTTGAAGATTCTAGTTCATCCCCGCATTTCCTGTAGTATAGATTCTTACCTTCTATGGATTCTTCATGGATTCAGCAAACAAGACCCTCACTTTTAGCCCTATAGGGGAAATAAGGAGCTCTGGGGGCATAGTGCCTAAGGCACTTGACTGCCAGCTAGAAGGTTGGCAGTTCAAACCTACCAGCCACTCTTTGGAAGGAAGACTGAGCAATCTACTTCTGTGAAGATTTACTGCCTCAGAAACCCAAAGGGAGTCACTTTGAGTCAGGATCAACTAGATGGCAGTGCGTTTGTTTTTTTTTTTCTTTTTTGGTTTGAGGGAAAGTCATCATTTTCATCTATTTTGTTCTACTCCTTTAGAAGACCATGAAATCTCAATCAAATAGGGTATTGCTTAAAAAGGGTAATGTGAAAATCACATAGACTGTAATTTCCCCTATGAGGGCGGGTTGCTTTACCAGAGAAGCACTAATGTCTGTGATGGGACAATTAGTGAAATGCTCAGGGAACTCATTTCAGTGTCAGGGAGGAGAGATGCATTCTTTCTGGATTGTGAGGGCATTAGGAAAATAGCCAGAGACTCAAGAAATGCCAGTGCTTGAAGGGGCATTAGAGATAATGTAATCCAATATTCTCATTTTATAGATGAAGAAACCAAGTGGGACCATTTCCTGCATGCATATCTGATTGTCTCCTTACCACTTTGCTCCTCTGCAGGGAGACAGTTTTAATTTTTATTAAGGAACAATTAAATAAAAATGGAGGAACAGGAGAGGATCTTCTTGGAGCCTATTTCACTTGGCTCAGGCCTGTTCAATTCTGCTTTCCCTGGAAGGGTAAGAGTCCTAGCACAGCTGCTCTTTTATGTTGTGAGTAAGGTGTCAGGCTAGATTTTTGTCCTGTTTTTTTGGAAGCAATCGTGTCTCCTGTATCCTGAGCTTCCAGCCTTTTGTGGAAGGCAGATAGATATACAACAGAGAAGCTGAAGCAAGTAGAACTGAAGAGGTACAAGATAAATAAATCACTTGCCACCCAAAGGTTATGGAAAGTTTCAGCAGATAAAATTGATCCTCCAAGCATTTGTATTTGCAAGGGAGCCACGAAATGGTTTATTCAGTTCTGTTTTTTTTTTTTTTTTTTTTTAAAGCTTTCGAAAAAAGCTCTTTGTAATCTATTACATGCATTGAAGTCAGTATTTATGGACTTTCTATTTTTTGTATTTAACAACAATTGCCATTATTCATGTATCTTGGATACAGATAAACAAATTATTATTACCAGCCACTCCTCGGAAGGAAGGTTGGGCAATCTACTTCCGTAGTGATACTGCCTTGGAAACCCAAGGAGGGGTCGCTATGAGTGGGGTCCGACTCCACGACACATAACAACAACAACTGTGTATTATGGGGAATAGCACTCTAAAGCCCAAATCACTAAATGTGTATATAAACATTCCATACCTTGATATCCACTCTTCTCATTGGAGTTTTCAGTTCTGTAAATAAACCAGCTCCCATTTGATGACACTCTTTAATGGGATGCACTTCCCTTCATTCTCCATTCCCTATCACAGTTAGGCACTACAAGGTCATTTGAAACAGATTTCAGCTGGGCAACGACCAACCCAGTTCACTCCGGAGAAAGAAGATCTAGTCTAGCGGACATTTTAGAATTACACCTTTTACCTCATATTTTACCACATGCTGCACAACTAGTAACAAGCTGCAAGATGTATGGTACTCTGGGGCATTTCTGAAGGGAAAAAATCTCAAGGACATCCCTTGCCAGAAAAATGTTTTACATGAGGCAGGATACATTTGTGACGCTCCCCAGAACCCCGCTTCTCTCTCACAGCCTACTCTCAGAGCACTCCTGCGCGGACTGTGCCTTCCACCTTTTTCCCGCCTCCCCCAGTGCCTTGAATGGGTGTCAGGGCCATGGATGGCACTCCATAGATCTTTGTGGACTAACTGCCTTAGTGACAGGCCGCAGTATATGGTGCAGGAATTCATAAGAAAGAACTTTCAGACCCCATTTCTCCTCTGTCAGGCGGCCTCAAACCCGAACAGAGCAAATGAGTTCCCAGGAAAAGATGGAAGTTCAATTTTCAGGCCCGTTGAATCGCTGGCCTCTTTCTAAGCCCACCGGTCCTGCAGGAGAGCTTCTTGACAGGCCGGTGGAGTTTTTTGTGCACACAGTAGCTTCTTGTCTTCGGTGGGGGGCAGGGGACGGTGATTCAGTGCAGGGACCGTTCCTGGTTATCTACATGAGCGGTGTTCTGTCCCTGATAACTTGGGTCGGTTTTCAAGTAATTAAAAGATTTTGACAAATGATAAATGCAGGAGAAAGGGACAAAGTTTAATTTTAATGCACTTGATTTCAGCAGAATGGAGGACAGGAGCAAGGGGAATAGTGAGATAGGTGAGCCCATAGAATGTTGGGAACAGGAAGGATTTCCGAGACTAGCTAGGGCTTCTACCCCATGTCATAGATGAGGACACTGAGTTCCAATATAACCAAGTGACTTCTTGGTCATATGCCCCCCCCCAAAAAAAAAAAATCATGCCTGTTGTCATCCAGTTGATTCTGACACATGGTGACCCCATATGTGTCAGAAAAGAACTTAGTTCTATAGGATGTTCAACAGCTGTAATCTTACGGAAATGATTGCCAAGTCTTTCCTCCACAGCACTGCTGAGTGGATCCTAACCACCAACCTTTTGATTAGTAGTTGAGTGAAAACCGTTTGAGCCATCCAGGGATCTTACAGTCACATAGCAAGCTAGTTTGTGTGTGTGTGTGTGTGTGTGTGTGTCAACACTGAACATAAAGGCTGGAACCTCTTATATATTACAGGGACTGGATGTAGCCAAGAACTCTGCAGGCATACTCAAATGCATAGTAGTATCTCACACACAAAATAAAAGAGTGAATTGGGCCAGGTATAAGGGAATTCTTAATCCCCGTGCTAGAGAAGCAATAGAGAGTGGTGGGGATTTGGGCTTAGGCTCTACCCAAAGTCACTACCCAGCTCCAGAAATTGTTGTCCTGAAGGCAGGCAGGCTCAGGGCACTGGTTCTTCCTGGTTTTCAAAAGAAGCCAAAAAACCATACATATTCATGTAGCATTTCTTCTACCATTTCAATAACTAATTTGAATTTAAATTTGGGCCACACCATGGGGTCAAACAAAGCACAACTACTAGGGAAGTTTTTAGCTTGTGACCTAGTTTGGCACTTCTGGTGTAGAGGTGAACTGGACTTACATTCCAAAACTGTCTCCTACAGGCTTGTCAGCCAGGACAGAGGAGCTCTTCACACACGGACCATCTCCATGACCCCGTCTCAAGGGGTGAGTCAGAACATCTTGGTGCTCGGAGAAACTTTGCCTTGCTGCTCTTTCTTCAAGCCAAGCCAATCCAGGTTGTGCTACAAGTCTCTATGAAAACGTCCAGAGAGGTTTCCACTCACTGGTTTCAAATACAGGGACCACAGTGCTAGACACACAAGAGAAGCTATTATGAGGTTGACTAGATGTTTCCTGTTATACCTGAGCTCTTTGTATTACATACAAAAATGTTTCTGTATTATGTGAAGAAAAACATGCCTGCCTCCAAGGAGAGAAGGGATACTCTGCCCTTTTTTTCCAATGACTCCCAAATAAGGAAATATCATAGGATTTTGTTTTTTTTCCAAATGACAAAACATACTTGCACAGTGTATAGATTTGCAATTATTTTTCTACCTTCCAGACAAAAATAAGCAAAGCAGTAAATGCTGAATTAGTCACATCCAGTTTTTATCAATGCATGAAAACCCCCCCCCCCTTTTTTTTTTTTTGCCTCTTCTCTTGTGTTTTCCTTTTATTTTCCCTACTTGGGTTTTTCTGGTTCATCTTCTAACAATTCCACCCTCTGTGACTTGAAATGATGAGCTATAATCCTTGTTGTTAGGAGCCAAAACCAAACCAGTCACCATCAAGTTGATTCTGACTCATGGCGACCGCATGTGCTTCAGTGTGGAACTGCACTCCGATGCCTGTGACCTTCCATAGGGTTTTCAATGGCTGGGTCTTTTTGGAAGCAGAGTTCCAGGACTTTCTTCCAAGATGTCTCTGAACTGTCAGATGTTCACTTAGTACTAGAATGCTTAACCACACGTGCCACCAGGGACTTCTTGCCATTTTACCTGCTTCTAACCTATAATCTCTCTTTAATAGTGGAAACCGTTATCTCCTTTTTCAGAGAGGCTGAGGCTCCAGCTGTGAACTTCCTCCACTGCTCTGGGATCTAATTTCTCCATGGAGGACACGTGGGTAGGAAGGTGCAGGGCTCGATGCTGATAGGAGATTGCAGGAAGGCTGGCACAGCTTGGAAAGCAGACTTGGCTGTGCTACATCCTCTGCTGCCAGCGTGCATGGCTCATATATTTGCTGATTGTATGAATAAATTGGAAAAGCAGTTCAATAGGTGCATATGCTGATAGTCTAGAAGCACATTTCATATATGAAAGACAGAAGATTACGTTACATATAGTTTATTAATACAACTTTTAAACTAAATTACACCCTGGTTCCTCTGGTTTATTTTTCAGATCATTTCGTCTGCTTTATGACTTCCATATGGAGCCTGCTACATAGTCTCTGTATTTCTCAAATTATTTTTACTAAAACAATTTTTTTATATAGAAACTTCAAATGGATAAGAATGCCATTTATATACTCACCAAACATAACAATTATTTTATTGTTCTGTTTACTAATAATATTAATCCTTGTATAACAATTTACATAGAGGTATAATCATGACAGACATTTTTTGTTTTGGTTTACTGGCCCAAAATTTAGAAAACGAATTGTTTTTGATGCTTTTCCTTCATGTTATAAATTTTAATGTCAGAAAAATATCCCATTAGTTATTTCCTTACCATTAATGAACCGCATTCCCCCATTGGCAGGCATTCAAGTATTTCCAGTATTTTAACCTCTTACTCCTGAGCACAAACACGAAAAGGGAAAAATTTATTTACCACCTATCAGGAGCCCTGGTGCCACAGTGGTTAAGCATTCGGCTGCAAACTGAAAAGTCTGAGGTTCAAACTCACCAGCCTACCTGTGGAAGAGTGGCATGGCAGTCGGCTTCTGTAAAGACTGATAGCCTTGGAAACCCCATGGGGAAGTTCCACTCCGTCCTCTAGGGGCGCTGTGAATCAGAATCAACTCAAGGACAGTGGGTTATTGATCATTTGTAGCTGTCAGTGTTCAGTGCAGGAAAACAAAAGTTCCCTAGGTGTTTTAAGCAGAAGAAAAGGGGTTTGATGCAGGGAATTAGGTGCTTACACAATTGTTGGAGTGGCTGGAAGAGGAATCAGGAAGCTGTCTTAGGAAGTGCGGCTTTCAAGAACAGAGCGTACCAGCAAGCTGCGCTCAGAAAGCTGCT
>NW_006921625.1:5484917-5517730 GCF_000298275.1 Orycteropus afer afer
CCAAGGAGGGGTCGCTATGAGTTGGGTCTGATTCAACAGCACATGACAATAAAAACAACAGTATTAACTGGTATTCTTTGTTTTCAATAGAGGAAGGGGTATTTGCTTAGGGGCTTGACATACTGAGTGGAGCAAAGTGAGCAAGAAAGTGCACAGTGTATCCCTAGGAGGTGCAGGAGTCAATGAGTTTTAAAATATTGTTGGAGAGGGGATGTAGTTGGAGAAGAGGTTGAAAAAGGCAATTTGAAGCCATATCAAAGGATTTGGATGTTTTGTATTGAAAAGAGGAGAGAGGAGAAGACTGGTGGTTTTGTCACATAAGGGAAGGGGTGATACAACCTGTGCTGTCCTATTGGGGTGGACAGGATGGAGGTTGAAAACTCTCCATGTAGTCCAAGCAGGGAAGGAGGAGGGTTTGGGCAGAAGCAAGATGGTGGGAAAGGAGGCCTCGCTGACTGATTGGCATTGAGGTGCTGGAGAGGAGGTAGTGAACCTGAGGCTGAGGTGCTAGCCTGGCCCGGGTGAGGAGGAGAAGTTTCAGAGGCTTAATTTTGTATATATTGTCTTTGAGTGCTTGTGAAAAACTCTATGGAAATCTCTCAGTTAGTTCTAAGTTTGGATCACACCCTAAATCCAGAGCTGGAAGCTTTGGGGTGGAGAGATTATGTCTTTGGAGAACAATTTGTAGGGTGGATTTTTTCACTTACTCTGATGCTTCCATTATTATTTTCCCAAGTGCGATTACTATGATGTAAATGGTATGTTTTAATTCCCTACCTGTTAATTCAATGATTAGCATTTCTTACCTGAGCCTTCAGAGTGGAGTTGAGATACTCATGTGCACATGCACACAGAGAGCAAGTACAAATGATCGATGGCCCCACACATGTCCAAATAAAACATTGGCAAGCAATCTTCTGTTTTTAATAACATGAAATATTTGAGGGAAGAGAAAGCAGGGAGGAAGATAAATCTATTTTTATAGAGCAGAAGCAATGAAACACCATAAGAGCAGACCAAGTACGTATTGGATAAGGTTATTATTATGGGTGATTTCAATTATTCCAAACTAATTGAAAATCTCTATGATATCCTACACTTCTGCTTCCTTAAGAAAGAGACATGCAGAAGCTTGGCTATCGTCTCACACTGACACTCCCCAGAGCAAAATTCCACATTCCAAACTGCTGACCAAGATGGCACCTACAAATTCAAATTAGCCAAGACACCAAGGTCAAGTAGGGCTGCAGACTTATTACAGAGATGACAGGAAATTTAATTTCAAGCCAGTATTCCTCTCTGCTGCTAGGAAAGTGGCTTCCATTTCCTGGTTCTTGTTGGCTGACTGTAGACTCGATGGAAGCCTTCCAACTGCTCGCAAATGTACCTGGCTCTTCCTAGAACCTTGCTTCCATAAGTAGGGCCGTCTTTGGAACAATAGATCATTGGTGTGTCCTGTGTGGATTATTACACTAATATATCATTAGAGAAAAAACTTGCTTTGGTGATGGATGGTGTAATAGAGACTGGGAGGTGCAATTCACTCCAGTGATGGACTGCCCCTCATCCTGATAGAGCTGCATAATACTGCCCACTGGGTCCTTTGTGATGGGGAAGGGACAGGTTTTGTTTAAAGAAGTACAGATGAAACTCTTTACAGTTGGCTGTTCCTTGTAGATCATCTCAGAATATCGTTTATATTCTGATCATTAGGTGATAAAAGGATGAAAGCGTATCAACCTAACAGTCAGCAAGACGCTAAAAAGCCAGCATCCTGGAAAAGCCATGTTGAAACTTTCAAAGGGAGTGTCCTCTGTAGGAAATGCATTTTCTGACCATTGGGACAATGACAGATCCTCTTTGAAGTTCAGAGCATGTGCTACTCTTGCTATCTGGTACGCTTTTTTTTTTTTTTTAATTTATTGTGATTTGGGTGCAAATTTACAAAACAGGTCCTTTTTACACCAACAGTTCATACATTGGTTTCATGGCACTGATTACAATCTCCACAACGGAATACCTCTCTTTCCACCTCCTCCATGTGGTTATCCCTTCCCTGTGTCCTTCTTAGCCATGCATTCCTGTCTGTCTAGTTTTCTCCCTGCACAAATGCTCCCCTTCCCATCTCTCAATCTGGTACCTCTCTTGAAAGGAGAGATACAGAGGAGTTATTCTAACAGAAATAGTTCCCTCTTAGGTAAGCAGGCTTTGAGTTCTGCCCTGCTTAGCTGTGGATTACCAATGGGTTCACTTGAGTTCAAGAAGAAAGACACCGTTGTCATGGAGGACTTATTTCATACACTGCTAGTCTGCTGCTGCTCTTGCCCAGGCTCATTGTGGTAGTTATGTTTGTGTGTCAACTTGGCTGGGCAGCTGGTGATAGTTATTCCCCATGATGAGACTGGCAATCAACTCCATGGTGAGATCTACCACAAGCAGCTGAGTAGCTGCCTTTGGGATGTGGTCTGCTTCCTGTGTATAAGGAGAAGCCTTGGGAATGGTCTCTAGCTTATGGCACGCTTGAACCCTGCATGTAGCCGTGTCGTTGTTCAGCAGCCTGCCATGCTCTGCCGACCTTGGGACTTACAATGAACTTGAATTAATGGCCTGCCGTGTGGTTTGGTAACATTCAGACTGTGCCTTTTTACTTGCCAACCTTGGCCTTGGCAGCCTCAGCAGCCAGCAGCTGTCTGAGTGAAGAAAAGCCTCTAGCTTCAGTGGGCCAGGAGCTGGAGGCAGAGCTGAAGCCCAAGGCTGAGGAGCTTTCACCCAGTGCCTAGAGCCTGGCACTTGAACTTGGACTTAAAGCCTCCAAATTGTAAGAATAAACTCCTGTTTGTTAAGGCCATCGCATTTGTGGTATATATTCCTGTCAGAGCAGCACTAGGTAACCAGAACACTCATCATTTAACTAATCAACCAATGAGATTTCCCCAAATTGCTGTCACATTCTCCTAATAAAGGCTGAGACTGCAAGACTTAACTGTGGCATCTTCTTCCCCATTGAATTTTGCTATAGGGCTTTAATTTAAGAGTATCTCAGTCAGTAGGTATAACAAAAGGAGCTCTGGTGGTGTAGTGGGTAAGCCATTTGGCTGTTAACCAGAAGGTTTAAACCCATCAGCTGCTCCATGGGAGGAAGATAAAGGCCATCGGGGATCTCTAAGCATCAGAATCGACTCAATGGCAGTGGGTTTGGTTTTGGTGTAATGAACTATATGGGTATATTGGCCTGTGCATTTTGATACACTATTAAAATTAATAATCATTATAGTAATATCCCATTATTTTTTATGATTAAATTTTATTTTTCACTTTCATATTTTTAAATTTTTTTTTTTATTGTGATTTGGGTGAAAGTTTACAGAGCAAATTCACTTTCCATTCTGCAGTCCACATACTCTTTGTCTCATGACATTGACTATAATTTACCCCAATGCAACAGCTCCCTTCCCACTTCCTCCCCATAGTTGCCTCTTCCCTGTGTCCATCCTTTCATGCACTCCTGCCCCTTGAGCTGTCTCCCTGTGCATACACAGTCCTTCTTTCTCCCATGATTGTTCTCTCTGAAGAGTGTATCTACCTCGGTAAATGTTGAACTCATATGCCTGTCTTTTGTTTGGCTGGAGGTAACTTCCCATTGTTGCTGCTGTTGTTATGTGCTGTGGAGTTCGACCCGACTCATAGCGACCCCTCCTTGGGTTTCCCAGGCAGTATCACTACGGAAGTAGATTGTCAAACCTTCCTTCTGAGGAGTGGCTGGTGGGTTTGAATTGCCAGCCTTCTGGTTAGCAGTCAAGTGTCTTAGGCACTACGTCACCAGAGCTCCTCTATCTTGTTATTTAGACTTTTAAATTCTAAGAAGTCTAGTCATATCTTTATCTAGTTTTGATGATTCTCCTTACATCATCTCATCATATAGGTTGGGCAAGTATTACTACTACCTTTCACAGAACAGGAAATGGAGGGTTTGCCCAGGGCCACTGAGGCCCCTTGGGTCAGAGCCAAGGCTGGGTTCGGGTCTGCCTTGCAGCACATCCATCTCTTTCCGTGAATGCACATGCCTACCACCTGCCTTGAATCAATCATTCCAAATTGTTGGGCCCCTGAACTGTCCTTTAAGCCAAGTCCCTGGGAAGATAGGCAGTAGTCCTGTGAAAGAAAGTTGTTTGTATTTAGCTGGAGTGACTGGAGTTATTTTAGCTGAAACTAAAATTTCTTCAGTGAAGCAAGCTGGAGTCCTGAAGCACCTCAAAGTTCCTGAACCCACAGTTGGAGTGAAGGAGACCCTGATTTACCATCCACGTTGCTTCCAATGAGAAATGAATTCTTTTTTTCACTTGGAACTCTTCTTGCACCTGGACAGGCTAACACTATCCTACTCCTTGCCTCTCATGGCCCAGCTCCCAGGCCCCACAAGGGCCCTGTCTCCTGTTTAATTAAGGGTGTGTTAGGGCTACTCTGCTCTCCTGGGCCAGCTGCTTAGGCCAGGGATCCTGCCTCGCGCTCCTCTCCCCTGCGAGGTTGATGCTGGCTTACCTGCTCATGTTGGCCTACCCTCCGAGTACCATCAGCATCCCTGGGGATTTCTACCCACAGAGGCGAGCTGTTCCGCCCACACCTGACCATTTAATGGCACTCCAGCTACTGAATGGCCCCACCTGGTGGAGGGCTGGCTGCTGCCCAGCGTCTGTGTGTCCCTTCTTTCTCTCCTGCTCCTCAGACACAGCAGCCTCTTAGAACAGGAGGGCTGGGGACTCACGGCTGCGAAGGCAGCCCCACACCCTGGAGCCTCCAGCCTTCCCAAGGATTCTCCTGGAATCCAAATTTGGGTTGGGGTGGCCGTTCAGCAGACAATCCATCTCCACCTCCGGTCTCTTCATGGGCTTTTGGCCATTCATATATATTCTCTGCTACTTGACTGCTAACCAGAAGGCTGGTTGTTCAAACCTACCAGCCACTCCTTGGAAAGAAGGTTGGGCAATCTACTTCCATAGTGATACTGCCTCGAAAACCCAAGGAGGTGTCGCTATAAGTCAGGTCCAACTCCACACCACATAACAACAACAACAACAACACATGCCTGTTTAAGTATTTTGCCTTTTTAATTGATTTTTGTTGTTGTTGTTTGTTTATTTAATGATGGAATTGTAAGTCCTTTTTAGATCCCACTTACAAGAACATTATCAGATGTTGGTTTTGCAAATACATCCCCCCTGCTTCAGCTTGTCTTGTTATTTTCTTATTAATAGCTTTACAAGGGCAGAATCTTCCCCATTGTGAAGAAGTCAAATTTATCCAGTTTTTCTTTTATAATCCATGTGTGCATTTCAATCTAACTAATCCATGGTTCTATAGCTTTAATTCTATGTTTAGGTCTCTGATCCAATTCAAGTTAATATTTGTGAATGTGCGAGGGAAGGGTACGGGTTCACATTTTTATATATGGTGAGCCAATTGTCTCCACATCATTTTTGAAAAGTCTATCTTTTCCCCATTGAATTTCCTTGGAACTTTTGTTGAAAATCAATTGAATATATATCTATCTGTAGGCCTGTTTCTGGACTCTATTATTCTCCATTGATCGTATGTCTACCCTTACACCAATTTCACTCTGTCTTGATTACTGTAGATTTCTAATAAGCCTTGAGGTAAGGTTCTGCAACTTTGTTCTTTTTCAAAATTGTTATAGCTACCCTAGGTCCCTTGAATTTTTATATGAATTTTAAAATCAATTAGACACATGGACTTATTTTACTGTTGGGTTAAAATGGTGACTATTTTCTTTAGCATTTGCCAATCTATGTTGAGTTTTCTTGGTCTAAAATGTATCTTCGTGAAATACTCTTATCAAGAGCCCTGCTGGCCCAATGGTTAAGCACTCAGCTGCTAGCCAAAAGGCTGGAGGTTCTAACCCAGGAGTAGCTCCATAGAAAGAAGGCATGGTGGTCTGTCCCCACAGTGATCACAGCCTGGGAAACCTATGGGGCAGTTCTGCTCCATCATATGGGGTTGCTGGGAGCTGCAATTGACCCCACAACACACAACAATATTCTTGACAGGTGTTGGTGTCGACGTTATGCCTCCAAAATAGGATGTTCTCCAGCCTCCTGCATTTTCTGTTTGGATTTGTGTAATATTAGCAGAATATCTCTCTTAATATTTAATATAAATCACCAATGAAGCCATTTCAGCCTGGAATTTTCTTTGTAGAAAAGTTTTTTAATGGTGATTTCAACTTCTTTAATAGATAATAAAGATTTTTTTTTTTTAATTCTTCTGTTTCAGGTTCAATAAGTTAATTTTTTTCCCAAGAAATTTGCTCATTTCATCTAATTGTAAAATTCATTGCCCCGAAGTTGGTATAGTGTCTTCTTGATAACTTTTTTTTTTTTTTTGCCTGTAGCATCTTGTATCTCTGGTATTGAGTCTTGGCCTTCTCTAGCCCTAAAACCTCTGGTGACGTGGTGCCTAGGGCACTTGACTGCTAACCAGAAGGCTGGCAGTTCAAACCCACCAGCCACTCCTCAGAAGCAAGACTGGGCAATTTATTTCTGTAGAGATATGGCGTTGGAAGCCCAACGTGGTGTCACTATGAGTTGGAATCCACTTGACGGGAGTGAATTTGGTTTTTTGGTGTTTTATCCTTAAAACCAAAAAAACCAAACCCATTTCCAAGTCAATTTCAACTCATATCGACCCTATAGGACAAAGTAGAGCTACCGCACAGGTTCCCAAGACTGTCAATCTTTATGGAAGCGGACTGCTGCATCTTTCTCCCAGACAGCCACTGGTGGATTCAAACTGCCAAACTTTTGGATCGAAGCCGAGCATTTTAACCACTGTGCCACCAGACCGTCACCAGTCTGGACCAGATAGGGTGAATTTCTTTCTTGTAGGGACTGCCTTCAGCAGCTTAAACTCTTTTCCTACTTTTTAGACACCCCCTTACCTGTAGTCTTGGTAGTACAAAATGCCCCATGGTTTCCAAAGCTGTTATCTTTAGGGAAGCAGACTGCCACATTTTTCTCCCACAGAGCACCTGGTGGGTTTGAACTGCCAATCTTTTGGGAGCAGCCGAGTGCTTAACCGCTGTACCACCAGGGCTCCTCTTCCTTCATTACAAGTCTTCAAAGGTTTGGTAAAACTCCCGAAGGAGCCTTTTGGTCCTGGCACATCTTTATGAGACAGTTCCTTGTTAAGTTTTTCTCTTACTTCCACAAATATTGGTCTGATTAGGCATTCTTTCATTAATGGGATCAACTATGGCAAGCTATATTTTCCTAATAAAATATTAATTTCATCTAGAACTTCAATTTGTTTGCATAGAAGTTAGTTAAAATCCTATCTTAAATTTCTGAAAAAATATTTCTTCTGTTTTATTGGTTATTTCCATTTGTTATTTTCTATTTTGTAAAGTTGTCATTTCTCCTTATTTCCTGATTATCATTAGACAGTGGTTTGTCAATTCTGTGCATGGAAATAGGAGTTGGACTTTTAATTAGATACCTTGCTTTCCTCTTCTTTGTTCGTTAATTTCTACCTTTATCCTTATTCTGTTTTCCTTCTATAGCTTGCTTTCTGTTTTTTCCACCCTTTGAGTTGAAAATTTATTTGATTCATCATTATGCTTTCGTTAAAAAAGTATTTGAGCTCTGCATTTTCCTTTTTCACCATTTTAAATGCGTTGCATGTAAACTGACGCGCAGGGTTTTCACTGGCATTATTTCTCAATAATTTTGTAATTTCTCTTTGCATTTGCACTTTCACCCAGGACTTGACTGATGAAAAGTTTACTAATCTCCAGGTAGAGGGGCCTTTTTATGTGTAGTTACTTTTTGGTCTTACTGAATTGTGATAAGACTGTATCAGTAATATTTCTGTTTTTTTGGCCTTTAGCAATTCTGTCTTGATTTTACTTGATCAATGTTTCTGAATATCCTGTGTGTTTTGAGAAGAAATATCCTCTGCTTTAATGTCTAAACTTTGATATCTATCTTAAAAACATACCTTATGAATCATATTGTTGAAGTACTGTATACCCTTACTGATATTTTGTCCCTTTGATCTGACTTGCTTGGAGAGTAGTATTTTAAAGTCTTCTCTCCCTGGCATACTTCTTTCTATGTCCCCTTAGTTTCTGCTTTATAAAAAGGTTTGCTCTATTTCTTGTGCATAACTGTCATATTTGTTGAGTCTTTATTTTAAATTATATTTTTCAAGGCTTGGAGGAATCCTTCTTTATCACATTTATTTGTTTTTAACTTGGACTCTGCTTTTTCTGTCAGCAGAATCTCAGAATTGGAAGCCCTACTTTTCTGTTTCTTCCATTTGCCTTGTTTTCTGCCTGTCCTTTTCTGATCTTGCTAAAGCCCAGCACTTGAGCTGTGTTTTTAGGTGTGTCCTTTATATGCATCTTGTAGTCATGTCTTGTATGTGATCAAAGTTTAAACTATTTTCTTCCTGATAGCTGAGTTAAATAGGCTCACAGGTACTGATGTGATTGACATGTTAGGTCTCAACCTCACCGTCCCGTCTGTTATAATTTCTATGTGTATTATATGCATTAGGAGCTCTGATAGTGTAGTGTCTAAGGCACTTGACTGCTAACCAGAAGGCTGGCAGTTCAAACCCACCAGCCACTCCTCGGAAGGAAGATGGGCAATCTGCTTTCGTAGTGATACTGCCTTGGAAACCCAAGGAGGGGTTGCTATGAGTTGGGTCCGAGTCCACGGCACATAACAACAATAACACATTATATGCATTTACTGTGTTTCTATCTCTTCAGGGTGAGTGTCTATTATTTTTATTCTCTTTGTATTTAAAGGAGTACATATTTTTGTTTGAATGCTTGTCTCAATGCATTTATTTCTATTCTTTTTTATTTAATTTTTACTATTTGGTCATTTTGTTTTTAATGCTATCTTTGACTTCCATTTAGTGCCTATACAGGAAGCAATAAGCTTATCTTATTTTATCCTTCCCTCTCCATGTGCTTTCATTTTCAATTGCATTATTTCTACTTCCCCTCAACATATACCATCTGGATATTATTACTATACCTTTGTTTTGCTCTTACAACTACAGTTAAATATATTAGATACTCACAATCAGTTCTTTTGCTGCTGTTCCACCAATATTCCCTTGGCTGGATACAATTCATTTTCTAGTAAATTCCTAAAGAAGGACAAAGTGGCATAGAATTTCCTGAGTTCCTAAAGTTTAAGATTGGATTTCCCTAACTTTGGAACTTGAAAGACAGCTTGCTAGAAAGAAATCCTTTATTCATAATTACTTTTCATCAGAGTTTTGTAAAGGCTCCTCAGTTCTGCTCTGATTTGTGTGTTGCTTTTTAGAAGTCTGGTGGTAATTTAGTCCTCTTTCCTTTGTAAGTAATTTGATCTTTTTGCTTGGGTATCCTGAGAATATTTTTCTTTCCCTTCAAATTGTAATAATTTTACTAGGATAAGTCGCAGAGTTCACAATTCTTGGTAAATTCTCCCAGATACCCAGGGAGCTCTTTCACTTTATAGAGTCAGTTTTTCTTTTCTTTGCAGAAAATTTAACTGCATTACAGTTTTAAATAGTAGTCTGCTTCATTATTTGTTTCCTAACTTTGGGGGCACAAATTATACGTATGTTGTATCTTCCTCACCTTCCTTCAATTTAAACCACTTCTCCTCAAAACATTTCTCTTCTTCCCACTCTTTTGTAATATTATTTTATTCTGTGGATTGTTCTCCTAAATTTCTTTTCCTTGGTGTTCCTTACTAAATTTCCATTCCACTCTATTGTTTCTTAGCCACTGTGAAGCTTAATGTTCATTTCTTATATGACTTTTTTCTTTTTCTTGTATTCTTTTCTAACTTTGCTTAAGTCTTATTGTACTCCTTCCATGTTTTTAGTTTTAAATTCTCTTTAATGATCTATCTGTATATATCTATTTCTCCATAGGCTTGTTTGATGATACTTAAAATTCAGTTTAGTGCTTTTTGTTATAGTGTCTTCTACTTTGAGGTTATTTGAGGTGTGAGAGGAGAAAATAATTTTTATTAGCTAAATTTTCTTCCTTTATTTTATTGTATCCTTCTTAGAGGAGCTTTATACATGAAGATTCCTGTGTTTCTTTAATTCATGTGCACAATTGGTGGTCTAGGATGCTTTACAAGGGTTTGCTCTTGTATGTGCAGTGAAGTGCAGTGTCTTCAATGGATGGCTTTTTGAGAGTGGCTGGGGGAGGAATGCTGTATTCCTTTTTATTTTATTTTTATTTGTCTTGTAGAATTTTATATTCCCTTCCTTGCTTCTTCTTTTTTTCTTTTCATTTATCACCCAGTATCCAGTCTTCCCTTTTATCCTTCAGAAGCATGACTTTTCAACATGTTTATATGAGTCCTGTGCTCATTTTTATGTTTATTTTTTCTACTCTACAGGGATTATTTTTCAAGGTTCTCACACTTACAGTAGACTTTCTATGTATGAAGGTAATTTTTTCTTCATTAAATTTTCTCTTCTGTGAAGCCTTTCCAGAGACCCTCTACCAGTTTTCCAAGCAAAGGCCTATGAGAAATTAAATAAATAGTTCTGCTGGAATTTGATGTTTATCTGTTTTTAGTTGATTTGAAGTATTTCTTTTTCTCTATTTTATAGTTTTGTGAAAAGTATGAGATGTATGTGATTTTATTTGTTCTTGGTTATTGTGAAATTTCTGGAGGATATGTAGACAGTTTCATATTGAAACCACCTCTATTACCTTGGCTGCCAGGAATTTCCTTGCAAGTAGCTTTAATTCACTGTTAAATCTCTGTTTACTTATGCAAGACCACTGCAGAAGGGGAAAAAATTGTACTTATGGAACAAATGGAAGTGATTTTCTTCAAAATTTGATTTTTGCAAAGCAATGAAAATAGTTATTATTAAGATGCAAAGTTTGGCTATTAAATCTCTATTAACATGTAACATATATTTAATTTTTTTAAAAAATAGAATGGCAGTCAATATTATATATCCTTGTATTGAAAAAACTTCTAATCATATATTTACTTAAAATTTTTGTATTTTGTGACACTTGGGATTTGGGACTATGTGTGAAAAACATCTCTGAAGTAGTTTAACCCTTTTGTCTCCTGTGGGATGTATAGTATCCACTTACATTTTCCACCCTGGGATTTAATGGGAAGCTGTAATCCCACTTTCAGTGTGTGCTGCCATCTGGTGGGGATCTGCATGACTATGTAAGTCTGAAGAAACAGACCTCATCTCACAACCCAGCACCAGAGACCCCTCAGCACATGTTCCACTCATTGTATCAAAAGCCATATTGCCTCAATTATTTTTTCATTGTATTAAAAAAAAAAAAAAAAGATTGTCATTACTGAAAACACAAGGTTTCAACAAAAAATCCAAGGCATAAAATAATTTGATCCTGAAAGGGTTAAGTAGGCCTCAACACAAGATTCTTATAGATAACATTTATCATGCTTTGTAAAGAGAGTTAACAACAATGGAGGCAAGAAGGATTAAATAAGATTAAACCATACAATACACACGATTTCACTTTGCGGAGATTTTCTCAGTGCTACATGTTCATAAATAATTTCTTCACAGTGATTAGAAGTTTGTTTATACAATACAATTACATTGCATAATGAGTCTTCCTGTTATGCAGATAATAAAGACAACTGGGATGTACTTTGGAGAAAATGCTGGAGTTTATTAAAGATATAAATTATGGATTCAACAAATGCAAAATAATAAGTTTGAACCATATTGTTTATGTGCTCAAGTAATTATTCTCCTATTTTCTTCTAATATCCTATTCTTATTAGAAATTTTATGCCCTATTAATCTTTCTTGACTTTTTCCTAATAGTGTAACATTACTATTAAACACAAACACACATTCACACATACACACATTCACACATAAACCAACTTGTACCTCATGAGAATAATAACTAGCAATGACACTGAGTAGTAGTACAATTAAAATATCAGAGAGAAAACAGACATATGTTTCGAAAAAGAAAAATTGAACTGTTTTCCAGCATCATCCTATAAATACAAATTAGGAAAAGTAATCTGGAGAAATTCCTAGTGGAGCACATGATTATGAACTATGTGAGGTGAAGTTAGAGTGGATTTTCCTGTATACATCTTTGAGCTTGGCAGGGATTCACATTAAAGTTATTTTGAACAGCATTGTTTTTCCTAGGCACAAAGAAATCTTGATTAAATGGATCTTCCCTTTGAACCTTCCACATTGCCTTGTAAGAGGCATGATTCAAATTAGTTGGATGTCACCTGAAGAAGAGGGTCTAACCTATTGACTAAAAGGCACCATCTGTATGAAACATAGACTCCCTAGCCATGAATAATCAAGTGGTGACTATAGGGTCAATTCACCTGACATGAAGTCACACCTTTTTCTGAAATATATCAAGGGGTAGACAGGAAAGGTTTAGTGGCTAATCCTTTCTGTGATGTTTTTAATTTTTAAAAGCACACTCTCAAATGATTCAAAACTGTGAATGGTGTAGAATTGGTATCATCTCCCATTTGATAGATGGGAACCTGAACTTGTTAAGATCACTTGGCCATCTTAAGATAATTGGAGTTGAGACAGCAGTCTTTGTCTCATCTGATACCCTCTCTGCTATGCCTTCTACTTAATTGCTTGTAAACTAATCCATCATTTTCTAGTTAGAATGTGTTTAGAAAGCTAAGAGTAAAGCCTTACTCACAATCAAGGTGTCTTTATTGATAAAGGCTCTAAACTGCTTCGATTTCATAGAAAGGTTTGGGAAATGGAGGAAGAGAGAGAAACAAGGAATGAAGGAATGGAAGCAATTGTTGATGACCCAACTATGGATGAGCCATTTAATCTTACAAACCCAGAATGATAGATTGGGGCCTTTCCCCATTTTCTGATGAAGCTGAGGCTTCAACACTCCATCAAAAAAATAAGTCCTTGATTCTCTGGGCTTCTAAAACCATGCCTACCCATTTTTCATCAACACAGAGACAGCGACTCCCAATAAGGACTTCAAGTCTGAAGCCATCAAATGCATTTCTTTCCAAGCTGTTTTCTGGGTCAAATTTCACCACTACTCATAAGTCTTGATCAGATCAATATGAACTCAATGCTCACACTTTCTGACACATTAGTCTAAATCATTTTTATTTTTTGCCCACAATGGAATATCCATCTTCAAAACAAGGGTAAAGTATATTTTCCCAAGTCAAAATACTGCACACAGAAAGTCATGTTATGTTTTTGCCATGTGTAATAGACACTTATTGTTCTCATCCCAGAAAAAGATTTGATTCCTGTGAAGAAAGGGTCCCTAATAAGAACTTTATAAGTTTCAAAGCCCTAGTCATATTTCTTTATGCAAGGTCAGTGCTTAAAGTTCTGATCCCCTGGTGAGGATCCCAGCAAGCGTGTGTGTGTATGTCCTCACACACACACACACATAGTTCATGAGGATGAAAAGAGTCTCATAGCAGAAGACAGATTCAGTCTTCTCAGAGCCATTTGACACCTGAACTTGCCCCTTCATTTGGGCTGTAAAGTCAGTGTTTCAGAGAAAGTTTTAAGAACTGAAGTTATATGTTGCTACTCCTACACTAAACGAGGAGCTGTGCCTGGAAGCTCAGATCCAGTGGCTAGATTCATAGCTTACCCATAGGAATGTATTTGAGACAGAAATTTGACACATCTCATAAACTTTGAGTTATTAGAATCCATTTCATGCATTTTTTTGAAGACAGCAATTTTATATTTGAAAATTCAGTGCCAAATATCTTAGCTCAGTCCCATTATTGCTTGCTATGTTGTAATGGCAGCTGTAATTAATATTTTTAGATGGTCTCTCCAGGATGTTTTGAAATATTTTGATACAAGTTGATAAGTATAAAAATCCTATTTCCTCCACTGGTCTCCAAGAGAGACTAGCTCAGGGGCAGACACACATTTCTTTCTGTGTGTGGCATGATCACCATGCAAAAGATGTATCTGCTTCTTGCTCGGTATTAACTTGACTCTCTCTGGAATAGCAGAGCTCTCAATTTACACATGGCCCATAAAATAGCTTTGCCAGCATTCTGGGTAGTTATTCAGAGTAAAACGGAATCACTGAAATTTTGGAATTCTGGCTGAAATTCTTCTCATCAGGAAAATTCATTTCGTGGAGGTTGGAGCTTGGCATCCTGAGATAGGTGATAAACTGAACATGGTTGTAGAAGCATCCATGGACAGAAACACAGTCTTGTGTATCAGCAGGTTGCAGAATTTAGACATTTCATGATGTCCTTTCTACAGCTTATGAGGACTGTGCACATGAGTTTTTAATTTTGATAAAGTCTGCTACTTTGTTGTTTTAAGTCTTTATATAGGTCTTGTTCTTTAGTCTCTTTTAAGTAGGAGTATTGGAATCCTGTTGGAATGTTCTAACATGAAACTTATATTTGATATACCTCAATTTACATCCTTTCTTACTAAGTTAGGAACTTCAAACTTTGATTTTCCTTAGATCATTTTTTACTTTTTTTCCCTGAATTTAGAGAGCAGAATGCCAGCATTAATCTGCCATTTCAAGACACAGAGACTTGCCCTCAGTACACTTTCAGTCCTCCCGCCCTACCTCCAAGACGCCATCCCCAGGGACTCCCTGTCAGTTCGTCAATTTGAGTTCTACAAGCTGAGTTCCTGGATGTTTTAAGGTTATGATGTCTGGCTGGTATGACTCATTCACCCTAAAAAAGAACTTTGAAAAACCACCTAACCTCTTAAATATTTTAGCGCCACGCATATGTTGCTTTCATCACATGTGTGGTGAGATGCAAACAGGTGTGATCCCCGGAGTATTATAAGGATGTGCATTTTAGAAGCTACTTTACCACTCTTTTTGTGAGATCTTATGCAACCTGATACCGTAGCGACTTAATATCCACCGCCATCCATGTGGGAAATACAAGGACTATTTTGTTGCTGTTGTTGTGTGCTATTGTATCGATTCCAACTCATAGTGAGCCCATGTGACAAAATAGAACTGCCTCATAGGTTTTCTAGGCTGTACTCTCTATGGGAGCAGATTGCCAGCTCTTTTCTCCCATGGAGCTGTGGTGAGTTCAAACCCCTGACCTTTTGGTTAACAGTAAAATGCTTGTTCTGGTGACCTATTGCCACTCTGACAGGAATATACTACAAATGGGATGGTTGAACAAACAGGAGTTTATTCTTACAGTTTGGAGGCTTTAAGTCTGAGTTCAAAGTGCCAGGCTCTAGGGTCTGGGTGAAATCCCCTCAACCTTGGGCTGCAGCTCTGCCTCCTGCTCCCGGTCCACTGGAGCTAGAGGCTTTTCTTCACTCAGGCAGCTGCTGGCTGACAAGTAAAAAGGCATAGTCCCGATGTTACCAAACCACACGGCAGGCCATTAATTCAAGTCCATTGAAAATCCCATGGTCGGCAGAGCATGGCAGGCTGCTGAACAACTACATGGTTACATGCAGGGTTCAAGCATGCCTAAGCTAGAGACCATTCCCCAAGGCTTTTTTTTTATATATATACAGGAAGCAGACCCCATCCCTAAGGCAGGTACTCAGCTGCTCACAGTAGATTCCACCATAGAGTTGATTACTAGTCTCATCGTGGGGAATACTACATCCAGCTGCCAAGTCACTCAACCAGGCCCAGCCAAGCTGACACACAAACTTAACTACCACAATGCTTAACCACTGTGCCACAAAAAAAAAAAAAAAAAAAAAAAAAAAAAAAAAAAAAAAAAAAAAAAAAAAAAAAATCCAAACCTACTGCTATTGAGTCAATTCAGACTCATAACATTGAGTCAGTTCAAACTCATTGGGTTTCCAAGGAGGTAAATCTTTATGGTAGATTGCCTTCCATGGAGTGGCTGGTAGGTCTGAACCACCAATAGCAGTTAAATGTCTTAGATACTGCACCACCAAAATTTTATATTTTAACTGTTTCTATTTTTTGAACTTGCATTTCCATTTCACTTCCACCACAGAGTTTTCTCTATTTTATGATTGAATTAAAAAAAAAAATTGTGATCTTAAATCTCTGTTAAAAATGTATTATGACTAAAAGCCCACCAAATCCACTGCCATCAAGTCAATTCTAACTCGCAATGACCCTTTAGGACAGATTAGAACTGCCCCATAGTTTCCAAGGCTGTAAATCTTTATGGAAGCAGACTGCCTCATCTCTCTCCAGAAGAGAGGCTGGTGGGTTTGAACTGCCAACCTTTTGGTTAACAGCCAACTGCTGTAACACTGCATCACCAGAACTCCTCATTTTGGCTGATGCTAGTAGTGGAAATACTATCAGTATGCAATTGATCAAGACAGCATAGCACAAAGTATGAATTTTAAAAAGTAATTATTAAACATACATACAGTTTTATTGAAAATACATATTTTTTTATAAAATAGATGGGGAAATTTACAGTTCGTTTAGGTATAACTGAATTAATGTGGATGAACATGACATTGTTAGACTATACTAGAGTTCAGCATCTGTTTTAAAATAGATGTTCAATGCTGAGAGAACTTACAGACATAAGTAAGTGGGTAAAAGGAGCTGCCTGAAAGTGATTCTTCGAAATGCTTCTGAGTTATATGCCAAAATCACACAGTGCTCTAAAATAATAGAAATAATGACCTGTCAGCTGACAACTCAGTGAGTTCGTCCTTCTGTTTTAGTCAAAGCAAAGGTTTGTGAGGCACCCAAATTGAAAATGGAATTGGCATCCATCATTGGAGTTATCCATGTTCTCAATAGCTGCATGAATACTTCCCTTATTCCTTTGTGTAGGGTTAGGATTTTACATACAGGGCAGCATATCAAAGTAAGAGATACTTTCCTTCTGTGAAGTGGGTGAAGAGTGATGGGGTCTCTCTGAGTCGGAATGGACTCCATGGCAATGGACTTAGAGTGGATAGAGGAGGAAACAGAAGAAGAATCAGCATTCTCACTGGCACTTTTAGGAAAGAGTAGCTGAAGGTTGGGGGTTGAGAGTCCCTTAAGATAATCAATTGGCTGTGTATCCCTCAGAAAGCTTTTGCATAACTCCAGAGATCTAAGAATCCTCTCTGAAGATGGTTGAGCTAAGGCAAAATGGTGGAATATTGTGTTTCATCAACTTCAGTGTGTAAGCACAAGTCCTGGTGTTCTGGTTACCTAGTGCCGCTCTTACAAGAATATACCACAAATGGGATGGTCTTAACAAACAGGAGTTTATTCTCTTACAGTTCGAGAGGTTAGAAGTCCTAGTTCAAAGTGCCAGGCTCTAGGGGCTGGGTGAAAGCCCCTCAATCTTGGAGTCCAGCTCTGCCTCCTGCTCCTGGACCACTGGAGCTAGAGGTGTTTCTTCACTCAGACAGCTGCTAGCTGCTGAGGCTGAGAAGCCCCAAGGTTGACAAGTAAAAAGGCACAGTCCTGATGTTATCAAACCACACGGCAGGCCATTAACTTAAGTCCAGAGCATAGCAGGCTGCTGAGCAACGACACAGCTACATGCAGGGTCCAAGCGTACCATGGGCTAGAGACCATTCTCAAAGCTTCTCCTTGTATACAGGAAGCAGACCACATGCCCAAAGGCAGCTACCCAGCTGCCTGTGGTAGGTCCCACCATGGAGCTGATTGCCAGTCTCATCATGGGGAATAACTACCACCAGCTGCCCAGCCACTCAGCCAGGCCCAGCCAAGTTGACACACAAACATAAGTACCACACCTGGGCAGGGCACTGGTAGGTAAGCCTATGGCCAGGTCCCTTCCTCCTCTTATTCCTCATCTCCCAATGCTGTTCTGATTCAGTAAGTCTGGGAGATAGCTCACAAATCTGAGGTTCAGGCAAGGAGCCCTGGCGATTTTGTTACAGGAGCTCACAGTCCTCTGAGAACCACTGGACTGCAGGAAAGAGGATGGACCGTGGAGTCATCTAGGCTTAGCCTCAGGTCTTCCTTCTTCCACCTACTTGCCGGTGGGTCTGGGGCCAAGAGCTGAACCCTCTAAGCCTCAGTGTCCTTATCTATTAATTGCTGTTAATGATAATGACTAATGTATGGAAAAGTTATACAGTGCCTGGTACTTTTGAAATTCTTGGTATTATTTTCTTTCCCCTTTTCTTCCTTGTTTTCTAATCCCCCCCCCCCTTTTTTTACCTTTATTGTGGTGAAAACATACATAACAAGACATTCGCTAACGTAACAACTTCCATATTTACAGCTCAGGGACATCAATGGCAGTTTTCATGCTGTGCCACCATTATTGCTATCTTTTTCCAAAGTATTCCACCACCACTAGCATAAACTCAATGTCCAGCAAACAAAATCTTCCTATTTCCCCCTCCCTCCTACCCCTGGTAACCACTAATAATCTTTGGGAGATATATACACACAAAAACCAAATCAAACTCACAGTTGTCGAGTCAATTCCTACTCAGAGTGACTCCTCCTGGGTTTCCAAGGTGGTATCTCTGCTGAAGTAGATTGCCCAGTCTTCCTTCTGAGGAGTGGGTGGTGGGTTTGAACCACCAGCCTTCTGGTTAGCAGTCAAATGCCTTAGGCACTGCACCACCAGAGTTCATATATATGTATGTATGTGTGTGTGTGTGTGTGTGTATTTATTTCTTTAAACCTGTCTAGGAATGTAGCCTCCCCTCCCCTCCAATCTCTGGTGAACAACAAAGAACGTTTCCTTCCATGAATTCTTCCCTTTTTCACCTGAGGCTAGTAACACATCCTTTATACTTACATTCTAGTTCTTAGCATTCAGTCACTCAATAAAAATGGTCAGGTCAAAACTGACAAAAAGTGATCAACAAAGTGGGACTGAAATCAGATCAGAACCTTGCTAGAGATCTTTTTATCAGTAGAAATAGATTTAGTTTTTTAAACAATTTACCTAATGAAAATAGCATCCAGACTGTATTTTTCCACATGTCCCTAAGGTGCAAGGCTATAGGGGTTTGCAGTATCATCTCTCAAGGTTCTCCACTTCTTCAGTCATACCGACAGAGTAAGTGTTTCAACCACCTTCAACCAACTTCCAATGATCTGTCTTTACAAAAGGGAGAAGGGATAAGTAGTCAGCATTGTGACTAAGCACTGAATGGTGGGTCTTTTAACTTCCTGTTTAACTTTCTGCTCCCTTTGTTATTCTAAAAGCCCTAAGTTGATCTTAACACTAGGTAGACCCTTCAAGTCTCTGCTGCTCCTTCTAGTCTCAGCTCCTGTCAACTTCTCATTGAACAACACTGACCACGCTGTTAGAATTGCACCCCACATCCTCCTTCCACTCCTGATTCACCTTCTTTTCTTCTACTTTTTACAAATACCACTCAGCTCCTTGTGGCTACAATTTACTTATTTATTTTTTTATAGTGCACTTTAAGGTCCACAAAGACAAGCATCTTTGTTTGATTTTTGTGTTCACCAAAGTATCCCAAATTTCTAGATCAATGCCTGACACTTATTAGGCACTCAATCAATATTTTCTGATTGAATGAATAAATTAGTGAATGGTTAGACAGATCTCTTAGTAAATACAAGCGGAGACTGGCCTTCAGCCAGGAAGCTGGAATTGTCTATGGATTGATGCATCCACGTTAATCAATGAGGAAGACCGTAGTTGTATTAATAACTTGCTTTGAGAATAAAAGTTGAGATATACACAGAGTCATTTTATGACGGTTCACCCTCAGGAAGAGATGGAGAGCTAGTGTGGCCTGCTGGCTCTCTTCTCAGTACAAAGTTGGAGATGCTGAGAAAGAAATAGAAAACTGACTTCGTAGATGGACGATTAAGAGCATGAGGACCCCCTGGGGACCCAGATGGAGTTGTAAGTAGAAAATGGCTGTAGGGCAGGGGAAGAGCAGATGGTTGGCTGGAGTGAGGGAGGAAGAGTGGGACAAAAGCAACTTACTTGTGCTCCTTCCCCACTGTGATCTTGCCCTCGGTTGGACATTGTCTTCCGCATCACCACTGTGGAGCAGAAAAACAGAAAAGTGCACTAATACGTGGGGATGAGGTGGGAGACTGAGATCAGAGCTGCAAGTAGCCCTCCCATAACAGGTGAGGCATCTGGATGGCCCTTCACCACCCAAGGGCTGGGTGATTAAAGTAAAGGGGCAAGTGTCTAAAGAGAGTGGAAATGGGATGGTGGTGCAGCATGACTGTGAGTGCTCAGGTCCCTACAAAGGGATAACCTATGGCGTGGTCCAGTCCAGATTATGTTTGTGTGAGCTCTGCTCCCTGGCTAGTTTCCCCTTCTTATATCCAGTGCGAGTGGGACAGTTGTGGCCTTGGCCCCATATACCAGGGGACAAATTACCTTTTAAGAAGCTGATATCCCCAAGAGGAAAATACTCCAAAGGCGAAATTAACCAGACACCCATAGGCCCTCAATGAAAAAATTTTAAAAGTTTTTTTAAAATGAAAACCATGGACAATTGCAAGAGACATCAAGGTCAATTGGTATAACATACTACACAAAAACATTGTTCCACACCCTACATTGGTGAGTAGTGACTGGGATCTTAAAAGCTTGCAAGCAGCCATCTAAATGCAGTGACGAGTCTTTCCTCATCCAGAACAAAGAAGAATGAAGAAAACCGAAGACACATGGAAACAATTAGTCCAAGGGATTGGTACACCATGTGATCCTCAGCCAATATGACTATGAGACCAGAAGAACTAGATGGGTGCTTGGCTACCACTGTCAGCCACTCAGAGGGGGGTCTATGTAGGAGATCCTGGATAGAATAGAAGGAAAATGTGGAACAAAACTCAAAATCATAAAAAAGGGTGGGGGGGGGGGACCAGGTTTGCTGGTCTGATAGAGCCTGAGACTATGGCCCCTAGCTGCCCCTCAGGTCTGGAATTGAATCCACTCCTCTGGCTTCCAGCCAAACAAAAGACAGACATATGAGCTGAACATTTCCATTAGGTAGATACATTCCTTGGAGAGATCAATTATGGGAGAACAGAAGGGCTGTGTATGCACAGGAAGACAGCTTGGGGGGCAGGAGTGCATGGGAAGGAAGGACATAGGGAAGAGGTAACTATGAGGAGGAAGTGGGAGGGGAGCTATTGCAATGTGGGAAATTGCAGTCAATGTCATGAGACAACGTGTGTGTGAACTGCTGTATGGAAAAAGAATTTGCTCTGTAAACTTTCACCCAAACCACAATAAAAATTAAACAAACAAACAAACAAACACCTCAGGTCTTTATAAATTGGCTCATGTAAATCTCACGTTGTAAATCACAATGCTCTACAGAATTATTGGCTTAACCTTTGTGGAAACCGTGGTTAGGAGTTTAAACTTGTCTGACAAATCCTTAATGTCATCATGAATCTACTACCTTGTTTCTTAAATGTATTTTTTAAAAATCCTTCCAGAAGGCTGGCAGTTCAAACCCACCAAGCCACTCCTCGGAAGGAAGATGGGGCAATCTACTTCCAAAGTGATACTGCCTCGGAAACCCAAGAAGGGGTCACTATGAGTCGGGTCTGACACGACGGCACATAACAACAACAATTGAGTTTGGGACTTTGGATTAGTAAATATTAATGTTAAATAGTCAATTATCTGTATTCACCTAAAATTTTCTAAAAAAAATTAAAATGTTATATCTCTATGTTAAAAAAAAATGGACAAACCAGAACTATGAAGCAGAATGATCAAGAATGGAAAAGAAGCATAATGAGATCTAAAGGATTATTGGTAACATGAAGTAAGAACAAGTAGTTCCAAAAATAACCAAGTCATGTAGGAACAGTATAATAGCTGAAACAAATATCAGAACAGATAAATGGAAGACCATGGTTAGCCAAATAATATATTAGTGATACAGAAGTCTAGGTTAAGAAATCCCCTCAAAGATATCAGGATGGAATGAAAAAAATGAAAAATACAAAAGACAATTGAAATGTGAAGTATAGTATATATCCTACCGTTTACATCTCATCCTATATGTCCCAGGGGAAAAATAGAAATAAAGACAAAATATGTGAAGAAACAAAGACTAAAAATTTCCCAGGAGCCAAAGTGGAAAGCTCTCAGACTGCAGAGTCTCGTAGATGCCAAACTCTATAAGCAAGGAAAAATAGGACTGTCAAGTAGCTAAGACCATCAAAGACAGAGAGAAAATCCAAGAGCTTCTAGGAGAAAGAGCTGAGAGCTCCTGGGGCAATAGGGTCAGATTGACTCTAGACTTCCCAACTGTAGTCTTGGATGCACGAAGTAGTTCATATTCAGCTAAGTTATAGTTTATATGTGAAGGCTTGATAAATATATTCTCAGGAATAAGTGGTTCAGAAAGCTGATTTCTCCAAGACGCTCTTTGAAAGCATGCTTGGAGGATATATGCCAATAAAAAGACACATAAATTCAGGAGCATGCCATACATATTGCGGAAAACAAGGGTAAATAACCAGGCAAAATTTACTGGGATCTAAAAATAAGAAAATTTTGCCTGGTTATTTACCCTTGTTTTCCCCAATATGTATGGCATGCTCCTGAATTTATGCGTCTTTTTATTGGCATATGTCCTCCAAGCATGCTTTCAAAGAGCGTCTTGGAGAAATCAGCTTTCTGAACCACTTATTCCTGAGATCTAAAAATAAGAAGGGAGCTCTGGTAGCATAGTGGCTAAGGCACTTGACTGCTAACCAGAAGGCAGGCGGTTCAAACCCACCAGCCACTCCTTGGAAGGAAGGTTGGGCAATCCTACTTCCATAGTGATACTGCCTCGGAAACCCAAGGAGGGGTCGCTATGAGTCGGGGCCGACTTGACGGCAAACAACAACAACAAAAATAAGAAACAACAAGGAAAGAGGGGAGGAAGTAAGGAAGTGAGGGAGGTAGGGAAGGAGGGGAGAAAGGAAAAAGAGAGGTTGAGAGAAGAGAGAAGGAAGAACTCAGCCATATTCATAACCCTCCAGAAATGAAAATCTAAACAGTACAAAAGTTCATAAAGCCATTTCATTGAGTTGATATGCAGTTCAAAAATGATTAGCTCAGTTAAATTTTCTGATTGCTTTAAAAGCGTCTCCAGAGTTTCTCTGTGTTTTCTACCGAAGTCTCACCTTCTAACCTGAGCACTTGGGAAGATCCTCTGGGAGGGTGCTGAGGGGGTTTGGGCTTGATGCCTGCCCTGTGTTTTCTCTTCAGGTACTGGTTCAGGTTAAGGTGGTGGGGACAGGCATGATGGAGGCGAACTGGCAAGGTGAATGGTCTCCCAAGATATCGGTCTATGTAAATAGACGATAACATGGCCGGAAGTGCCAAGGTAAGATTGATCAGGCCTCTTCCCTTGGCTCTTTCCTTGGATCATTTCATGTCTGGTCACTTTGTTCCAACTAGGAAATCATGGATGGGCTCAGTACAAGCATCCCCACACAGAATGGGGCTCATGTGGACACATAGTGGAGGATGGTTTGAGGACAAATTAAGTGGCTCTCAAGAGAGCTAAGGAAAGCTCTCCAGCCACAGAAAATGTGATGGGCAGTTCAGTCTGAAGACAAGAAGGGCCTTGAGAGGCAGCATCCATATTCCATGCATGATGTAGGAGAACAGGAGTCAGCTCTCTGGGTCTTAGTTTTGGCTGGTGTGGATTCGGGGCAAACTGTTTAAGTAGTCCAGGCATTAGTTCATATCTCCGTTAACTAAAATCATTGGACAAACTGAGCTGTATGTAGGATTCCTTTCCAGCCTCAATGTCCCGGGGCTCTGTGAATCATTGATGAGATTTTAGGTTTGACTGTATTGAATACAGTCATGCATTGCTTAACGTTCCATGAAATAGGACATTATGTGATTTGGACATTGTGCAAGCACCGTATCATAGTCTGGTCCTGCCTTTTTTAAAAGCATCTTAAATAAGCTTTGTGCCTTAACAGTGATTGTCAATGTGCTGAAAGGGATTCGCTTTTGTGTTTGGTACTCAATCCATGTCATTAGGGATTTCTCCATATCTGATATAGGCCCTCTCACATTTTCCTTGTAGCTTTCAACGGAGATGATCATTCAACAGCTTGGAGATGTTTTTTCTTTGTTTTTGAAGATCATCGTGATTGTTGAGTGTGATATGTCTAAATCATGAGCAAAGTCGTTCGCTGATCTTCCACTTTCGTGTTGTTTAACCTTCTATTTCACTCCCAAATTGATACGTCTCTTTTGCCTCTTGCTGCTGCTATCACTAGGACTGGTTTTGCTGTGTTTGGGAGCCATGACACACTTCATGGTAATGTTTTCAAAAGAAAATTAAACAGAGAGATAATGCCACAACACTCAAGAGACACATGATACGTGAGATTGGATGCTGCTGCCTACGAGTCAAAGCTAACACTGTGATACAGTAAAACTTTTCAATAGAAAGTACAGTACAATAAGTATATAGACATTTATTATGACTCTCAAGATGTATACATTATAGGTTATATATGTACTCTGCCGTTATATGTCTGGCAGGGCAGTTGCTTTGTATACAAGACACCTGAGAGACATGTGTTACATGCCGGAAGCGATTGTGTTTGCTACATCCCATTCAACAACTGGGATTTCTGAACTCTATTATAACCTAGGGGACTGAGGACATATATGCAGTCAGGCATTGCTTTGTTGCTGTTATTGTTGTTAGGTGATGTTGAGTAGTCTCTGACTCATAGCGACCCTATGCACAGCAGAACGAAACATGCTCTGGTTCCACACCAGCTCCATGATCCCTGCTATACTTGAGCCCATCGCCACAGCCACTGTGTCAATCCACCTTGTTGAGGGCCTTTCCCTCTTTCATCGACCCCTCCACCTTACCAAGTATGACATCCTTCTCCAGGGAACAGTCCCTTCTGACAACATGACCAAAGTAGGTGAGACGAAGTCTGGCCATTCTCACTTCCAAGGACCATTCTGGCTGCACTTCCTCCAGGACAGCTTTGTTAGTTCTTTTAGCAGTCCCTAGTACTTTCAGCTCTGATAGCATAGTAGCTAAGGCACTTGACTGCTAACCAGAAGGCTGGCGGTTCAAACCCACCAGCCACTCCTCGGAAGGAAGGTTGGGCAATCCTACTTCCATAGTGATACTGCCTCAGAAACCCAAGGAGGGGTCGCTATGAGTCGGGGCTGACTCGATGGCAAATAACAACAACATAACAGTACTTTCAGCATTCTTCACCAACACCACAACTCAAAAGCATCAACTCTTCTTCGGTCTCCCTTATTCATTGTCCAGCTCTCACATGCATATGAGGTGATTGAAAATATCGTGATTGTGTCAGGCACATCTCAGTCCTCAAAGAGACATCTTTGCTCCTCAGCACTTGAAAGAGGTCCTTTGCAGCTGACTTGCCCAGTGCTGTATGTTGTCTGATGTCCTGACTGCTGCTTCCATTGGCGTCGATTGTAGAACCAAACAATGTGAAGTCTTTGACAACTTCAGTCTTTTCTCCACTTTTCGTGATGCTGCTTATAGGCCCAGTTGTGAGGATTTTTGTTTTCTTTATATTGAGATGTAATCCATACTGCAGACTGTAGTCTTCAATCTTCATCAGTAAGTGCTTCAAATCATCCTCACTTTCAGCAAGCAGTTGTGTCATCAGCGTATTACAGGTTGTTAATGATTCTTCCTCTAATCCTGATGTGTTGCCTTAATGGATGTTATGTGGCACATGACTATGACAAAGGACCACTCTGACTTTGGCTCAGATGGGATAGGTATGACTTCCGTCTTTGATGGCTCCTATGAATTCACGTTGGGTCCTCGAGTGGTGCAAATGGTTAAGGTGCTCACCTGCTAACAGAGAAGTTGGCAGTTCGAGTTCACTCAAGGTGCCTAGGAAGAAAGACCTGCTGATGGACTTCTGAGAAACTAGCCATTGACCCTACGGAGAGCAGTTCTGTTCTGACACATTCGGTCACCTTCCCGTGAGTTAGAATTGACCCGATGCTGGTGGGGTTAGGGTGTGGGTATGTACACACTAGTTTTCAGTTTACAGTTACTTCTTCATTCGTAGCCTAGACACTTTTTAAAACTCTGATGAATAGTAGGATTTAAACCTTAAATGTGGCAATTGAACATAAAGTAAATAGCATTTAGTAAATTTTAAGCCTGCTTATTTCATACATCTGTAAATGGTACATGTCAGTGAAAATAACTATTTTTAACAAATATGAGAAAACCAAACAGCCTTCACACACTATGAAACTGTCAGAATCAACCCCAGTGCAGTCATACATAGTAGCATGCATGACGTTCAGGCCATCCAAGCGCTGCTGGCAAATGAAGACTGAGACACGTCCTGTGGCTCCAGAGAGCCCAACCCTTGGAGTGTCACATGCCAGTGGGGCCCAGTGAATTAATACCAAGGAAAACCAGTTCCAATAGAAAGTAGAACACAGGAGGCTTTAAAATATGGGTATACCAGGAGTCTGCCAAGGGCTGTTCTTGCTTCTGGAATAAGAGCCTCTTAGTGCTCTTGTAATTATGTCTCATGCCAAGTCCCCAACATCATATTCAAAGACATTAAAAAAAGGGGCGAGGGAGAGGAAAGGAAAGGAAATAAACAAGGGGATTATTTTTTTAATGTATTTTCTTTTAATTCCATTTATTTATTTTTATTGTGATTTGGGTGAAAATTTACAGAGCAAATTCACTTTTCATACAGCAGTTCACATACACTTTGTCTCATGATATTGACTACAATTTACCACAATGCAGCAGCTCCCCTCCTACTTCCTCTTGATAGTTACCTCTTCCCTGTGTCCATCCCTGCATGCACTCCTGCCCCCTAAGCTGTCTCCCTGTGCATAAGCAGCCCTTCTTTATTCCATCATTGTTCTCTCCAAGGAATGTGTCTACCTCAGGTAAATGTTCACCTCATATGCCTGTCTATTGTTTGGCTGGAAGCCACAGGCATGTGTTCAATTCCAGACCTGAAGGGCAGTTAGGGGCCATAGTCTCAGTGGTTCCACCAGACTCTATTGGACCAGCAAACCTGATCCCCCCCCTTTTTTTTTCTCCACGTGACTTTGCATTTTGTTCCACATTGTTCTCCCTCTTTATTCAGGATCTCCTACATAGATCCCCTTCCAAGTGGTTGACAGTAGTAGCCAGGCACCATCTAGTTCTTCTGGTCTCATAGTCATATAGGCTGCAGATCGGATGGTATACCAGTCGCTAGGACTAATTGTTTCCATGAATTTTTGGTTTTCTTCATTCTTCTTTGTTCTGGACAAGGAGAGACCCATCATTGCATCTAGATGGCTGCTTGCAAGCTTTTAAGATCCCAGTCTCTACTCACCAAAATAGGAGGTGGAACAATGTCTCGTGTAGTATGTTAAGCCAATTGAGCTTGATGTCCCCTGTGATTATGGTCCCGAGCCCACAGGTTCAACTACTCGGTCCCTCTGGGTAGCTGGCTGTGACCAAGCAGTGACTACAACCTTGCCCAACAAGGGGATTATTTAAAACTCCTTAAGTGGTACTAAAATAAACTCCCTTAAGCACTCAACACAGCAAATGTAGTAAACAGAATACAGCCATACCTAGTTTCACTTCACAGACACTGTGTGTGTTTGTTTGTTTACAAACTGATGATTTGTGCAACCCTGAGTCGAACAAGTCTATTGGTGCCATTTCTCCAACATCATGTGCTTGCTTTGTGACTCTGTGCCACCTTTGGGTCACTCTTGCAATATTTCACACTTTTTCCTATGCTGTTGCACACTTTGTAGACCACAATATAATGTAAACATAACTTTCATATGCACTGGGAAACCAAACCATTCGTGGGACTCACTTTATTGCAGAATCTGCTTCATTGTGGTGATCTGGAACCAGAACCCATAATATCTCTGAGGTATGCCTGCACCCTGACCGAGAAGTGAGACATTTTTTGACAGAGTGAGCATTCCAAGGTCCCAGTGAAAAGTTAGATAAAACAAGAGCTTCTAAAAATGTGGGGTGCAGACAATTCATTGTACCCCACTTTCTATGAATTGACCCTGTCCTGTAAGTTTCTGAAAATATCAGAGAAAATGACCAGTTTTGGTTTGCTAGAGGTCAGCCTTCTCTCCCTCCCCCACCCATTCTTCTGGCTCTTTCTCTCCCTCTCTTTCATAAGTGTATTATATATATTTACATGAAAGTATTATAAGCACATTGAAAACAGGAGAAGCCATCTGAAGTCCTGTGATCTAGCAGAATAACCAAATCCCACTTTAGAATATTTCTTTCACTTTTTTGTTTTTTTCTCCCAGGTGAAAAATAAAATTATAATCAAGGATGCATTTTCAAGATTGCACAATAGTTTTCCCCACTCTTCGCAGGCTGTTGCATATTTGCATCATTACTGGTTCTTCCTGCCTTATCAATGATGCTGACTGTGTGCCCCTGTGCGTGCAGTCCACATCTCTGTAGTCAGAATGTCAACAACTGTTGGGTCCAAGGGTAGGCACATTTTAAACATTGTGGTTTTAAGAATTGGTGTGTGTGTATTATTCGATAGGGTAGTTAAAACCTGTTCAATTCAAATCTTATAATTACATATTATTTTTACGTAAATTCTTACTGCAACTGAAAAAATGTTTCATATTTTCAACTTCTTAGTAATAAAAAATAAAATATGCTAGCTGCTGGATGGATTAGATGTTAGTAACATATAATTTTCCTTTTAATTAAGTATGTAGGAAAAGTTTAATCTTCAAGTGTATTGAATTTAATGGCATTATTGCTGATTTTATGTCTGATTCTGTTTTAATTATGCCCACCAGAATTTGACACGTGAACATATAAACACATTTACCAAAGGATGTCACGCCTGTTACTCATCACTTTGTAATTGCCTTGTAATTTTAGCTACATATTAGTTAATTATTATGTATAATTACTCATCATTTCAGCTGCACATTATTGCATTAATACAAATTAAGCAAGGAGAAATAGCATGTTGACTTATCTTGTTTGAAAAATTAATGCCCAGGCTACTTCCTTGATATGTGCATCGTTTTAACTTAACAGATGCAGCCTATAATTTAGTTCTCAGACATTTAAAAAATGTTATCAATGTGTGAACTAATATTTACTGAAAAATTAAAAATTAAGTTGAATTTTCTGATAAAAGTGAATCTGATTCGGTCAGGTTGTTTAATAGTGTGGACTGACTTTGCTATTTATGTTATAAGAAAGGCTTTTCCCATAAAATTTAGTGAGTTATGTCAGAAGCTTAGGCTTTTGATTAAAGATATTTAAAGCATGTGATTTAAACAATGTTACTTTGGAATAGTTGCACTGAGGCCTATTTCAAACTACCAGTTTAAAGTCACTGAACAAGGAGTTGGGGAGAGGTGTTACCATGTGGGGAGGGGCAGGGGGAGTGCTGGCATGCCACAGCTTTTGTTTCCTACTCATTTTCTTAGCAAGTATTTCAAGATAATTAAAATATTTATAAAGCAATTAAAATGTACAAGGAGGGCACATATGTTTTCAAAATTAGTGTAGGAGGTACACCCTAGTGATTTAAACCCTTTTCATGGAGTTTTATTTGCAGTCTTACTGATATCACCATCCTATTATCAATGCTTTGTGATTGACTGGTTCTCTGTTACCCTCAGCACAATATTACTAATTTATAAAACGCATTGATTTCCCCAATCTCTCTTAGTTGGTTAATTTTGTTTGGCCTTCTTCAATTATCTCAGTTTCTTCTGAGGTGGCTTTTATGTTTATTTTCAGATTTATCCTCTACAATGCTAATTTTCCTCCTAAGTGTGGACATAGATTTCTTTTGTTCAGTGATATTGAGAATAATGGACTTGTATCTACTGTATTTTTTGTGTTATGATTTCCTGCTTTTGTACAAGCAAGGGAGAGTGGAGATAGGGGCTTAGACTCCTAACTGGCAGTTCTGTAAGGGCTGATGAATAGTGAATAGGGCTGATGAGGAAGAGGGGAGCAATCTAAGAACTAGGGCTGTGTCCCATGAGCCAGAGGCTTCAAAAAGAACTGCAATTAAAGATCTACGGGTGACTAAGGCATCATTAGAGAAACATTTTCTCATCCAGAAAAGAAAAGGCAGATCATAGGGAGATTGAAAAGGACTACCATGTCTAGACAAATTTAATGGCAAAAGAATCATGTTTTTGAATAAAGGAAAAATTCTAGAAGCACCTAGCTAGATAAGGCATGCTGCTCAGAAAGACAAAAAAACTTGGTTGGCCTCAGGCTTCTTTGAAAAGTGATACTGTTCAGATCCTCAGGAAAGAAGAGCAGTAAGTCCAAATTTTATACCCAGCCCAATTGTTAATTATGTGGAGAAGTAATGCAGCAATGTCATCCTCAGCTGGGTAAGGTCTGAGAAAAGGTCTTTCAAAAACTCACTTTGACATATACAGTCCAGCTAACAGAACAATGGGTCTCATGAAATAACAAGACTGGCAGTTATTAAAGCACAGATGGTGAGGAATTAGCTAATTAACCAGAGAGCTAAGTGGGGATACCTATAGCTATGGTTCCAGACTGACTGCAAATACAAGCATTATTGAAACCAGAGAGCTACCCTATTAAAAATATGTAAGTTGGTGATAATAATTACAGTCTCAAACCAGGAATACGCTAAATGTTTTCTCTTGCCTGAGGCAAGAGGAGTGAGAAGAAATAAATTAATTCTTGATTTTGTAATTAGAGAAATGCAAAATTTAAAAGTTCCAAAAATGTTTAAAGATATATAGTAGTATTAAAAAACAGATGGAGAAAAATTAAACGAATAAAAATCAAAATCTGACTCCTATAGAGGAAGAAAATAAACAAGCGTAAAATGAAAAGATGTGTAAGACAGGAAGAGAGGAAAGTGGAAAGAGGAAAGTTGAGGCAAAAAGTGCAACTACTTGAAGTATTGGTTTCTGAACAACATCCTATGGATTGGTTGTACCAGAAAACAATCAGAAGTACGTACTGCAGAAAGACACACACCTAAAATACAGACTCCTAAAGTAAAGCTCCATGAAATGGTAAAAATAAAATGATAAATTAAACAACCAACTTTACAAAATAGATAAAAGATTTAGATACTTCAGGAAAGACAGATGGAAAATTAGCGTATAAAAAGATGCCCAATATCACTAGTTGTTGTTGTTGTTGTTGTTAAGTTGTTAAATGCTACTGACTCATAGTGACCCCATGTGCAACAAATGAAACCCTGCTGGTCCAGCACCATCCTCCCACTTGTTGCTGTTCGAGCCCATTGTTGCAGTCACTATGTCAATCTATCCCACTCAGGATCTTCCTCGTTTTTGCTGACCCTGTATTTGACTGTGTTTTATTGACTATGCAAAGGCATTCAACTGTGGATCATAACAAATAATGGATAACATTGCAAAGAATGGGAGTTCTGGATGACTTAATTGTGTTTGTGAGGAACATGTACATAGACAAAGGGTGGTTATTTGAACAGAACAAGGGGCTATTACATGATTTAAAATCAGGAAGGGTGTGTGTCAAGGTTGTCTCCTTTCATTACACTTATTCAATCTGTGTGCTGGGCAAATAATCTGAGATTTTAGATTATATGAAAAGTGATGCAGCATTCAGGGTTGGAGGAAGACTCATTAACCACCTTCAGTATGCAGATGACACAACCTTGCTTGCTGAGAGTGAAGAAGACTTGAAGCACTTACTGATGAAGATCCATGACTACAGCTTTCAGTATGGATTACACCTCAACATAAAGAAAACAAAAATCCTTACAACTGAACCAATAGGCAGCATCACAACAAATGGAGAAAACATTGAAATTGTCAGGGATTTTGTTTTACTTGGATCCACAATCAATGCCCATGGAAGCAGCAGTCAAGAAATCAGACGACGTATTGCACTGGACAAATCTGCTGCAAAAGACTTCTTTAAAGTGTTACAAAGCAAAGTTATCACTCTGAAGACTAAAGTGCACCTGACCCAAGCCATGATATTTTCAATAGCCTCATATGCTTGTGAAAGATGGGCAATGAATAAGGAAAACCATGGAAGAAATGATGCATTTGAATTGTGATGTTGGTGAAGGATATTGAAAATACCATGGACTTCCAGAAGGACAAACAAATCTGTCCTGGAAGAAGTACAGCCGGAATGCTCTGTAGAAGCAAGAATGGCCAGACTTTGTCTCACATACTTTGGTCATATTGTCAGAAGAGATCATTTGGAGAAGGACATCATATTTGGTAAATGGTCAACAAAAAAGGGGAAGATCTTCAATGAGCTGGATTGACACCAGTGGCTGAAACAACGGGCTCAAGCATAGCAAAGGTTGTGAATATGGAGCAGGACTGGTCAGTGTTTTGTTCTGTCACACAGAGGGTCACTATGAGCTGGAACAGACTCAATGGCACCTAACCACAATAACTACTGTATCAAGCATGATGTCCTTTTCCAGGGACTGATCTCCTGATAATACATCCGAAGTATGTGAGATGATGGCTTGCATCGGTTCTTGATCATATGCCACCTCCTGAAATAGTTGAACATCAGTCAGTTCTTTTTGGTACAGTGAGTGTGTATTTCTTCCATCTTCCTTTTTTTTTTTGCTTTCTTCATGTATTATGATCTTGATGTTATTCCACAACTCATCTGGTCTTCAGTTACCAGTGTTGTCATTTTTTTAGGCATTTTATTGAAATATAATTTATGTACAGTGGAAATACACTAAACTAAAGTGACAGGGTCAATGTGTATATATATATATATATATATATATATATATTAGGAGCTCTGGTAGCATAGTGGCTAAAGCACTT
>NW_006921625.1:5517980-5532638 GCF_000298275.1 Orycteropus afer afer
TCAGTGTTCTCTTCCCTTCTCTCCCACCCTTGGCAACCAACAAAGAAAATTTCCCTCCATATATAAACCTTTCCTTGACCCTCCACAACAATGAACTAATACTATATTTGTCCTGGGAATGACTCATTTCACTTAACATAATGTCCTCCAAGTTCATCCATATTATGCAGTATTTTAGACTCTACATTATTCTTTAGTGCTGCATAGCATTCCATTATGTGTATGTACCATAGTTGGTCATCCACTCTTCCGCTGATGGGCACATAATTTGTTTCCATCTTTTTGCTATTGCAAATAGTGCTGTGATGAACATGAGTGTGCATATATCTGTTCCTGTCCTGGCTCTCACCTCTCTAGGATATATACCTAGTAATGGGGTTGCTGGGTCAATGGTATTTCCTGTTCTAGCTTTCTAAGCAATCACCATATTGCTTTCCACAGTGGTGTATCCCTTCACAGTCCCATCAGCAGTGTATGAGAGTCCCAATCTCTCCACATCCCTACCAGAATTTATTTTCTGTCTTGTTGAACCTTGCCATCAGTGCTGGGGTGAGATGGTATCTTGTTTTGATTTGCATCTCTCTGATGGCCAATGATTGTAAGCATCTCTTCATGTATTGGCCACCTGAATATCCTCCTTGGTGAAGTGTCTATTTATGTGTTCTGACCATTTTTCAATTGGATTGTTAATTCCTTTGGTATTGAGGCATTGGAGTTTTCTATAAGTCTTGTAGATAAATCCCTTGCCAGATATGTAATTATTGGCAAATAAGAATTTGTTGCTGTCATTTTTGTTATGTACTTTTTTGTGGTGTTGATTTCTTTGTTCCATATAATTTTCTATGCTGAGCTCATTTTGTTATCAAATGTATTTTGTTATTTTGAATCATGTTATTACTTCCTTTGTTGCTATTGTTTTAGTATTTGCTAAATATTTGTGCTGGTCCTTTTTTTTATTTTGATGTGAAGGTTTATCATTTTTCTTTGAGGTTATCCTGTAATCTATAGTTTTCTTTCCAAGTTTAGGACAGTCTGTTCTATCTTGTAGTTGGCATCCCTACCATCTAGAAGTTCTGTAATGACACAGTTTTTTTTTTTTTCCCCCTCTTTTTGGTTTGTAGTTGTCCTCAATTGTCAATTGATGTCTCTAATTCCCTGTTTAAAATCTTGTATTTGTTTACTTTGGATACTTCCATAGCTGGGTTGGTTTCTGGGTTATATCATCATGTGTGTTAATGGTCAGTTGTTGGCTATTGCTTCTTTGTCCAAAGGAGTCCCTTTATCATCTCTTGTAAGGTTGGCCTCGTTTTAACAAATTCCCTTAATTTCTGCTTATCTGGAAATGTCCTAATTTCACCATCATATTTGAGGGACAATTTTGCTGGGTACATAATTAGTGGTTGGAAATTTTTATCTTTCAGTGTTTTATATATACCATCCCATTGTCTTCTCACCTGCATGGTTTCTGATGAGAAACCTGAGCTTAGTCTTATTGTTTGCCCCTTGTAGGTAACTGTTTGTTTTTCTTGTGCTGCTTTCATGAATCTTTCTTTGTCTTTAGTTTTGGTGAGTTAGATGATGATATGTCTGGGTGGTTTTCTTTTGGGGTCTATCCTGTTTGGGGTTTGTTGGACTTCCTGAATGGATATATTCTCATCTTGCATCATACCAGGAAAGTTCTCTTCCAACAAATCTTGGACAATTTTCTCAGTGGTTTTATTTTTCTCTTCCTGTTCTGGAATTCCAGTGACACACAGGTTATTTCTTTTGATGGTATCCCACATGAACCTTAGGCTTTCTTCATTTTGTCTTGATCTTTTTTTCTGATTGATCCCTTTCCAAAGAAGTCTTCAGGTATTTGTCTTCAATCTCATTAATTTTGTCTTCCATTGCATCAATTCTACTCTTTTGCCCTTTCAATGTGTTATCTATTTCTGACAATTTAGTATTAATCTTCTGGATTTCTATCTGTAGATTTAGAATCATTTCTAATTTTTAATTTATTTTGTCATTTTGTTCTTGTATTTTCTTCCTAAATTCTTCTAGGGTTTTGTCTGTGTTTTCCTTGATCTGTCTCTCAATCCTTTGAAAATACCTAAGTATAATTCTTTTGAACTCCTTATCAGGGAGTTCCAATGCTGCATCTTCCTCAGGGATGTGTTTTGGGTCTGTACCCTGGTCCCTTGTTTCTTCTGCTTTATCTTGCTTCTTTGTGTGTGATGATCTGTTGTCTCCAAGGCATTGTGACGTTTTTGTGTTTATATTTAATTGGTAATTATATGTTGGAATGACTTGCCCACGATTTTCGTTTTCTTTGTTTTGTTTGTATGTTATCTACACAATCAGGGTACTGTGCTGTGCTCCTCTATTCACTAGTTGGCAGGACTTATACACACCTGTCTCCTTTCCTGTTGTCAGGCTCTTGTATGTCCCTGCTGACCTTGGCAAACAGACCCTATTGTTAGGTCCCTCAAATCTGAATGAGAATGCTATCACTTTAATGTTCAAAATGGTTGCCACTTGCAAAGATTCAAAATGGTGGTGCCCTCAGTCACTTTAAATATCCAAAATAGCTGCCACTTATAAACATTCAAAATGGCTGCACCCTCAGGGCAGCAGAAAGTTAACAGCTCAAGTTGTCTCCCTCCTTGTTTCCTTCCTAGTCATAAGCCACCAGCACAGTCATCCTTGCAGCCCTTGGTGATCAGGGCTGCTCTTTAGGTCAATTCTTAGGTCCCAACACCACTTAGAAATATTCAGGCTGTTGGTCCCATCAGAGTAGCTGACAGTCCACAGCTCTGACCATCTCTGTACTCACTGTTTTCGTTCAGGTTTTTCCACTAGTTGGTGCCTAATCCACTTCTGTATAGTTCCTTCCAAAGTTCAGGGTCTAGGATTATCTTCTGTATCTGTCAACTGGTTTTTCTTTGTTGAAGAGGGTCTGTGTCACTTGTCTGCCTGTTCCTCCATCTTACCGGAAGTCCTCATATCTGTTCCTGAGATGGTCTCTAGATGCAGGTTGGATATAGTCAAGGTTGTACTTTGGCTCTTGTGAACTTGTTTTAATTTTCCTCAACTTTGACTTGAATTTGCATGTAAGCAATTGATGGTCTATTCATTAGTTAGCACCTGGCCTTGTTCTGGCTGGAGACATTCAGGTTCTCTGTGTTTCTTTCCATTGCAGTTGGTTTGATTCCTGTGTATTCCATCTGGTGAGGTCCACGTGTATAGGTGGGCTTTATATTTTTGAAAAAACATACTTGCGATGAATAAGTTTTGCAAAATTCTATCATGAGATCTCCCACATCATTTCTACTGCCAAGGCCATATTTTCCAACTACTAATCTATTTTGTTTCCAAGCTTGGCATTCCAATCACCAGTCTTATCAATTATCAACTTATCTGATTGCATGTTTGATCAATTTCAGACTGCAGAAATTGGTGAAAATCTTTAACACCGTCTCTGGCATTAGTGGCTGGTGTGTAAATTTGAATAGTAGTCATACTAACTGGTCTTACTTGTAAGCATATGAATATTATTCTGTCACTGACAGCGCTGTCTTTCAGGGTAGATCTTGAAATGTTCTTTTCGATGATGAATGTGACACAGTTCCCCTTCAATTTGTCATTCCTGGCATAGTAGACAATGTAACTTTCTGATGTCAAATGGTCAGTACGAGGCCATTTCAGCTCACTATTGCCCAGGATATCAATCTTCAAGTGTTCCATTTAATTTCTGACAACTTCTAAGTTTCTTTGATTCATACCCTGTCCGTTTCCAAGTTCTGAGTATTAATGGATGCAGCTGTTTCTTCTCATTGTGAGTCGTGCCATGTCAGCCAATGAAGGTCCCGGAAGCTTTACTCCACCCACATCAATTGTGCTGGCTCTGTTTTGAGGAGGCATCTCTCCCCTAGTTATATTTTAAGTGCCTTCCTACCTGAGGGGGCTCATCTCCTGGCCCTGTATCAGACAATGTTCCATTGATCTCCATAAGATTTTCACTGGCCAATTTTTTCAGAAGTACATTGCTGGGTCCTTCTTCGTAGCTTGTCTTAGTCTAAAGCTCTGCTGACACCTGTCCACTATGGGTGACCCTGCTAGTTGTTGAAATGCTGGTGACATTATCCATATCACAGCAACACACAAGCCACCACAGCATGCCATAGTTGAGATGGGTGGTGGCACACTGATGCTAGACACACACACACACAATGGCACAAGCACTTAGGAAAGAGTTTTGCTTTTTTAATAAGTTAAACATATATATCTACCATATGGAGCAGTCACTCTACTCTTGGTATTTATTTTCCCAAGAGAAATGAAAACATATGTCCACATAAAGACTTGCAGTTGAATATTCATGGCAGCTGTGTTCATAATAGTCAAAAACTGTGAATAATCCAAATGTGCATCAACGGGTAGATAAAGCAGGCAGAAACACAGAAACAAAGGCACTCATGAAAAATGGTTCAAAGAAACACAAATTGGAAAACTAATGAGGAAATATTAGGGATGGTTTGAATTCTCAATCTTGTGTACTGAATATCTCAACTTATACAACTGAGAGTTATTGACTATTTTAAGAAAAATTAAGTTCACTTATTTTCAGAGAAATATATTTTATCAGGATAAGGTAGAATGGGTGACTTTATTAATGAAAATATCTTTTAATTAGCATATCACTTAAAAATGTTTTATTGTGATTTGGGTGCAAATTTACTATATCACTTTTGTATATAAAAGAATACATGAAAACATTTTGTTCTCTGAAGTAGTTCAAACATTCCCACTATAATCTTATTTACATTCTTAATTTGCTTGCCAAATTATCCATTATAAAGACAAAATTCAAATGGTCACAAATTGAGAAGAGAGATTTCTGAATTAATGAGATTTTTCTTACCTCAGTTGTAGATTGTGTTCTTCGCAGCTTCTCAAAAGAGGAGAATTTGGTTTTAAAGTGCCTGAGGGAGCCTGGAAGATTTAGTTGGGTTTCATAGTCAGCTCTGTATACCTGTCTTCCCAGGTATGTGTTAATGTCTTCATCAGTAGCATATATCAATTTTCCTGCTTTCCCCTTACAGCTAAAATTGCATGATATAAAGAATAAAGAAAAGTATGAACCAATATTTTGGAGAACTCCTCAGCCATTAATGTTTTCAAAATAAGGAGTGTCCAGATTCAATTGAGTTTAAATATTTCTTTGTTTCAATACAATTTTGACTTCTCTTCAGATGTGTTCTTTTCCATCTTTCCAGTAACCTTGGATCTTTTTTTCACAACCTATACCTGCTAGGAGCATGGTTGTTTCATTGGTTTGATACATTTGTGCCCACCTGGGCCTGAAGTTCCAACCACCATCAGGAGTCTCCTGGAGTCCTCATCCTAGTAGATTTATCTTTTCTGATCTTTGTTCTAAATATCTTAATTCATCTTACAATTTATTCACACACTGGGGACATCTTGAAAGGAGGGAGTTGGTTTATTAAAGTTTAAGGGTGGCCTAAAGGAATGAAAGTGGGCTTGTGACTAACATAGTCACTCAACATAATTGTATTGAGTTAATGAGACAAGTCATGAAGAAAATGCAGTCCCTGCTTTTGTGGAGTTTATATTTTATTTGAGAGATCAGATGAAAAATAAATAAACGTTAAATATAATTTAGATAGTGATAATGCTAATAAAAAATAAAACAGGGTAGGGACTCAGCTGGGTGTGTATTTTAGATAAGATGATCAGCCTTGTTGCTAGAATAAAAGTTAAATGACAGGAGGGAATGAGCCATGAGTTGGGGTCAACTTAAGTGGTACTGTTAAGGCACAGGAAGTCTGTTATTTCATACCACTTAGATCTGAAGGGGAGGGGACACAAAGCATGAAGCAAATAATTAAAGAAAATAATTTCAGAGGGCGGGACTTCTTCAATGACAAGCTAACAAAACCCAATTCAATCTGATTAAAACTAAAAGAGACTTTATCGGATCTTGGAATTGGAAAAATCTACAGGGTAAACCAGCTGTCTGCTTTAAGGAACATGAGGTTATAGAGTCTTTGCTTTTTTTTCTTTTTGACTTGGTCTACCCTGCTTGACTCATTTCAAATTGGCTTTCTTCCTTTGGTAGCAAAATGGCAGCTGGCCAAGCCTACATGTCCCTTCACCTCCTCCATCTGAGCAGGAGCAAGAGCCTTTCCAGGTGGCTCCAGGAACATCTCTGGGGGGGCCTCTGCTGGACCAGGCAGCATACCCATTTCCCAACCAGTCAAGGCGGCTGAGTGGACAGCAGACTTTGGTGTGGCAGCCTTGGGTCGTATGCCCTTTCCTGGGATAAAGGGAGTAGGCCTAGCCTCATCCAAAGTAAAAAAGATTGAGCACAATTAAAATAAAATGGGAACCCAAACCACACCTGTTGTCATGGAGTCAATTCCAATTGATAGGGATCCTATAGGACAGAGTAGAACTGCTCCCTGGGGTCTCCAAGGTTGTACATCTTTACAGAAGCAGACTGCCATAACTTTCTCCCACTGCTGACCTTTTGGTCACCAGCCAAGCACTTAACCAGTTTGCCACCAAGACAAAGAGGCTGTTGGTTCCTCAAGGAGAGGCTGTTGATAGGATCAAGCTGTCTACCTCATTGTTCTTACTCTCACAACTCTTCTGTACACCTTACTACTGTTACTCTGCTGTCATACCCCTCTCAAAACACCAAAACCAAAACACACTGCTATTCAGTCCATTCTGATTTATAGCAGCTCTTTACGACATAGGAGAGCTACCCCACAGACACTTTAAGGCTGTAAATCTTTGCAGAAGCAGACTTCCTCATATTCCTCCTACAGAGTAGCTGGTGGTTTTCAACCACTGACCTTTTGGTTATCAGGCAAATGCTTTAACCCCTGTGCCACCAGACCCTCTCTCCCATCCCACTAAACGAGGGAAGCAAGGAAAAGAAGAGCAAGGGTGATCCACGTGGCCCCTGTGTAGATAGACATACCGCCCACTATATGCCTAATGAGCTTATGTGGTGTTGGGGAGCACTGTAAGTGATGTCACATGCCAGGGATTCATTCATTGCTAAGTCTTGCCAACGGCGGTGCCAATGATGAACACGTTCCAGCCAAAATGTTGTATGTTCAAGGCCTCCCAAAGATGCCTCAGAAGAAAGGCCTGGGAATCTATTTCTGAAAAATTCAAGGATTGAAAACCCTATGGAGCAGTTCTACTCTGACTCTCATGGAGGTGCTGTGAGTCAGAGGCAGGTTGACAGCAACTGGGGAAATGCCCACCTGGAGAAGGGATGATGTCATCAGAGACCTTGTGGTCCTGGGACAATTGCTGCCCAAGATTGGAGGGTGAACACTAAGGACACGTGGCTATGGTTGCATATTGGATTGACGGGAATCCTTCCTCGCGAAGCTCTGTTAAGGAAGGAGCAGATTGTTAGTACCTTTAAAAAACAAAACCGAGGCTGCCCCGCTGTAGTCAATGGGGTCACCTCAGAGGCTGCTGCCCGGGAAAGCCAGCGGCTGGCACAGCCCGACATGAGCTTCTCCTGCAGTCAGCCTTGGAAGGGCTGGCCCCAAATGCACAGGACACAGCTGCCACCCAACAGCTGCTGTGCTGGGCAAACGGCTTCTGCCAGGGCTGCGGTGCAGATTAGACCCTGCAAGCAGGGCGGGCTCGACTCCAAAACCGGAATTTGAGGCAGGATCTTGTCACATTTACATGCAGCTGTTGTACTCAGAAATACAATGTCACTTCTCCCCTCGTAAATGGGCTCTGTTCACCATAACTGCTTCATTTAATGCCTCTTTCTAAAATGTCTGCCCTTGCGGAGAACATGACTGTTGAGCTCTTAACAACCTCCTTGCTGTGGCTTCCGTCTGATGTTACAGGCGCTTTTGAAGAAAGAAATGGTTCCCCGTTCTGCAGTGTTGCCAAACTCACTTCTCTTTGTAATAGCTTTGCCTTTTTCCTCACGTGGCTTAAGTCCCCAGTGTAAACACAGTGGAGTGACCTGCTGATGTGACAGGGCCTGGATGACTATAATGCGTGCCTTCTTCTCAGTGTTGTTGTTGTTATGTGCCATCAAGTCGGACCCAACTCAAAGCAACCCCTCCTTGGGTTTCCGAGGCAGTATCACTACGGAAGTAGATTGCCCCTTCTTCCTTCTGAGGAGTGGCTGGTGGGTTTGAACCACCAACCTTCTGGTTAGCAGTCAAGTGCCTTAGCCACTATGCTACCAGAGCTCCCCTCTTCTCAGTAGGGTGATAATAAAAGCAATGAAACTACTTCAGTCTTTAAGTGCTGCTCTCTGGTAGCCTGAGACCATTTGGAGTGCTGGAGATGTTTTGGGTTTGTAAGTAACAGTGAATAAATGCAAATGAGTTTTTGCTTATATTAAAAAATAAACTTTTCTAGTGTCTGAACTGTGGAGTGACTACAGTCTTATGGTTACTGTCACCAAGTCATTGTTAACGGCTGTTCAGTTGACCCAAGTCATGGTAACCCCGTGCACAGTGGAATGAGACATTGCCCAGTCCCACACCATTCCCATATTTATTTGTGCACTGGGCCATTATGAGGAACTGGTGGCATAGTGCCTAAGGTATCTAACTGCTAACCAGTAGGTTGGTGGTTCAAACTCACCAGCCACTCCTCAGAAGGAAGACTGGGAAATCTACTTCTGTAGAGATAGCGCCTCGGAAACCCAAGGAGGTGTCACTATGAGTTGGAACCGATTTGATGGCGATGAGTTTTTTTTTTTTTTTTTTTTGAGTTTTGGGCCATTCTGAGTCATAGGAATTTCCCTGGTTCATTTTGGGAAGTAGATTGTCAGCCCTTTCTTCCTAGTCTGTCTTAGTCTGGAAGCTCTGCTGAAACCTGCTCATCACCATAGCAACATCCAAGCCACCAGTGACAGATGGATGACTGCACATGAGGTAGACTGGCTGGAATTAAATTCCATTCTTCTGCACTGGAGGCATCCAATTCAAAGAGTTTTTATTAAATACCAATAATGTGTCAGCATCTGTGTCTTATGTTAGGAAGGACTCAAGGGCAAAGGTCTACCATATCTTCCCTTAAGGAGCTTCCTATGCAAGGAGGCAGGCAGACAGGAAAACAGTCACTACTAAAGCAAAACACTGCACAACACAAGTTACCCAGCTGTGGAAGCAAGAGAAAGGATTGACACCGATGGAGGCATTGGTGAGGGCTCCATGGGATGCAGAGGTGGCACCACCTGGGTCTCAAAGGTGAGCAGGGTTTAGGGGACGAGAGAAGGAATCTCAGGCTCAGCACCATGGAGTGGGCTATTTCCACTGAGTGGTGGTGAGTGGCGGGTGCTTGAAGCAAACACTGAGGGGTGTATTGGGGCCACATTGAGGAGGACCCAAAATGCCAGCTCAGGAGATTGTCCTTTATTCCAAAGGGAGAGGATCCCCATGTTCATCTAGACCAGAATTTCCCCTACTTGGTATCCTCCCTTTAGGTTGCTGAGGTATTTAGGAGAGAAATCTCACTACATCTGTGCCTTATTCCCCAATTGTTCAGAGAAAGAAAACAAAGCTAGAAAATAGTCACTGTGGAAAAGTCTGGTAGTTTCTCAAGAGGTTGAACACAGAACCACAGAGCTTTCATATGACCCAGTAATGCCATATACTTAGGAGTGAAGGCAGGAACGTAAAGAGGAACTTGCACACCAGAGTTCATGGCACCATTTTCACAATAGCCAAAAGGTGAACACCACCCAAATGTCCATCAACAGATGATGGATAAACACAACGTGGCCCATCTATATAGAACCAGAAGTGAAGTCCTGAAGCCACAACATGGGTGAGGCTTGGAAACATGATGCTGACTGAAATCAATCAGTCACAAAAGGATGAGTATCATGTGATCTCATTTATACGAAGTAAGCAAATATATTTTATTAAGGCCGGGGACTGAGGTAGGTGGGCTCAGGCTTGGAGGCTGCTTTTTGCTTGGGTGTGGCTCTATATTAAGACTGGGGCCCGAGGTAGGCAGATGCAGAGGGGTTAGAAACAACCAAAGGGAGATGAACTTGTCTGTCAGTTTGTCGTCCTGTGGTGGCTTACATATTGCTGTGAGGCTGGAGGCTATGCCACCATGTTACAAAATGCCAACTGGGTTATCCATGGTAGAGAGTTTTCAGTGGAGCTTCCAGGCTTGGGAGAAGGAAAATGCCTTCCACTTCTCAAAGAATCAGCCAGTAAAAACCTTATGAATAGCAGTGAAACACTGTCTGATACATTCCTGGAAAACTTTATTAAAAGCCCTGAAATGTTATCTGACATAGTGCCAGAAGATGAGCCCATCAGGTTGGAAGACACTCAAAATTTGATTGGGGAAGAGCTGACTCCTCAGAGTAGAGACAACCTTAATGATATGGACAGAGTAAAGCTTTTAGGACCTCCATTGACTGATGTTGCACAACTCAAAACGAGCAGAAACAGATGCAAACATTCATTAATAATCAGAACATGGAATGTACGAAGTATTAACTAGGAAAATTGGAAGTTTTCAAAAACGAAATCGAACACATGAAGAACGATATCCTAGGCATTAGTGAGCTGAAATGGACTGGTTTTGGCCATTTTGAATCAGACAACCATATGATCTACTATGCCGGGAAGGATAAACTGAAGAGGAATGGTGTGGCATACATCATCACAAAGACTGTTTCAAGATCTGTCCTGAAGTACAATGCTGTCAGTGATAGGATAATATCCATACACCTACAAGGAACACCAGTTAATACTACTATTATCCAAATTTACACACCAACCACCAAAGCCAAAGATGAGGAAACGGAAGATTTCTACCAACTTCTGCAATCTGAAATTGGTCAAACTTGCCATTAAGATATGTTGTTATCACTGGTGATTGAAATGCAAAAGTCAGAAACAAAGACAAATCACCAGTGCTTGGAAAATATGGCCTTGGAGATAGAAATAACACTGGAGATCACATGATAGAATTTTGTAAGACCAACGACTTATTCATTGCAAATACCTTCTTTCAACAACATGAGCTATGTCTATACATGACTATACATGTGGACTTCACCAGATGGAATACACAGGAATCAGATTGACTACATCTGTGACAAGAGGCAATGGAGAAGCTCAATATCTTCAGCCAAAACAAGTCCAGGAGCTGATTGTGGAACCGACCATCAACTGCTCATATGCATGCATGTTCAAGTTGAAGTTGAAGACAATTTAATTGAAGACAATTAAAACAAGTCCATGAGAGCCAAAATATGACCTTGATAATATCCCTCCTGAATTTAGAGACCATCTAAAGAATAGATTTGATGGATTCAACACAAATGACTGAAAACCAGAGGAATGGTGGGATGACATCAAGAACATCAGCCATGAAGCAAGCAAGAGGTCATTAAAAAGACAGGAAAGGAAGAACAGACCAAAATGCATGTCAGAAGAGACTCTGAAACTTGCCCTTGAGTGGAGAGTAGCTAAAGCAAATGGAAGAAATGACAAGATAAAAAGCTAAACAGAAGATTTCAAAGAGCAGCTTGAGAAGACAAAGCCAATTACTATAATGAAATGTGCAAGAACCTGGCATTAGAAAACCAAAAGGGAAGAACACACTCAGCATTTCTCAAGCTGAAAGAACTGAGGAAAAAGTTTAAGCCTCGAATTGCAATATTGAAAGATTCTACAGGCAAAATATTGAATGATTCAGGAAGCATCAAAAGAAGATGGAAGCAATACACAGAGTCACTGTACCAAAAAGAATTGGTTGATGTTTATCTATTTCAGGAGGTGGCATATGATCAAGAACCAATGGTACTGAAGGAAGAAGCCGAAGCTGCACTGAAGGAATTGGAGAAGAACAAGGCTCCAAGAATTGACGGAATACCTTTTGAGAGGTTTCAACAAATGGATGCCCCACTGGAGGCACTCACTCATTTATGCCAAGAGATTTGGAAGACAGCTACCTAGCCAACTGACTGGAAGAGATCCATATTTGTGCACATTCCAAGGAAAGGTGATCCCACAGAATGTGGAAATTATAGAACATTATCATTAATATCCCAGCAAGTAGAATCTTACTGAAGACAATTCAAAAACGGTTGCAGCAGTATATTGACGGAGAGCTTCCAGAAATGCAAGCTGGATTCAGAAGAGGGTGTGGAATGAGGGATATCATTGCTGATGTCAGATGGATCTTAGCTGAAAGCAAAGAATACCAGAAAGATGTTTACTTGTGTTTTATTGAGTATGAAAAAGCATTCGATTGTGTGGATCATGACAAATTGTGGATAACTTTCAGAAGAATGGGAATTCCAGAACACTTGATTGTACTCATGAGGAACCTGTACATAGATCAGGAGGCTGTCGTTTGAACAGTACAAGGGGATATGGCATGGTTCAAAATCAAAAGGGACTGCATCAAGGTTGTATCCTTTCATCATACTTATTTAACTTGTATTCTGGGCAAAAAATCCGAGAAGCTGGATTATATGAAGAAGAACATAGCATTAGGATTCAGGAAGACTCATTAACAACCTGTGATATGCAGATGACACAACTTTGCTTGCTGAAAGTCAGGATGAGTTGAAGCACTTATTAACGAAGATTAAAGACTACAGTTTGTATTGTGGTTTACTCCTCAATATAAAGAAAACAAAAATCCTCACAACTGGTCCAGTAAACAGCTTCACGGTGAATGGAGAAAAGATTGGAGTTGTCAAGGATTTCATATTACTTGGGTCTACAATCAACACCAATGGAAGCAGCAGTCAAGACATCAGATGGTGTAATGCATTGGCCAAATCTGCTGCAAAAGACCTCTTTTGAGTGAAGAGGAGCAAGGAGGTCTCCTTGAAGACTAAGATGTGCCTGACCCAAGCCATGGTATTTTCAATCACCTCTTATGCATGTGAGAGCTGGACAATGAATAAGGAAGACCAAAGAAGAGTTTTGTGTTGTGGTGTTGGAGAAGAATGCTAAAAGTACCATGGTCTGCTAAAAGGATTAACAAATCTGTCCTGGAGGAAGTGCAGCTGGAATGCTCCTTGGAAGCGAGAATGGCCAGACTTCATCTCATCTACTTTGGTCATGTTGTCAGAAGGAACCATTCCCTGGAGAAGGATGTCATGATTGGTAAAGTGGAGGGTCAATGAAGAAGAGGAAGGCCTTCAATGAGATGGATAGACACAGTGGCTGCAATGATGGGCTTGGCTATAGCAAGGATCGTGAGGCTGGCACAGGACCAGGCAGTGTCTCATTCTGCTGTGCATAGGGTCACTATGAGTCAGAGGTGACTCGGTGGCACCTAACTGTGAGGCCGGAGTCCTAAGGAATGTGAGGCCTGAGTCCTAACGCCCTCCAGGTAATTCTTTAATCTTTAGTGCCGGGGATTCCAGCACGACCCCCACGCCTCAGAGCTTTACCTGGCTCCAGCACATCCCTCACACCTCAGGGCTTTACCTCCCCTCCAGATAACTATTCTTTAAGCAGTCTTTAGTGCCGGAGATTCCAGCACGTCCCCCATGTCTCAGAGCTTTACCCTAAACCCCCTCCCCTCCTACCCCCTAGCAACAACCAATCATTTGTACCCCTTTGCCTTGGTACTACTCCACCCTATATTTTTCTATAAAAATGTAATAGTAGGAGAGCACGGGGTCTTTTGCCCAAACCGCTGCGTCCGTGTAAGCAGAGACCCTAGCTTGAGCTAGCAAATAAACTTTCCTTTTGCTTTTGCATTATCGTGTCAGTGGTGGCTTCCTCGCCCCTACACTCCTTTCAAGACCTGAGTCCAACACTAACAACAACAACAACAACAACAAGCAAATATATAGAAACCAAAAATTGTTAGTGGTTACCAAGGGCAGAGGGGAAGGGGGAAGTTTTGCTTCGGGAACACTGAGTTTATGTTAATGGTGGTAGAATTTTTTGGAATTGGATAGTGAGAATGATTTCACAATGTACAGAATGTAATTAATGTCATTGAATTGTTCATGTAGAAATTGTTGAAAAGCTGCAGAGAGGGAGAGAGAGAGAGGCAAAACAATCGTTGAGTCTAGGGGAAGGATATACGAGTGTTTGTTATACTATTCTTTTAACTTTTCTGAATGTTTGCAAGTCTCACAATAAAGAGTGTCAATAAAAACGAATCTCATATTATAAATTGTCTGAGATCACTAAAGTAAAATGTCAGGAAAAGGTCTGCACGCAGAAAGAATCATTCTTGGAAGGTTCCCAGGGCGGGAGGGGAAGAGAAGGTCAACCGCTAAATAGAAGGTAGACATGTACTGACTTGGGTGGAGGAGAGGCAATACACCATAAAGGGGGAAGTAAGAACAAAATGACCAAGGTGAAGGAAGACACTGGGAGGAGCAGAAGAGCTAAAGGCAACAAAGGTCAATATACAACCGCACGATAACCTAGCAGCCATCCTCTGGAGTGGATACATAGAGAGACCTCAAGCTGACCAGGGCTGGGACAGTGAATGGGACTACAGCCAGGATGTGTGTGTAGGTTTGATGGAGGATACTTCTACATATGTATTCCCATGTGCTGCAAACATATTACGAATACAGAGTATGCAGAGGGCAACATTTTGAAAACTCCTTAGTCATAACCAAACACCTTGAAGGAATTA
>NW_006921625.1:5533442-5534382 GCF_000298275.1 Orycteropus afer afer
ATACCTCCTCTCATCCTACCAAAGACTGTAGACAAGTCGGTATTACCTAAGTAGCACCTAATGTGTTTTGGGTCTAGGGGTTCAACTCTAGCAGCAAACCTTCAGTCCTGCTAAGAGTCTCAGCTCCACCACCTGCAGCTGTGGGGCCTCAGGGATGTACTCAAGCTACTTCTGGAGGTTGGCCAATCCCTCCAACTGATGCAATGCTAGAGCCTGCTGTCTTCATAGGGTTGTCGTGAAAAGGAAATGAGAGAGTTCACATCTAAAAGACATCATGAAAGACTTAGTGTGGGGCCTGGCACATATAGCCCTTGGGCAATGGTGCTGATCGCCATTGTCATCCTCGCTGTCATAGAATTAATTGAGTCCCCCCAAAATATGTGTCATCAGAAGAAAGGTTGGGCAATCTGCTTCCATAGTGATACTGCCTCGGCAACCCAAGGAGGGGTCGCTATGAGTTGGGGCCGACTGGATGGCACATAACAACAACAACAACAAAGTACGTGTCAGCTTGTCTGGGCCATGATGCTCAATGGTCTGGAAGTTATAGGATGATGTAATTTGGCAGTTAGAGAGTGGTGTAACTGACCCCCATACTGAGATCTGTGTGATCAGACAATCAGATATAATGGGATTAGTATGGGGTGCATCACCCCTACTCAGTCACAGCCCTGATTTGATGTAAGGCGAGTTTCCTTGGGGTGTGACCTGCATTACATTTTATCTTACAAGAGATATTTTGAACCCAGGCTTCCTGCTCTGAGAACCTCCTAGTTCCAGGGGAAGGCTGATACCAAGATATATGGTGATCTCCAAGGAACGCCAGACCCACAGATTTGAAGGGAGACCAGGACCTTCCCCAAGAGCCCACAGAGAGAGAAAACCTTCCTCTAGGGCTGGTGCCAGGAACTCGTACTTCTAGCCTCCTAAACTGGGAGAG
>NW_006921625.1:5535787-5541460 GCF_000298275.1 Orycteropus afer afer
TGGATGCTGGTATGCAAAATTATTTACCTGTGATTAGATATTTTGAAATGTGTTATACAACCCAACTTTCATTTTATTTAAAACTAGAGTTTACTATGATTATAAACATAATCCTTTTATTTTAAATTAGTCTGGTAACTATTACACATATGGCTATAATTATTTTTATTTTATTCTTGCCACTCTCACCCTGTAAAAAAGTAATTGCCAGAAAACTAGAGTTGGCTGGAAATTCTTAGAGGGAAGAGCTGCTGGATTAAAACAGTTGCTACAACAGGTTTTACAGATATTTTAAAAATAAGGGACTATTATGAAAATTTTTCTGCCAATAAATTAAAAAACTTAAATGGAAAAATTTCTTCAAAGACAAAGGACCAAAGCTTACTCAAAAAGAAACAAAATTTCCACTTAAAAACCATTCCATAAACAAATTCCAGGTTCAGATGTTATCGCTGGTGAACTCAACCAACCATTTCAAGAGGAAATAACACTAACTTTACTAAAGCTTTTCCAGGAAATTATATGGGAAGTAATACTTCTCAGCTGATTTTATGAAGTTTCCTTTAATCTCATACTAAGTTTATTAAGACAATAGAAGAAAACTCCAGATAAATGTATTTCATAAGCACATATGTACAAAATGATGTATCATGAGCAACATGATAATAAAGGTAATATTGATTTAACATTGGAAAATCAACCAATGTAGTTAACCAGTTATCAGACTGAAACCAGAGAAAACATACCATATGATCACCCCAACAGGTGCAGAAAAAAAGCATATGACAAAACCCTTATTTAAAAAAAACAAAAAAACAAAAAAACAACTCTCTCAGCAAACTAGGAAATGAAGGAACTTCCTGAACCTGATAAAGGGCACATACGAAATGTGCTTGATGGTGAAAACTCCCTGCTTTCTTCCTAGGATGGAGAGCAAGGCAAAAATTCCACATTTACCATTTTTAGTCACATTGTACTGGATGATGCAGCCAGTGCAATAAGGCATGAAAAATAATTAAAAGGCCTGCAGATGAGAAAGGAAGACATAAAAATGGTATTCATTCACAAACAGCATGATCGTCTCTGTAGGTAACACTGTGGAATCTATAAAAAAGCTATTAGAGCAAGTAAGACAAGTGAGCAAGGTTTCAGGATTCAGCATCAATATACAAAAATCATCTGCAATCTCAAACACTAACAATGAAAAATTGAAGGTTAAATGTAAGATAATGCCATGTACAAGCACATAAAAATATAAAATTCTTAGGGATAAATCTGACAAAACAAAATCAAGATGTGTATACTGAAAATTATAAGTCTGAGAGACATTAAAGGAGATCTAAATGAATGGAGAGGTATACCACGGTCATGAACTCTGGTGGCGTAGTGCCCAAGGCATTTGACTGCTAACCAGAAGGCTGGTGGTTCAAACCCACTCCTCAGAAGGAAGGTTGGGCAATCTGCTTCCATAGTGATACTGCCTCGGAAACCCAAGGAGGGGTCACTATGAGTTGGATCTGACTCAACGACACTGTTTTTTTTATACTGGAACACTCAATATTGTTCATTGCATTTCTCCCCAAACCAAGCTGTAGATTCAATATAATTCCAGCCAAAATGCCAGCAGGCTTTTTTTTTTTTTTTTAATTTTCAAATTTATTGTAAAATTCATACAGAAATGTAAAGGCCCAGCACTTGGTGGAAAACTATAAGTAACAAACAAAAGGAAAAAGTACATTTAAGAAATCTATCTATCTATCTATCAAACAAAAAACTCCAAAACAAACTCATGATTCGTGAGTCAATTTCAATTCATAGTGACCCTACAGGACAGAGTAGAACTGCCCCTAAGGTTTCCAAGGCAGACTGTCACATTTTTCTGCCATGGATTGGCTGGTGGTTTTGAACCACTGATGTTTTGGTTTATAGTTGAGCGCTTTAACCACTGTGTCACCAGGGCCCTCAACATATGATGTACTCAAGTTATGACAAACTAGACTGTTCTGGTTCCCTAGTGCCACTCTGACAGGAATATACCACCAATGGGATGGCCTTCACAAACAGGAGTTTATTCTCTTACGGTCCAGGAGAATTTAAGTCCAAGTTCAAGGTGCCAGGCTCTAGGGGCTGGGTGAAAGCCCCTCAACCTTGGGGTCCAGCTCTCCCTCCTGCTCCCAGCCCACTGCAGCTAGAGGCGTTTCTTCACTCAGACAGCTGCTGGCTGCTGAGGCTGCCAAGCCAAAAGCTGACAAGTAAAAAGGCCCAGTCCTGATGTTACCAAACCACATGGCAGGCCATTAATTCAAGTCCATTCAAAGTCCCAAGGTCGGCAGAGCATGGCAGGCTGCTGAACAACAACATGGCTACATGCAGGGTTCAAGCGTGCCATAAACTAGAGACCATTCCTAAAGCTGTTTCTTATATGCAAGAAGCAGACCACATCCCTAAAGCAGCTTGTGGTAGGTCCCACCATGGAGTTGACTGGCAGTCTCATCATGGGGAATAACTACCACCAGCTGCCCAGCCACTCAACCAGGCCCAGCCAAGTTGACAAACAAACTTAGCTACACCAGAGTTATGGTAGTTCTTTTCTTTTTTCGGTACATCTTATCATTAGCACATCTTCTTGGAAGGAAGTTATAGAAAAATACATGCAAGGGATATGGAAAAAAAAATGCTGAGTTATATGAACATGCTCCAAGTGTTTGACCAGGATAATACGATGGGAAAGACAGTGCAAAAAATGTCCATATGGCAAGAATGCTGAATTTAGAACTTGATGTCCATGATGTAGAACAGTTCATAGATCATGAGGAAGGGGAGTTGACAGACCAGGACTTTGATGCATTTTGAAGAGGGAAGAAATGCTGGAAAGAAAGAAATAATGAGGGAGACGAAAGAAGGAGAGAAGATTTCAAAAAGTTTACAGTGAAAGTATGAGATGGCATTTTTTCTAAACTAGATCAGGGGCTTTCGTTGCTTGAAATGATGGACCCAAACACTAATTGCTTTGCTAAAGTCTCAGCAGATTCAGGAAGCAGTGAGATGTTACCACAAAACACAAGAAGAAAAAAAAGAGGACCATACAGACAATTCTTATTGATTCTCTGACTAGAGATGCCATCCCCTTTCCCAAGGATAATCCAGGTGATCCTGAACCTTCCACAAGTGCAGTTATTACCACAACTGAAAAAATGCTTTCAGCATCCAGGTCTTTCACTGTCAGAGTAAATTTTATGATTTGTGCATTTTTATGTAAGTATGTATGCATTAACACGTATCTTTAAGTTTATATATAATATTTCCAACACAGACAAATAAAGATTGGATATATAAAGATACTGAAAATAAAGGCAATAATAATGAAAACTAAAAAAAAAAAAAAAAAAGAGGTATTTAACCAACTTACAGTGGGTTGTCAGAACGGATCCCTGTTCCAAATTGGAGACTACCTGTAGGCATGTAGGAGCTCAGGAAGTGCAGTGCCTAAGGCATTTGACTGCTAACCAGAAGACCGGTGGTTCAAACCCACCAGCTGCTCCACAGGAGGAAGATGGGGCAATCTACTTCTGTAAAGATTTACAGCCTCGTAAACCCAATGGAGGTCCCTATGAGTTGGAATTGACTCAATGGTGATGAGTTTTTTTTTGTTGTTGTTGTTTGTTTTTTTATACATATGTGTAACTCATTATGGCAGTAAAAAGGAAAAATAAATAAACTAATGCATGTGTGAATATAAGGACCATAGGAGGACTGAGAAAAGTAAACAGTGTCCAAAGGCTTTGCCACAAGTGATTTACTTTAAAACGGTTGTGATCAAGTTGAACAGGAATTTCTAGGCTCTCTGTGTGAAGCACATCAAACTCATCAGGGTTTTAATGATTTTTTTTAGAAGAGTTACTGTATTCCAGTGGAGTCAATTTTATCCTGACCAGCCATTTAGGTCTAAAAGAAAAGAACATGGAGGAAAAAAAAAATCTTTACTGTAATGGTTTCTTTGTAGGTCTTTTTGGTTTGAATTATTACTTTGGAGGGTTTTTTTTGGAAGCTGAAAGGAACAGAAGTCAGAGATAAGTTTTTATGATTTGTTTCTGAACTTATAAAATGGTCTCTCATGTTCTTTTTTGATGGAAAGTTTTTAAATGACTTTTTTTTCTTTTTTATCATTTTCCCCAAAGCATTCAATTTGCTTTTCATACAAACCACAATTATACCTACATTTGTATGTCAGTGGTTTGCAAAATGGTAATTCAATTGTATAATGAAAATTTCAAGGATAACTGATATTAACAGATTTGAGAACAAATATAGCTGCAACTCAGCTGGTGGGGCGGAAACGTTCAGATTTTGTGGTCATTACGGTTGTGTGTCAGCTTGGCTGGGCAGTGATTTCGAGTGGCTTGGAAGCTGGATGTAATTATTGCCCATGATGAGATTGTAATCATCTTCTTTGTGGAATCTGCTGTGAGCAGCTAAGTAGTTGAAGGGGACCTGCCTTTGGGATGTAGCCTGCTTCCAGCATATATGCACAAGCTTTCAGAAAGGTCTCTAGCTTTTTGGCTCACTCTGGATCCTGTGTTTGCCCAAGTCTTCATCTCCAGTGTGTGGCCTTGAACGACTGGTTTACAGTCTTGGGATTGAGCCATTTTATCTGCTGATCTTGGGTTCATCAGCCTCAGCAGTCATCAGCTGCATGAGTTAGGAGAAGCTTTTAGCTGTAGTGGGCCTGGAACAAGAGGACGAGCTGAAGCCCAAGGTTGAGGGCCCTTCTCCCAACCTCTGAGCCAGCAATCTGAGTTTGGACTTCTAGCCCCCGAAACTGTAAAAGAATAAATTTCTGTTTGTTAAAGCTGATTACTTGTGGTATTTCTGAAATAGAAACACTAGAGAACTAAGACAAGTCTTAGAGGTCTCCTGGAGCAATGACTTCAGCCAGGGAGGTGTGGAGCCACCACTGTCTGCAGATTACTATGAATTTGCCTCCAACAAGATTTTCTCAGGCCATGGGAGGGACTATGAATGTGTTCACATAGCTGTAACACTTGCCAAACTAAATATTCTAACTCCAATCAGCTGAAACAGCTGTTTTTTCCTGCTCCTATCTCTCCCCACCTTAGGTGGTATGGAGTGGCTAGGAGCATTTTTAGAGTTGTGCCCAGAAAGCTGAGTTGAGGATACATTAAATTTGGGTTTTGTGGGCTGTGTGCTTTGCAGTTACTTCCCCTTGTTGTAAAGTTATTACCAACATGGTTTTAAGCTAGCAAAACACAGAGCTAGACCCACACATAGATATGTGGGTCTGGAATGTTAATCATCCAATCCAGGGAGTCAGACCCAGGAAGCTGATGAACAGATCACTCAGTGTATTATTTCCATTTGCTTCTCAAGAGGCTCAAAATGGCCAAAGGAGAGGAGAGAGGCACAAGGGCAGTTGAGGGAAGAGGATGGAAGGAAGAGAGCCTTGGGCAACTGTTGAGAGAAGACCTGCCCTTTGCTCTGTGTGCTGTCCCAGGCACGATCAAGTCCTCCCTCCCTCTCACCAACACTGCTGTTAAAGACCAGGAAAGGGTGAGTTCTTGAAATTCAGTTGTGCAAACAGGAAAGAACCGAGCCCCTTTCTGGACCCAAATGATGTTATAAAAGAGGCTGAGCAAATTTGTGGGCAGGAGTACA
>NW_006921625.1:5543000-5544358 GCF_000298275.1 Orycteropus afer afer
CACAGCCCCAACAATGGGGATTAGAATCCGGTAACACTCATGGAGATGGTGCAGAGCCAGGCGACATTTCCTTGTGTTATACGTAACGTCACCAACTGATGACAACTAACGAAACAAAAGAATGAATAATTGAGAGAAGTAGAGCTAGGCTGTATCTACACAACTACTGAAATTACAATTGATGATAGTCGGGAGTCCCAGTGCAATTCAACTTAAGCCAAAAACAGGATTTGTTGGCCAACTAAATTGGGAAGGACAGTTTGTGGGAAGACAAGAGAGCTCAGGCCCTACTGGTTCATAGATTCTAATAAACACATCAAGAATCCCTCTCTGCCCATCTCTCTTCTCTCTGTCCCCACATGGTTCTCACTTCTCAGGCTCCTCCAGAGTGGAGACATAAACTCTGGAAGCTGTGGTCCCAGCTGCTCCCTGCCAGTGTTAATATGTAGTCTCCCACAGGAGAACTCTGATTGGCCAGGCTTTGCTGGGACTTGGAAACTGAGACTGGACAGCTCTGGGTCCCACATTCACAACTGTGACCAGGTGGAGAGAATCAGGCCTCACAGGGGAGGGGCAGTTAGTGCTGTTACCAGACGAAGGGGCTTGCACAGACTGGGCAGAGCAAATGAAGAAAACAAATGGCCCCTCTTCTTTAAATGTTTAACTGACTCAGTGCTTCTTTTGGTCATAAACAGGGAATTGGAGCTACACAATTATGCTGCTGCTGTTGTTAGGTGCCACTGAGTTGGCTCTGACTCCTTGCGACCCTGTGTCCAACAGAAGGAAACACCGCCCGGCCCTGCGCCAGCCTCAGTCTCGTGGCTCTGCTTGAGGCCATGGTTGACACCACTGTTCCGTCTGCCTCGTTGAGGCGCTTCCTCTCTCACTGGCCCTCGACTTTACCAAGCCTTCTCCAGGGACTGGTTCCTCCTGATAACACAACCAAAGTACGAGAGACACAGTCTTACCACCCTTGTTTCTGTGGAGCTTTCTGGGTGTACTTCTTCCAAGACAGATGTGTTTGTTTTTCTGACAGTCTGCAGTATGTTCGATATTCTCTCCAACACCATAATCCAAACGCATCGATTCTGTCTCAGTCTTCTTATTCACTGGACAGCAGCTTTCACATGTACATGAGGGGACTGAAAATGCCGGGGCTTGGGTTAGTCACACCTTAGTCTGCAGAGTGACTAAGTGCTCCTTAAAAAGTTAAAGATCTGTTGCAGCTGAGTTGCCCAAGGCAACGGGCCATTTGATTTCTTGACTGCTGTCTCTATGGACATTGATTGTAGATCCAAGGAAAATGAAATCATTGGCAATTTCAATCTTTTTTTCCATTTATCGTGATGTTGCTTATT
>NW_006921625.1:5544793-5546076 GCF_000298275.1 Orycteropus afer afer
ATCTGCTTGAATATTTTTGTCAGGAGAACAACAATCATTTATCTAGTACTTATTAGAGGACAGACCCTGGGCTGAGCAATTCCGTTTAAATATCATAGCAGCTGTTAAATGAGATATTAGTATTTTCATTTGATAAATGAGATTGTCATAGGGTGGTGGAGTGCCTAGCCCCAGGTCAACCACCTGGAAGTGGGACCTGGGACCAGACCAGGCTTATCTGGCCCCAGAACCTGTGCCCACTCATCCCCAAGTGCTGCTGTGCCCAGCCAGCAGTCATCTCCATACACACAGAGCAGTCCTTCGTATTGCCTGGTTCTTAACCCTCCCCCACTCACCTACCATTCTTCAATCTTCAAAATGTAACTTGGCCTTCATTTTACTTTCCAGATAATACAGGCTCTTCATCCAGAGGCAAAACCAAACCAAATCAGTTGCCCTTGAGTCAATTCCGAGTCATGGTGACCCCACTCGTCATACAGTAGAACTGTCCCACAGGGCTTTCCTAGCTGGGACTTCTCAGAAGCAGTTGCCAGGTGTTTTTGATGAGTTGCCTCTGTGTGGGTTCAAACAGCCAACCTATCGGTTAGTTGTCAAGCACTCAACTGTGCTACCCAGAGATTGCTAGAGGCAAAAAAAAAAAAAAAAAAGTATCTTAAAGAAATTTACATGTCTTCTAACTCTGAAATAATTGGGACAAAAGCTTCTTTTTCTAATTCTGTGGTTCAGCTTGGTCCAGGAAGTGCATGAAAGCAAGTCAGACTGTCTACTGTCTTAACAGTTGACTCGGGGACACTTTCTGTGCTGGAGCTCAGAGGAGAGAGTCTGGCTTTAGAACTATTACTTTGGAGTCCCCAGCCTTGTGGCTAAAAAGCACATACACCTCACTGACAACGACTCCTTGATTATTGCTTGTGTATATTTTTAATCAAGTGTATGACACATTTCCACTTAGAAAATTGGCTTCCAGTTTTTTAAAAAACTGAAAATAGAACTACCATTTGAACTAGCAATTCCATTACAAGGAATAAATTCTAAAGAGGTGAGAGATAGGACAAGAACCGACATATGCACACCTGTGTTCATCACAGCACAATTCACTGTAGCAAAGAGATGGAAACAACCTAAATGCCCATCAATAGACGAATGGATAACCAAACTATGGTGCATTCACACAATGGAATACTATGCAACCTTAAAGAATAATGAAGGATACATGAATCATTTCACAACATGGATGAATGTGGAGGACATTATGCTGAGTGAAATAAGCCAATCTCAGAAGG
>NW_006921625.1:5552481-5566430 GCF_000298275.1 Orycteropus afer afer
ACCCAGCACGATGGACATCTTGTCCTGGAGGATTCTTTGAGGTGAATGGATGCTCTGTGCAATGGGGTTTGTTTGCCAACATCTCTGGCCTCTGTCCCTCTTGGTGCCAATAGTACTCCTGCCCCTGCCTCCCCAAATTGTGACACCCCAAAATGAAAAATGTCTTTGGACATTGCCAAATGCTCCCTGGTGGACAAATTCACCTCTGGTTGAGAACAACTGCAAGGCCTCATCTGCCCCTCCTGCCTGCAGTTGGCTTCCAGTTTATGACCCACTGAGAGGAGCTCTGCTGGTGCAGTGGTTGAAGCATTTGGCTGCTAACCAGAAGGCCTACAGTTTGAACCCAGCAGCCACTTCACAGAAGAAAGATGAGGCAGTCTGCTTCTGTAAAGATTTACAGCTTTGGAAACCCAAGGGGAGTCACTATGGGTCGGAATCCACTCAACGGCTCTGAGGTTGGTTTGAGTTTCTGACATACCTGAGCTAGAAGAGAGACTTTCATCTCTGGAACTTACATAAACACAAACATGCTCACGTTCTGTTTTAAAAAGTTTCTGTTTCAAACACTTTAAAAAACACTTTGAAATCTAATGAACCAACCCTTCTCAACACCCATGCTTTGTGAAGTATTGGGCTGGTCCACTTCTTCTCTTGAGGCCAAGCTGTTCAGCTCCTTCCAGTTTCCTTTCTCAAGCAAACCATTTGCAGTCAGAAACAGCCTATGAGGAAAGCATCATCTTCTAACTAATACTTTAGGGTTTTTTTTTGCAAAACCACTTCATATACACTTATTTATTTTTATAAGAGAAGGAAAGGAGTTGAAACTGCCTATTCATTGTAACCAACACTATAAAGTATGGTATCTTTCTGTTTAACCAAAACTGTAACAATTGCATTTCACATGGCTAGACTTTATTTTACACGTTTCCACTGGAGGCGAGTTGTTAGCCTCGGAAAAGCATAGCTTACACAGGAATCGCACGCACAGTCCTCATGTGTGCCCCTGTGAGCACGTTGACAGTGAACAAAGGTGCCAAGCTAATGATGCTGAGAGCTTCTCAAGTCACCCTTAGGCAGATCACCACACATAAATAGGACGGTGGAGCATCATCCGACTAGTAAGGCCAAGAAAGAAATGTCATTTCCTTCCAAATAACCTCTAAATCCAACTTTATAAGATCAGAGGATTAAAAGAAGAGCCTTTGCCGGCATTCTTCTGAAAACAGGTCAGGAGTCTGGGAAGTCAAAAGAAAATTGGTTTATCTTTCCCAGTTATTGGAAAATAGGAAACCACACCTTCATAATTAAATCTGCCAATACAGAGAAGAACTGGTGGTTAGAGACACTGCTTAGTGTAAGAATTCCACTAAGCTTGAGCTTTTCCCAGAAGCCAATGGCTCTGGGAATGTCTCTTTTAATTGGCTACTTACCCAGGTAGCCATTCTCCTGATGTGCTCCAAGACTTCTCTGGAGCTTGGCGTTTCCTGGGGCATTTAGAGCCACATTTGCTGGGCAGTTAAACATCAGCTTGTTCATATCATCTGTCCGTCCATCCACTCAACCATCCATCCATCCATCCATCCATCAATCCAGCCACCCAGCCACCTATCCATTTATTGATCAAACGTTAACTGAGTGCCTTTGTGTGATCACTATCCATCCATCCATCCATCAATCCAGCCACCCAGCCACCTATCTATTTATTGATCAAACGTTAACTGAGTGCCTTTGTGTGATCACTCTACACAGGCACTGCCACAGGTGTAGAGACACAGAAATGACGTAGCTCCAGTCCTGTTATCACAGAAATTAGAGACTCAGTGGGACACCTGTGCCCATGCTCTTGGGGCATTTTAAAACTACTGATGCCACATCTGCACTAGGACAATTAGACATATACCTAGTGGAGGTGGTTTGTGCAGAACTGGGGAATTTGCAGCCTTTTCTGATGTTGCCTTGGAAGGGGCTGTCTGTACCCAACCAAGGAAGGGAAAGTCTGCACACAGCTGAAACCACAAGGTAGAGGTTCGTTCACAGCAAGTACTGGGCCTTTCGGAGGAAGGTGGCATTCCTGAGGACCACACAGTCTTGGGGATCTCATTGAATTTCCACAATTGGTCACGCTGTGCCGGGAGGACCATTGGCTCTGCCTGCCTTCTTGGACCATCTGTACCCTCACCTACAGCCAGCTGTCTATGCGGCACTGCAGACCTGGCCCTCACCACCCACAGAAGGCTCTCCTGCCTTTATCCTCTCACTGCTAATCCTCAGATTCCCCTGCTCCAGGGGCCCACGCTGTCCCACGTCTCATTAATAAATGAACCAACATAAAGCCTTTCTTCTCTGCTACACCTCTGCCCATCCTCCTAGCCCTCAGATGCTGGCACCATGAGGGATGTAAAGGACACACCACAGACGCTTTGAAGCCAACCCTAGGAAGGGAGTCAGCGTGTCGTGCTGTGGTGGTTTGCGTGTGACTCTGACGCTGGAAGCTATGCCACCGGTATTTCATCCATGGGGGGGGGGCACGTTTCAGTAGGGCGTCCAGGCTAAGGCAAACAAGGAAGAGGACCTGGTGCCCTACTTCTGACAATTAGCCAATGGCCACCTTGTGGGTCATAACAGAACATTTGTCCAGTGTAGGCTGGAGGGGGAGTTCTGGGTTGGAAGGCACTTGAATGTACAGTGGCCACAACACACTTGAGTGAGCCAGGGGTCCTGACAATGACGCAGGACTGGGCAACGTGTCATTCTATTGTGCACAGGCCACCAGGGGTTGGAGCCGACTTGGCCGTGACTAACAACAACAAGGAGACCGAGACACAGCGGATTCCCTCTGGAATTGGCTTCAGGCACACGGACCAGGAGCTTTTATTTCGTTTCAGCAAAGGAGAGCCCCCCTCACAGAGACAGATAATGCTAGGAAGGCAGAGTGTTGTCTTCAGGCTGGCTTTGCCCTGGCAACCAGCCTTCTCTCAGATGCTCCTGAGAACCAGTGGGCTGGGAGGTGGATCTCTGCGGAGACAGAGTCACACCAACCACTCCACTCTGAGCTCTCAACGAAGCTGCTCTGTGGGAGTTCGATCCAAGCCACAGGTCGCCAGAGCTCTGGGGTATGACAAATCTCAAACACAAACACCAGCCAAAGGGGATTCTAATGGTGTGATTAGTTACAGGTTCCTGGCTCATCATCATTCATGTCAGGGGAAGTTTTGAGTTCTCTCAAAACAGATGGGCCGAGCACAAACTTCCTTTGTGAGAGTCCTTCCATTTTCTAGAGCGAGTTGGGTTTGCTGAGCTCCTTGTTGATTGGCATGGCCCACTAACCCTTTGATGCATGTAAATTTGAACAGAGCTTCTTGGCGCATTGACAGTGGTTAAATAGGTACCCAACAGATGGCTCAATCAGTTCAGGTTAGAAATAGATGGGGTTTGGAGAAATTGTCACTGTGCGTCAGTGACTCACGAATATGAAATCTAAGCAAGTGGGAGAGAGGTGGGGGGCAGCTCTGCGGGTACCTGGTGCCTGTTCCTACAAAGTTGCAGCCTGACCAGAGAAAGAACTCAACAGAAAAAGGAGACCATGGTGAAATATCTGTGAGGTGAGCTCGGAAGCCAGGCAGTCAGAATCAGCTTTGCATCTCCCTGGGGCTTGACACATGGCTAACTCAGGGTAAATGTTCAATAGTGTTTGAGACCCTGGGCCCCGCACCTGCTGATTGGTTATGCTTCTGGTGGTGAGTCTTAGCCACGCTCTTTGGGAGAAATGTGAGGTCAGCCCCATGCCCAGAAGGTCTGTATCTAAGTCTGCACTCCCACATCTACCCGTCTGTCAGTCTGCCCTCCTCGGGTGGCTTACAGGTTGCTGTGATGCTGGAAGCCATGCTACGGGCATTTCAAATACCAGAAGGGACACTCATGGTAGACGGGGTTCGGTGAAGCTTCCAGACTAAGGTAGACTCAAAGGAGAGGCCTGGCTATCCACTTCCAAGGATTAGCCAATGAAGGCTTTATGGATCACAACAGACTTGGTTTGACTTGCTTGTCTTGGACGTGTCATCAGGAAGGATCAATTGCTGAAGGAGGACATCATGTCTAGTGAACCAGGGGCCAATGAGGACAAGGGTGACCATCAGTAAGATGGACTGAAACTTAACTGCAACGGTGGAGTTCAGCATGGAGGTGATCTGGAGGGTGATACGGGACTGGGCAATGCTTCCTTTTGTTGGACACAAGGTCTCCGAGGGTTGGAGTTGACTCAACAGCATCTCTCTGTCTGTCTATCTTCTACATACCTGGCTACCCACTTGTCTATCTACTCCTGCCTCCAGTTCCTTTTACCGCTTACCTTGGTGGTGCACACTGAAAAAGGCATTTCTTCCTGACTGTAGTCTTGGGTGTGTTCTCGATGAGACAACCTCTCTCTTAGGTCACCCAGATGATCATTAAGGTCTTTGGGCCCCTGCATATTTCTTATGAAGTTATCTGCTCTTGTAATCTTTTCCTATAGATTCAGTGCTCCTCCTGAACAAAGAGGTAAATGTGTGGACTCTGCACTCAGTACCAACCACAAACTGAAAACTGAGGTTTTTGAAAAACTGTGATTGTTACCTGCTGAGCTGGTGAATTCAGAAAACGCCATTGGCTCCTACCAATCCTTTCGCCTTCTTGAGGGAGATGAGCGTGTAAGTACTTTGTTTACAAAAACATGACTTAGCTAAGTATGAGCCAGAGAGTTCTCTGATCACAGAAAGGCACTAAACACTGATGGATTTTGTGAGCTCCTGTCAATCTTCATTTGCCATTTTAAGGTGTAATAACTTTTTATGAATTTATTCCCTTTTGTACTTTTTTCCTGCCATTGGAAGTTTATTTGGAAAAAGTGAAAGCATGCCCTAAGTGCAAAATCTTGAGCTGGAGGCCATTTTCAAAGGGATTCTGTCACTTCCTGACCCAGGGTTTGATTATGGAAAATAAAATTGACCTCCACAAGCCAGCTTAGCTTCCTGCTATTGTTGTGTGGGCTCCAACAGTTTACAAAACGTTGCTTTTCCTTATTCCAGCTGCAAGGGATTCTCATGACAAAAAGGACTGCAAATTCGGCTCTTGCTGAGTGAGTGCCATTCTTCATTTGCCATTTAAAGCATAATAATTTTTAAATTATCTTTTCAATTGGTAACCTGAAATGTGTTGCCTTTAGAAGGGAAGATAGAAGCCTATACTTGAAATGAGTAACAATATAGCAGCAATGAAGACACTGGGAAACTTCTGGAGTCCTTAAGATTGTGACAGGTGTGGCTTCGTCTTGGAAGCTTCCAGGCTGAACTTGGTATCTCAGAAGGTGCTTAGTTGTTAGTGGCATTCATCATCAGTTCCTAAAACACAAGTTATTCTCAAGATGGCAGTGGCAATGCAAACCAGCCTAAACGTAGACTTTCCTGTTCAAACAAAGCAAGACCCAAACCTATTGCCATCAAGTCGACTCCAACTCACAGTGCCCGTAGAAGACAGAGTAGAACTGCCCCATAGGGTTTCTAAGGCTGTCCTTCTTTACAGAATTGCCTCACCTTTCTCCAGTGGAGTGGCTGGTAGGTTCAAACTTTCTGGTTAGCAGCCCAATGCTTTAACCACTGTACCACCAAAGGTCTTTGAACCAAGATCACGATGGTTTAAAACTAAACCTGTTTAAAAACAAACCTGCAAACTGTAAAGAAGACCCAAGAACGTCTGTGCATCTAAAGAGTGGTCTTCCGACTAGAACCAAGGACTGAATAGTACAAACAACTTAAAATAAACAGCAGCCTGGCTTTCCATTTGAAGGAGGTCTCAGAAACACCTGGATGGTGACACTCACAGGACACAGGGAAAGTTGGTGAAGACTTCCCCTGTCAAGATGATTGATTCTCGTTTGAAACAAACGCAAGTAGCTTTGCTGGGAAATGTACCCTCTGAAACCACGTGATACATTCCTTTCAGATTAGAAGTCACTGTTGGCTCCAATCAGTGGTTGGGAGACTGAGTTTAACTCCATTCTTTAGTTGTAGCTGGCTGATTGCAAACCCAGCGATGATGTTGCCATGACATCAACCTGGCTGATGTTTAGGCTGGTGATGCCTGTAAACACCAATGAGGTTGTCAAGTGCCTGATGGTAACATAATGGCACTGGAATGTTTAATACTGTGTGAGTATTTTTCAATAATGGCAGGATTGACTTGGAAAAAATTTCCCATTAAGGTGCATAACCTAACCTATCCCACTACCATCCAGTCAATTCTGACTTACAGTGATCCTATAAGACAGAGTAGAGCTGCTGATAGGGCTTCCAAGGATGTAACTCTTTATGGAAGCAGACTGTGTATCTTCCTCCAGGTGAACATCTGGTGGGTTTAAACTGCTGACCTCTGTTTAGCAACCCAATGCCTTAACCACTGCACCACCAGAGCTCCATTTTGGTTGCATAGGTGAAGCTGCACTTAGAACAGTTAACATTTTCCTTTCGAGTCTGCAAAGTGTCTTCTGAGATAAGGATTTTGTGACCAGTCACTTAGTAGGAAAGATGTAAAGAGAAAGGGCAAGTGGGGTCAGGAATGCAGGAGACCAAGGAAGAGTGGGTGTCAGGCAGCAGAGCCCCAAGAAGTTGACCTTTGAAAGGGAACCCTAGGGCCCTGTGGAGAGGGCCTGTAGTGCCAAGGGAACTGAAGCAGGGGTACTCCTGGTTAGGGCTGTTCCTGGGGTGGAAGGGATGCAAGTTCTTTCCCTGGGTACTAGCTGAGTGGCTTCCAGTCATGTCTAGCTGCAAGGGAGTCTGGCAGTGGCAGGATTCTAGCTGGGTGCCTTGGGTTCAGAGGCAGCCCTCTGACAGAGAGATGTCAGTGCTGGCTGCTGGGCATGAAAGCAGGTGTGCATGAATGGCCAAGGATGGGGGATGTGAGAGCAGTGCTGATGCATCTTCTACAGCCCAGTGCACACACCAAGTATATTAAACATGTCTCGTCTCTAAGAGATTTAAAGAAAAAACAAAAACAAATGCAATTTGCTGTGGAGTCAATTCTGACTCATGGCCCCATGAGCAAGCAGAACTGTGCTCCATAGGGCTTTTGATGACTGACTCTTCAGAAGTAGATTGCCAGGCCTTTCTTCCAAGCCTCCTCTGTGTGAACTCGAACTTCCAACATTTTGGTTAGCAGCCAAGCACATTAAAAATGTCTACCACCTGGAGATTCTAAGATCTTATTCTGGATTTCCTGGGTATCTGTGGCAGATTCTGATTATTGCCTAGTTACTATGGACTCTCTCCTTTTTTCCTCACTGACAGAACCCTGATTGTGCTCCATCCCAAGGCACCTAGCTAAAGTGCTCACATTGCCAGACTCCCTTGCAGCTAGAAGCAACTGACTCTTTGCTCCTTGACCCTGCTCCCTTCTTTTTTCCCTCCTGCTTGGTGGCAAGCTGCATTGTCATCTCAGTCATCTTGAGGCAGGGATGGCAAGTGCGAGGATTAGCTTGTGGTGAGGACAATGGAGCATAAGGATGGCAATGTGCACAGATCCTAGATCCTGGGCACCTGCACTAATCCCGAGAGCTGGCCCCTGAGTCCCCCGGTGTGTGTGAGATGTACCCCAGTCTGAGAGACTGTTCATCACAGTCTCTGTGATTATTAATTGAAAGTGTTTGTAACTGATGAGGCATTAAATGGGGTGATAAGGAGGACACATTTTGTAGGGCAAACAGTGGTTTATTGTTTGTTTTTGGTCAGGTTTTAAGAGGAAGTGGCCTTGGATGCCTGTCCTGTTCCAAGGATCCTGGCAGACTAGATGAAGAAGGCAATGGTCAGAATTTTCTAATTCATGGTTGAATTATTGTTTTTCTTCAAGGAGGAAAAATAATAGCCATCATTTGGATGAGGGGAATCAATTCATCGTTCATCCAAACAATAAAGAACAGCTCACAGACTTGTTTATTTTAACAGATGCTTAGCACTCTGAACCAACATTTGCTCGGCAAGATGGAAGATGTTTATTGCAGATGCCAAGATTGGTGAGATGAAAATGAGCTTGGGAATTGGATGAAGACAATTGACCATGGGGACAATTAATCATTTGAGCTGCTTGGTTCAGTGTCATGAGATTGACTGAATTTGCAGCAAAATAGAATACATCATCGTCTTTCCTCACTGAAGAGTCACTTTGAAGACAGTATGAAGGGCTGACCCGAGACATGGACCATTGTGTTTTCAGAGTCCCCAGTCCCTGGGTGGTTCAAAAGGTCAACATGCTTGGCTGCTAACCTGAAGGTTGGCAGTCAGAGATTTGATTGTAATTGGAGGTGCCTTGGGAGAAACGCCTGGTGATCAGCCTCTGAAAACTCTGGGGAGCACAGTTCTCTTCTGATCCATGCGAGGTCACTATGAGCTGGAGTGGATTAGACATCACCTGGTTGGCTAGAATGCCTCATCGTGCGGCTATGGCAGGCACTGTCACTCCAAGGGTGCCTGTCTCTCCCTCAGTCTTCGTCTTATTCCTCTCCGCAGCCTGTATGACAGACTTGGAAATATCACTGAATGAATAAGCATAGAGTCAAAGACTCCTTCAACATGCTGGCACGTGAACAACTGACCCCCAGCCAGAAGACGCAGTCACTGAGGTTTCTACCAGAAGAGCCCAGGCTCTTCACACTGTGTCAAACCTTGGTCCGAAAGAGTGGCTTCTCTCATCAGCAAGTACTTGCGCAAGGTGGTAAACCAGTCGCCCTCAAGTGGACTCTGACTCATAAAAACCCTATGTGTGTCAGAATGGAACTGTGCTCCTTAGGGGTTGGACTGACTTTAGGAAGTAGATTGCCAGGCCCTTCTTCCAAGGTACCTCTGGGTGGGCTTGACTCTTGAACCTTTCAGTTAGTAACCGAGCCCATCCACAGTTTTTACTGCCCACACAGAGGTGAAAAGCACAATGCCATTGGTGTGCACACATAGATACAAGCCTGGACCCTGAAACACTGAGCTAATCAGTCAGGGAAGAGAAAGGACTTGAATAAAAGGCCTGACATGCAGAGTCAGCTGTTCCCACTAAGCCTGTTTTGGGAAATGGACAGACTCAGTGCACCAGCATTTCATCCACTAAACAGACCTATTGTGTTCCCATTTTTCTTGACAGTGTACTTAAACTATTACTTTTCACATTAAAACAGGTATATATACTGAAGGAGAATACAGAATTCCCTAACTATCAAGTGGCAGTAAGGATTATCTAGAAAGAAAACTAACTGGGAAAAGAAAATCACACTTATGTGTGCTTACGTTTTTCCACCCCGTCACCCCTGGAGGTGAGGGAAGGCACTAGTGTTCCCAGGGGCATATGGTGAAGTACAAGGAGGCCCCATGGATGTGCCAGTCTCCTTAAGGCCTCAGAGCTCATCTGAAAAACGAGCATGTCACATACATTAAACTTGTTTTTAATCAACAAAAACCAGGATAGCAGTGTTTCAAAAGACTTCTCCAAAAGAGTCAAAAGAGAACCTTCAGATTGAGAAAAAATATTCAGCTACAACGTATCTGACAAGGGATTTATCCCTAGAATTTATAGAAAACTCCAACACCTCAACAACAAAAAGATTAACAATCCAATTAAAAAATGGGCAGAAGATATGAATAGACACTCACCAAAGAGGATATTCAGGCAGCCAGCAACTACATGAAGAAATGCTCACGATCATTAGCCATCAGAGAGATGCAAATCAAAACAGCAGTGAGACACCATCTCACTCCAGCACTAATGGCAAAGGTCAACAAGACAGAAAATAACAAATGCTGGCGAGGATATGGAGAGATTGGGACTCTCATAAACTGCTGATGAGACCATAAAATGGTACAACCATTGTGGAAAGCAGTATGGCGATTCCTTAAAAAGCTGAATTAGAAATACCACTGGACCCAGCAATCTTATTACTAGGCATATATCCTAAAGAGGTACGAGCCAGGCAGGAACAGATACATGCACACCCATGTTCATTGCAGCACTATTTACAATAGCAAAAAAATGGAAACAACCTAGGTGCCCATCAGTAGAAGAATGGATAACCAAACTACGGTACATACACAATGAAATACTATGCAACCCTAAAGAATAATGTAGAATCTGCAGAACACCATGTAACACAGATGAACTTGGAGGACATTATTCTGAGTGAAATAAGTCAATCACAGAATGAAAAATGTAGTATTAGTTCATTATTGTAAAAAGTCAAGGAAAGGTTTATATACGGAAGGGAACTGTGTTGGTTACCAGAGGTGGGAAGGGAGGGGAGGGCGCACTGCAAATAAAGAAATAAATACATTGACCCATGTAACTTTAGTTTTGTATATTTCACTGTACATAAATTATATTTCAATAACATATATTTAAAAAAAAAATAACAGCACAAATGTGTTGAGAGAAAAACCATCATCTAAAGCGCATTCATGTTTGTTAATTTACATCCGATTCTAGGTACTGAAGACTGGCCATTAAATGTCCTTTTCATCAAGTGCTCACCAAGCTGGATGAAGGCTCATTGGCTTTAGTTTTTGCATCACCATCAATTTCAGCTGTAAGTCTTGCTGTTTTATATGTGGGTGCCATGAATTATAATAATTCTTAATCTGTATCACTCCACAACCTTTGCTATTGTATCTTTCTGTTTATGAATCAGAATTTTCAATAGAGAAAGAGCATGCTTCAAAGAACAGTGCTGGACCAATCAGACATGGATGTGCAAAGCAACATCGACTCATACCTCACATCAGACAAAGAAATTAACCTGAAATGGACAGTCCTAAATGTAAAACCAAAAATGGCAAAATGACTAGAAGAAACCACAGGGCATACCTTCGTGGCCTTGGTTTACACAGAACAGAATCCATAAAAGAAAAATTTGATAACTAGATGTCATCCAAATTAAAAACTTCTGCTGTTTGAAAGACATTGGTGCGAAGGTGGAAACACAAGCCAAAGACTGGAAAGAAGTATTTGTAAAACATGTAATTGGCAAAGGATTGGTAACGAGATTGTATAAAGAATGCTCAAACTCAATATCAAGGGAAAAAAAAAAAAAAACCAACCACCCTCCATGGACAAAAGTTTTGAACAGATACTTTACCAAAGCAGATAGATTGATGGCAGATAAGACTGTGAAAAGATGGCTGCTAGCATTAGTCTTGAAAGAAATGCAGATTAAACTACAACAAAGTCTATGACATGCCTTTAGAATGGCTTAAAAAATGAAATGGACAATATCAAATGCTGACAAGCACAGGACAACTAGAAGTGATGCATTTGAGTTATAATGTTGGTGAAGAATATTAATTATAGCACGGATTGTCAGAAGAATGAACCACTCTGTCTTGGAGAAAGTAGACCCAGAATGCTCCTTTGAAGCAAGCATGACCAGACTTCACCTTTCACACTTAGGTCATGTTGTCGGAAGGGCCCAGTCCCTAGAGAAGGACATCATGCTCGTAAAGTAGAGGACTGGTGAAAAAGGGGAAGACCCTCAACGAGAGGCTGTGATGGCGGGCTCCAACACAGCAATGATTGTGAGGATGGTGCAGGACGGGGCAGTGTTTCATTCTCTTGTCCTGACTTGGCAGCACCTACGACAGCAGGACTCTCATCCATTACTGGGGCAAACGTAAAATGATGTAGCCACTTTGAAAACATTTGGCAGTTTTCATAAAATTAAACACACACTTATTCTTAGATGCAGCAATCCCACTCCTATGGATTTACCTAAAAGAAGTGAAGTGCACACTCACACACACGTCTACAGCAGTTTCATTCATCAGCACCAAAACTGGATTCAACTCAAATGTACACCACCTAGTAGTAAACATAAACAAATTGCTGGGACAATAAAAATGGACTGACTACTGATGCATTGAAGAAGAATTAACACCTTTGCATGATGGCGTTGGCAATGAACACAGAACACACCATGGACTGCCAGAACAGACAAATCTGTCTCGGATGAAGTACAGCCAGGACGCTCCTTAGAAGTCAGGACAGCAAGGCTTCATCTCTAGTACTGTGGCCGTGCTGTCAGGAGGGACCAGTCCCTGGAGAGGAATATCATGCTTGGTAAACTGGAGGGTCAGTGAGAAAGAGGAAAACCATCAATGAGATGGACTGACCCAGTGGCTGCAGATACGGACTCAAGCGTCGGAGGGGCTGTGAGGATGGTGCAGGAAAGGACAGTGTTGCATTCTGTTGCACGTGGTGTGGCTGTGAGTCAGAACGGACTCAAGGGCACCCGACAACTACACTGATGCATACAGCAGCGTGGATAACTCTGAAAAGCATTATGTCAGTTGAAAGACAACCAACTCAACAGGCTGCATATTGTACAATTCCATCTATACGGAGTTCTGGAAAAACCTTAGGAGCAGAAATCACATCAGTGGTGGCCAGGGGTCAGAGTGGAGGGGAACTGATGCTAAAAGTGCTCGAGGAAGATTTGAGAAGTGAAAATACTCTGTATCTTGATTTTGGTGGTAGTTTCTGTCTTAGTTATCTAGTGCTGCTATAACAGAAACACCACAAGTGTGTGGCTTTAACACACAGAAATGGATTCTAAGGGGCTAGAAGTCCAAATTCAGAGTGCCAGTTCTAGGGGAAGGCAGTCTTACTCCATTGGCTCTGGAGGAAAGACCTTGCCTCCTTTCAACATCTGTGGGCCCAGCACAGTCCTTGGAGATCTCCATGTGTCTTGGCATCAGTCTTCCCACGGACCTCGGAGGCTATCAGCATGGGGACCCCAGGTCCAAAGGACACACTCGACCACCAGATGTTCTTTCTTGGTGATGCTGAGGTCCCTTCTTCTTTGCTCACTTCTCTCTTTTTATCTCTTGTAAGGTAAAAGGTGATGTAGGTCGCACCCCAGAGAAACTCCCCTTATATCTGATCAGGGCTGTGCCCTGAGTAGGGGTGTGCCTGTAATCCCCTTACAACTGGTTTAACGATCACATCAGCTCACGTCATGGGGGATGATTACATCATGACGTAACTGCCAGATTACATTGTTACCCAACTGCCAATTTACATCATTACATAACTACCAAACTACTGAGAATCATGGCCCAGCCAACTTGACACTTATTTTGCAGGGGGACACAATTCAACCCATGACAGTGTCATTACTCATAAGTCTGTCAAAGTTCATAGAACTATACATCTCAAAAGGGTGGCTCTTACTCTATTCAAATTATAGCCCAATAAGCCCACAGGGAGAGAAATGCTATATGATAGCAAAGTGCAGGGTATGATCTCGGGGGGGATCCTAGGCCAAGAAATCAGCATGAACAAAGTCCAACAACATAAAGCAGCCCTGAAAACCAAGAGCAGTTACAAAGGACAGTATTGGGTCAGAGTGTGAGCTGTATATTGGTTAATATTATGTATAAACCTTAAATTTCTTGCGCATGATAAGGTAGTGGGAGAGTAGAAGAGAGAAGAGTTGGCAACAATGTGTTCCTCCCTTTTCCTCCAACAGTGAGACTTCAATGAGCTAATTAAACAATTAAGAGCTATGTAGGGTTCGAGGGCAAACCCACTCACCATAAAGTTCATAAAGCAGAAAAGTGATACATTACTTAATGTCCAACAGCACGTGGTGCCTGGCAAAAGTGGCACTCAATAAATTATAATGGAATGAACGAACATTTGAATTAAAGGATAATCAGTTAGTCACAGTATGATAATATAGTGGAACATTATGCAGACATTAAATATGTTTTGCTGAATATTCAATGGTGTGGGAAATGCTTATCTATGTCAAATGAAAACTCAGGATGCATCACCCGTATTTAAAACATATTTAAGGGGGAGTTCTGGCAAGATGGCGGACTAGGCAGAAGGACTGCACAGACCCTCTTCAACAAAGAAAAGGGAAACCAATTAACACAGACACAGAAGATAAT
>NW_006921625.1:5570845-5571480 GCF_000298275.1 Orycteropus afer afer
AGCAACAGACAGACACACAGAATGAAGGATAGCCCCCCTGACCACCGTGCTCCATTACAAAACCGTCGGCAGGAGACTGAGAGGCCAACAGTTCTTCGAAGCAAAGATGAGACAATGAGGAGGCAGGGAAACAGGAAGACTGGGCGCAGAATAGCCAGAAGGTAATTACAGAGAATCCTGACACATTGTGGAAATGTCACTAAGGTCACTGAACAACTGGTGGAGAAATTGACAAAGGGGAGCCTAATCTGCTGCGTAAACTTTCACCAAAAACACAATACACCATTATTAAAAAAATAATAATAAAAAAAATAAAAAACAAGCCACCAAGTTTCCACAGCTAACAGGACAAGCAAGGGGCAAAGGAGGCATCGTGTGAGGGAGCAGGAGGGGCCTGATGGGCCGTGGATCAGCAGTTACTCACCTCAGCATGGTTCAGCCTTTGACTTCCAGTCAGTGGTTCTCTGGGCTGAGAAAACGTTTTCAAACCTGCATTCTATTTGAGCAGTTATGTAGTTATATAAGGAGCCCTGGTAGCACAGTGGTTAACCACTCAGCTGCTAATTCCAAGGTTGGCAGTGCAAACCCACCAAACACTCAGCAGGAGAAGCAGTTGGTGATCTCTGAAAAGATTA
>NW_006921625.1:5572135-5574282 GCF_000298275.1 Orycteropus afer afer
TATTTGTTTATTACTCAGATGATGTAAGAACCAAACAAAACCTTGTAACACAGAGGAGAAGCCCAGTTCTTTTGCTGTCCAGAATGTTCTGAGAGGCCCTTGTCGCCTCCAGTCAGGTGTTTCTAGAAGCTGTGTGTACTGCTCAGGGAGGTCCCATCCCATGACTCCTGTGCAGGTAGGGAATGTTCAAATCATGGGAAGAATGTTCTTGGAGAGTGAGCACAAGACAGGAGAGGACCAGTGAGGAGGTCCAGTGAACATGCGAGAGCTCCCTAGCCAATTGTCATAATCTCTCAGGCAAGGCAGGGTTGCCACCTGGACGTCTTGTCTCCAGATCAAAGTGTCATTGAGACTTTGGGGCTGGGTCTGCAATGCCAGAAAAGACCCCGTTGTCACAGCTGAGGGGCATTCCATCTTCTGAAAGGGAGGGCTGTGCAATCAGACTCTCCTCAGATGTTTGGACAGGAGGCTGCCACGCAGGAATGATCCAGCTTGGCGCTCGGGAGCTGAGGCCTTGGGACGCTGAAGTAAGGGCCAAGAAGAGGGACCAATTTGGGGAAACGGCTCCTCAGAGAAGTGTTTGGGGGTGTCTGTTTCAGGAATTCTTTCTCTTTCTTTAACTTTGGCATGATAAAGTACAGCCAACAGTTGGCCATTTTTTAACCGTTTTGAAGTAGACGTGAACCACACTGCCCCTCTGCCATCACCACTGCGCGTTTCTGGCAGGTTTTCTTCATGGCAGAAACTCATCACCCCAGAAGCAACGACTTCCCATCTCCAGGCCTGGTTGTCGTTAGCCATCCTCACTTGGGCTCAACCCGTGACGATCCCAAGAACTCAGAGCAGCTGGGCTCCTCAGGGTCTTTGATGGCTGACTTCTCAGAAGCGGGCTGCCAGGCCTCTCTTTGAAGGTGTCTGTGGGTGGACTAAACCCCTAACCTTTTGGTTAGCAGCCTACCACTGAACAACGTGTGCCACCCAAGGACTTTCCAGGCCCTGGGAACTCTGGCCTCTATGCATGTGCCCATTCATACAGTATCTGTCCCTTGGTGACTGATTGATTTCACTCAGCACGTCCTCAAGGGCCATGCATGCTGTAGCATGTATCAGAACTTCATTTCTCTTCAGGGCTGAGTAATGTTCCTTTAAGGTGCTCTGGTGATGTAGTGGTTAAAGCCCCCAGCAGAAAACCAAAAGGTCAGCAGCTGGAACCCACTAATCACTCCACAGCGGGAAAGGAGATGTAGCAGCTTGCTCCCATGAAGACTGGAAACACCGGTGGCAACCTTATGGAGCACGTCTACTCTGTCCTCTAGGATCGCTATGAATCAGAATTGACTGGATGGCAGCAGGGTTGGGTTTGGGAATGTTCCATTGTATGGACATAGCACATTCTGTTTATCTGTTGATAGAATCTTGGGCCATCTCCATTTTTTGGCTGGGTCGGTCTTCTTAAGAAGGGTTTGATTTTCAGAGCAGAGGGTCAAGCCCCAGCTGAGCCGGGGAGTCAAGCACACCCTTCACTATGTGGAAAGGCCAGCGGAGAGGCAGCGCCCGTGGCTGGGAGCTGTAGGTGCCGTGGAAGCACGGGAACCGTTTGATAACTGGGTGCCATCTCTTGCTGAGACCACTCCTGAGAATTCTTTCAGACCTGGATGCTATTGAAGTGTCAGCCTGGCTCGGCCTTAAGAGGAAAAGATTGGCAGAAATCAGTAGCTCAACAATTGATTTCAAGCCAGTTGGGCCTTGAAAGAAAAAAATGATACATTTGGTTTTAAAAGAAAAATTTACAAAAATTTTATCATTCATAATACAATTTTTTGAATCAATGTTTTTGAAGAAACCCTATTTTCCTGTGCTTTGTTTCTGGGGATGACTGTGAAGGCCTGAGGGAGTCTCTAAGTGGTGAAAAATGTTTGCACCTTATTTTACCATGACCTCTGCCACCGAATTCGAGTGTCGCCAGTCACTTAATGCTAGATATCCTGAAATGGACACTTGAATCATGTAATTGTATTCCACGAATCCCTTTATACCTGCGAATGCAGTAGAGTTAACGATTTTGGGGAAAGAGTTCGACAAAATCGTGCTGTTGATAAGGGATGGGGGAGCTCAATGTCCATGCTGGGAACCTCCTTCTTAAGGAT
>NW_006921625.1:5575141-5577776 GCF_000298275.1 Orycteropus afer afer
CCGCTGGTACTCAGGGAGGGTACGCGTGTGCTTTTCCCAAACCATTTTTACTCTGCAACTGATAGCAGAATGGCAGGCTTTATGAAGTGCTATTAATTTTTATGAAAAGAGGAAAAATTACCTTTAATAGGACTTGTGATTCCTTTTTGAATGATGGAAAATGACTTGCTTGTTCCAGTAGACAAAAAGTCATCAAAGACATTGATTAACCAGCTGGTGGCAGTGTTTTCCTTAAGATAAAGTGATGGCTGCCCTCTTCCCTTCTGACTATTTCACCAAAGGCTGAGGAGGGTGGCATTTCGGTCCTTCCCACTAGAATGCTTAACCTCTAATTAAGTGATGAGAACCAATTGTGGATCTTTCCTGAGGAAATTTCCACCATCAGGAAACTACATGACCAATCACAGGCAACATGAAAATGCCTGCTGTCTTTTCTGTTGCTGACCCCTTTGTTAAAATCCCTACGAATTGAAAACTGTACTGTTTGGCTAGGATGGTCTTCTCTTGACTTATAAGTTGACTTGAGTTACATGGATAAGAACCGCACACATAAGGAGTTCCCGGCTGCTTCAAACAGTTAAGCACTCAGCTACTAACCAAAAAGTTGGTGGTTTGAACCCCCCCAGAGGCAGCTTGGAAGAAAGGCCTGGTGATCTCATTGGAAAAGGCCACAGCCAGGAAAGCCCTGCAGAGCACATGGGGTCACTGTGATCCACAGTTGACTTGACAGCAACTGAGGGTTGGTTTGTTTTTCCTGATATGGATAAGATGCTTTTTGACAGGTTAAATACCTCCAGTCTTGCGTCCCCTCAAAGAGGAAGAAAGAATTTACTGTATTCAGCTTCCTTCTCTAAAATTATCGAATGAACCCTTTTCCCACTCGCTGCCTGCAGACAGCACCACCGCAGGGGAGGACGGCCTACGTCACAGCCAAGCAGAACCCAGACTTTTATTTCTGTGCCACCACCACGGAACGACACAAGGCAGCATCCACACCAACGTCCACAATCCAGTACGCCAAAATGGATTGCCAGTCAGGTCTGGGAATAACGTTGTCCTCCTACTGGAAATCACCAAGAATATCACCAGCCTTGACCTCCCCATCTGGGAGTACGCTTTTATTCCTTCCAGGGACTGGATCCTCCCACCCACATGTGCTGCTGGTATCGTCTGCACCAGCTCCTTCTGGGAATTGCATCCTAAGCTCACACAGATGTACTCAAACCGGTGCCCACACCCACAACTACCCTGACCCCTTGGCCCCAAAGGACACACCAAGCTTCACAGAGTAATTTGTCAGATGACATTGTGCCCCCTAATCTAAGCTCTGTGCCTTCTTACCCTTCTTGGGATAAGGACTGGGTTACTTTGTGTTTGGAGCTTTATTCCCAAGGGTCTGTTGTTCTAACTGGCATTGCACTGATGATGCTCTTTGCGAACTAGTGTTGCAAATCCCCCTTGCCCTCCCTGTTCTCTGCAAGAGGCAAAGCCCTGTGTGCAGGTGGAGGGTTGGGGTCACTGTACAGGCTGCACAGTAAATTACAGGACAATGAAGGACTGGCTAGCAGCCTTGGATTTGCATTTTCCAGGCCACGGAAACCATTGTGCGTGAGTGGGATAGACTTTGCTGATTTACGTATGAGTGTGCAGCCCTGGCCCAAGAACAAGGGTGGCATAGGCAAGATCACTGGTTTATTGGGTGGTCACGCTAGTCCTCACACGACCCCATCTCACATAAGCTCTTGAAGATGATAAATAAATGGTGTTGTGACAAAAGGTGTCACAAAGGTTTTGGTGGCCAGGCCCACTGAGGGATTTGAGAACCTGGAATCCTGCAGGGCTCACAACTGGCCACCCAAAGGGAGAGTGATCTCAGTGACCTTGAATTGGACTTGTCCAATGACCCAGGAAGGACTCCTGAGTCCTCATGGATCCCGGTGCCATGAGTGATGCTGAAGCACTTGACGTGCAAGTGAGCCTTCACTTTAAGCAGTAGGTGGGAGGTGAGCAGGCCTTGAAGAAGCCAGTGGCTGTTTTCAAGTGTTCAAAGGACCACCTCAACAAAGAGGGGAGTTCACAGCAATCAGTCTAAGGAAGAGCTTTCTGACAATTCAGCTGCTCCCAGATACTCCCCAAATGACCAAACCCCCTTCATGTAGTCAATTCTGACTCACAGTACCCCTAGAGGACAGAGTGGAACTGGCCCATAGGGCTTCCAAGGCTGCCTTCTTTATGGAAGCAAACTGCCTCACTGTCCCACCAGGGCTCCTATTGCAAGTGAAGACATTCCTAAATGTAGCACTAGAACAATTCTAGCTTCTGGGTTCACCTCTTTGCTCACATATTTCCGGGTGACATTGATGAGGTATGTAAACCCTCTGACCCTCTCTGTCACCTGCTCATCCAATATCTCAGGGTTATTAGGCTGGTCAGGTAAGAACAAGTGTGGTGGGTCTTAACTGGAACAGGAACTAATATTGGATGAAGTGGGTTTTTTTTCTTTCTTTTTTTTGGGGGGGGAGGGGTCTTTTTTTAACCCTTTCAAGGCTGAATTATTTTTTGCTTTGAACTTTTTGTTGAAACCATGTGTTTTCAGTAATGGAAGGCATCTTGAAAGAAATGAAAAAAATTTTTT
>NW_006921625.1:5578520-5585510 GCF_000298275.1 Orycteropus afer afer
TTCTAAACAGTGCTAAGATTCCCCTTTAATCTGGGTTGTAGATTCTGCTGACCTGCATGTTCTCCAGATGTGTGAGCAGTTGGGCAAAAGCAACCTGGCTGTGGATTGGCTCACTTTGGACCTCCACAACTCAGCCCAGACTGAACTGGATATTCATTTGGCATGTTAGTGCACAGGCAGCCCAAGAGTGAGCTGAACTTTGCATTTAGTATCACAAAGGCAGGAAGGGAAAACGGAGCTGTGCATGCATTACAGACACAATTGTACATGCCACAGTGCTGTTGCTCAAGGCCAAGAACCCTGAACATACACCATCAGACCAAGCATTGATCAACCAGTGTTGTCTGCCCAGAAAAGTGGAAAGGACACCTCATTTTCTCTCTTTTCTTTTCCTCTCCCTCCTCCCTCTCTGCCTTCTTCTTTCCTCCCCACCTCTCTCCCTGCCTCTGTCCCTCCTTCTTTCTTGTTAGTTTTCTACTATCAAACATGTACATGTAAATAGGTTCCAGAATGAACTAATCATACAAGTGTCCTTACAAGAACAATGATCCCCACTTCACTGTCCCAATTTTCCTCTTCCCAGAGGCAGCCATTCACAACACCTTCAGTGGAGTATTTTGGTGTTCACCTCTGTCTCTCGCTTGCAGAACTTCTTGATCTTTTGGTCCTAGGTGCATCATGCTGGTGAGACCAATATTTGCTGCTTACGTAGGGTAACTAGGCAACACCCCACCAGGTAAGACACACAGCAGGCTGAGGTTGCTTTCCCTTTGCTGCACAACTTGCACTTTTTCCTGGAATTAATAATTTTGCCTCTTTAATTGCCTTATTGTCTATGTACTTATCATTGATCCAACCACAAAACCTTCCTTAGTGTTATAACCTCCTCTCAACACCTTGAGATATATCAATATTTCTATCAATTCAAACTCTGTCCCCCAGAGTGTGCTGACCTTTTTCAATATGATTTCATACAATAGTTTCAAGTCAAGGTTTAAAGATTATTTCTGGATGTTAAGTTTGAGCTTTCCACCAGTATCAATGGATCCAACAGGTCTGGTTTCCATATGACTTTGAAGTTCTGTTCCATGCTTATCATTCTTTCAATCTTCTGTTGGGTCCTTGATCAAAGTGTACAGTAATGATAAAAAGTACATTTTCTGAGACTCTGTCTAAAAAAAATCTTTATCTCTCACTCACAATTTATTGATAGATTAGCTGGGTATAGAATTATTGATAAAGAAATCATTTCCTTTGGAACTGTAAAGATAGTGCATCACTGGCCATCAGCTGTATGTTAGTGTTATGAGGATTTGAAAATCATCCTGATTCTGGACCCTTTGCATGTGACCTGATGGCCTTCTGCTGACTGGCTATTTCTTAGGTTAGTTTGTGATCACTTTGAATTTTCCTCTGAGGTGTGATAATCTGTCCAATGTCTCAAAAATTTCACACACAGAAAATGAATGTTTACCTTGAATACTATCTTTTGGGGAAAATTACATTTCAGTTCCCATCAACTTGCTATGGAAACATCACTGATCCTCTTGGCAATATTGGTTACATTTTATATGTAATATGGAAATTCCATTTCATCAAACTCACCTTCTTTCCAGAGTTCTAGTTCCTCCCCCTCATCTTCCCCCTTCCCTTCCTCCCTCTCCTCCTCCCCACCCTCTTCCTCTTCCTCTTCCCTCTTCTCCTCCTCCTACTCTTCTTCCTCTCCCCCCTCCTCCTCCTCACCCCTCTCTCCTTCTTAATCTCCTCCCCTTTCTCCTCCCCTCCCTCTTCTTCCTCCCTCTTCTCCTTGTCCTTCTCCTCTTCCTCTGCCCCCCTCCTCCTCACCCCTTCTCTCCTTAATCTCTCCGACTTCCTCCTCTGCCACTTCCTCCTCCCCCTCATCTCCTCACTCCCTCTTCTTCTTAACCTCCCCCTCCTCCTCCTCCCCCACTTCCCTCTCACCCCTTCTCCCCTCGTTAATCTCCTCCCCCTCCCTCTTCTTCCTCCCTCTTCTCCTCCTTCTGCTCTTTCTCCTTCTCCTTCTTTTCCTTTTCACCTTTAAATTCTGTGATATCTAGTAGAAGAGGCAAGCAACAGACACTGGTGGGGAAATAGATTATCAATTGTCCTCCTTCATTAATGCTCTGAATGCTGTATAACAAGCCAAATGCTTGTACTGAAGTCAATAACAGTGTATACTGTATCAGTCCCCAAAATGTGAAAAGTGTGGTGTTATATGATTATACCTATATCACAAGAGCAGAATTATGGTGTTTTGATTTTTTGTGTTAATGGCTTCCCTGGCATCAAATCCCAAAACCAATTATATTGCAACAGAAATAACACAAATTCAGAGCTTCAGAGGGCTGTGTTTGCATTGCACGAGTGTTCCAGTGTTGGATTTTGTACTCTCAAGGATGTGCTGCTAGTATAAACAGGATTTGGGCTTAACAATAGTGCAATATATGCCTAGTTTTCTATGGGTAAATATTTTTCTGAGAACTTGAGTGCCATCCTAAAATTAAATGTGGAAAAGGAAACTTGTACATACAACTTAAACAAAGAGAATTTAGGTGAAAGTAAACAGATCCCCCACAATCACTCTACGGTAAGACTTTCAGAACCTTATGATTTTTTAAATCCATAGTCTAAATCTTATCATTGCTATTCTTCTTTCCAGCAATTCAACACTTTGCTATGAAGGAGGGCAGGGAGGGAGGAACAAAATAAAAAACCTGACCACCGAGTAGACTGACTCATAGCGACCTTATAGGACAGAGTAGAACTGCCCTAAAGGATTTCCAAGGTTGTAGTCTTTACCGAAGCAGACAGTCACATCTTTCTCTGTGGAGCAGCTGATGGGTTTAAACTGCTAACCTTTTGATTAGTAGCCAAGGGCTTAATCACTGAGTCACCAGAGCTCCTGGGAATGGAACTGATTTTTTAAAATTCATTTTCCCCCCAATTTTTAGCATATTTTGTTTCAACTTCTGTCTCAGATCATTTCATCAGGTAGGAAGACTTCCTTCTCCTTCATTAAACCAATTTATATGTTGCAAGTTCAAAAGCTTTTAACAGAACTGCTCAGCAGTATTTTCTTAACAAAAATACCCAGATGGTTAGGTCTCCTAACAGCAAATGATATTACAAGTCATACCTGTGGGTTTTGAAATATATTTAATCACTACAAAGAGGCGTTAGTCAGCAAGCCCATAGCAAATGAAGCCACCACCTGGAGACCTGGAGTCGCTTCCAGTACAATGTCCCCTCCTGTCCAAGGTCCTGATGAGGGGTTCTAAAATTCCTCATGGGCTCTGAAGTATCAGAGTCCTGGTAGAAGCAGAATGAGAGAAAAACAGCCAGAAGGTAAGGCCTATGTCAAGTTACTTAGAATAACCAAGGTAAGAGGAGAAGCACCCACATGACCCCAAATTTGTGAGTGAGTGTTTGTAGAGCTACTGAGTAATTTGGCTGAATTACATAAGAGAAATGCTAGTCTAATAGAACTTCTCTTTCCTATTTTATTCTGACTCCAGTGTGTGATTCTTGAGATATGCAAAGCAGGTATATTTCTACATCAAGGATAGATAAGTAAGGTCATGGATGATTGGAGTCAAGACTCTCAGTTGTGGGAAATCACAGCAAAGTAGATAGATTCTTCAAAGACAGACTTAACTTGGGTTTGATGATGGTGGGGTAGTGGTGATAGTGGTAGGGTGGTAATGTGGTAATTGTGGTATGCTAAGAATGATGTGAAAAACAACATAGTTTTGTTGCATACTTGGCCCTGGGTGGTACGCACAGTTAATGCACTCAGCTGCTAATTAAAAAGCTGGAGGTTCCAGTCCACCCAAAGGGGCTTCTGAAGAAAGATCTGGAGATACACTTTTTTAAAAAGTGGGCCATTGAAAACCTTCATTTTCCCAAGGCTGACGTCTAGGAACTGGGGAGCCGAGATTATTCCTCGGTACATCCAAATCTTGAGCCCATGCGTTTAGCAGGAATTTAATGGAATCACATGAATTCTGGTCCCAACTAATTTTTCTCCTTGATCTGAGACCAGGAGCCCAGGAGCCCAGGGAGATCTACCTGCCCACACTTGATTCACAACTTAACTGTCTATTTCATAATTAAAGTTCAGTTGAACTTTGTATCTTGGAAATGTCTGTACCTCCCACCTGATACAATTTGCTGCTGAAAAGGCAACCTTAAAGAGACATTAAAAGTAGGATAGCAATATAAACTTTCAAAAAGTTCTTTTCAAAAATTGCATGTAGACTTTAAAATTAATTAGTTTTTAAGAGCTAGTAATGAAAGTATGTCATCAACTGTAATGCTGGGTTGTGGTAGTTAGGTTTGTGTGTCAACTTGCCTGGGCCTGGTTGAGTGGCTAGGCAGCTGGATATAGTATTCCCCATGATAAGACTGGCAATCAATTCCATGGTGGAATCTACTGTGAGCAGTTGAGTAGCTGCTTTAGACATATGGTCTGCTTCCCATATAAGAAGCAGTTTTGGGAATGGTCTCTAGCTTATGACACACTTGAACCCTGCATGTAGCCATGCTGTTGTTCAGCAGCCTGCCATGCTCTGCCGACCTTTGTACTCTCAATGGACTTGAATTAATGGCTTGCTATCTGGTTTAGTAACATCAGGACTGTGTCTTTTGACTAGTCAGGCTTGGGCTTCTCAGCCTCAGCAGCCAGCAGCTATCTGAGTGAACAAAAGCCTCCAGCTTCAGAGGGCCGGGAGCAGAAGGCAGAGCTGAAGCCCAAGATTGAGGGGCTTTCACCCAGCCTCGAGAGCCTGGCACTTTGATCTCAGACTTAAAGCCTCCAAATTGTAAAGGAATAAACTCCTGTTTGTCAAAGCCATCCCATTTGTGGTATATTCTTGTCAGAGTGGCACTAGGTAACCAGAACATGGGTTTTTGTAAAGTCCTTACATAATTTGAAACTTCAATGATCCTGGACAAGAAGTTAAAAGCATATGCATAATCTCGTGATACGTAACAAGCAAACCTCAGCTGTAAAACCGAGACAGTGCTTATCATGAGAACCTACAGTCAACTTACTCAAAAACTATGATTAATTTGTTGTGTGACCTTGGCTTATGTCTATGGATCTCAAGTTCATCAACTGTAAAATGGATATTAAATATCTTTCCTAACTATGTCACAAAATGATAAGAATAAATTCAGATATGGATGTGAAAACCCTTCAAGAAATAAATAAATGAAAAATTCAATAGCTGTATCCAATTGCTAGAAATTATTTTATAGGGTTGTGATGGTCAGCGTTATGTGTCAACTAGATTAGGTTATGATCCTCACTGGGTTGGCAGACATTGGACTGATTGTTTTTCTATAATGTAATATAATATATATGGAATACACAGGAATCAAATTGACTGCATCTGTGCAAAGTGGCAATGGAGAAGCTCAATATCATCAATCAAAACAAGGCCAGGGGCCAACTGTGGAACAGACTGTAAATTGCTCCTATGTAACTTTAAGTTGAAACTGAAGAAAATTAAAACAAGTCCACAAAAGGCAAGATATGACCTTGAGTATATCCCACCTGAATTTAGAGACTATCTGAAGAAGAGATTTGATGCATTGAACACCAGTGACTGAAGGTCAGGTGAGTTGTGGTGATACCATACATCAAGAAGGCAAAAGGGCATCAAAAAAACAGGAAAGAAAGAGAATACCAAAATGGATGTCAGAAGAGACTCTGAAACTTGCTCTTGAATGGAGAGTAGCTAAAGCAAAAGGAAGAAATGATGAAGAAAAAGAGCTGCAGATGATTTCAAAAGGGCGACTCAAAAAGACAAAGTAAAGTATTATAATGAATGTGCAAAGACCTGGAGTTGGAAAATCAAAAGGGAAGAACACACTAGGCATTTCTCAAGCTGAAAGACTGAAGAAAAAATCCAAGCCTTGAGTTGCAATACTGAAGGATTCTACAGGCAAAATATTGAATGATGCAGGAAGCATCAAAAGAAGATGGAAGGAATATATGGAGTCACAAAGGAATATACAGAGTACCAAAAAGAATTGACCAGCATTCAACCATTTCAGGAGGTAGCATATGATCAAAAACCAATGGTTTTGAAGGAAGAAGTCCAAGCTGCACTGAAGTAATTGGTGGAAAACAAGGCCCCTGGAATTGACAGAATACCCATTGAAATGTTTCAGCCAACAGATGCTGCGCTGGAGGTGCTCACTTGTTTACTCCCAGAAGTTTGGAAAAGAGCTAGTTGCCCAACTGCCTGGAAACGATCCATATTTGCGCCCATTCCAAAGAAAGGTGATCCAACAGAATGTAGAAATTATCAAATGGTATCATCAATATTACACACAAGTAACATTTTGCTGAAGATAACTCATCAGTACATCAACAGGGAACTATCAGAAATTCAAGCCAGATTCAAAAGTGGACTTTGAATGAGAGATATCATTACTGATGACATATGGATCTTGGCTGAAAGCAAAGAATGCTACAAAAATAGTTAACTGTGTTTTGTTGATGATGCAAAGGCTTTCAACTGTGTGCATCATAACAAATTATGAACGACATTGTGAAGAATGGAAACTCCAGAAGACTTAATTGTATTCATGAAGAAGTTATACATAGACCAAGAGGGAGTCTTATGAACAGAACAAGGGGATACTATGTGGTTTAAAAACCAAGAAAGATGTGAATCAGGGTTGTATCTTTCACCATATTTATTCAATTGGTATGCTGAGCAAATAATCTGAGAAGCTGGACTGGACAAAGAAGAACATGACATCAGGATTGGAGGAGGACTCACTAACAACTTGTGATATGTGGATGACACAACTTTGCTTGCTGAAAATGAAGAAGACTTGAAGTGCTTGCTAATGAAGATCAGAGACTACAGCCTTCAGTATGGATTACACCTCAACATACAGCAAACAAAAATCCTCACAACTGGACCAATAAGCAACATCACGATAAATGGAGAA
>NW_006921625.1:5586975-5587510 GCF_000298275.1 Orycteropus afer afer
AGAAACCAAGACATAGAAGGCAGGGTTGCCATCTGACTTCAACAAAAATGAAGAACAGCACGGCTCCAGTCAGGCATCCGAGCCGCAAAGGTGCACGGTGTGCGGGAGAAGCACTTGTTTGCAAGTTGCAGGGCACTCGACTCAATGTTGTCTAAGGCAAAGGAGCATTTCCTGGTTCTCATCGTATAAAGGCCTGGAGTAGATGTGGCTTCCTGCGTGACTGACTGTCCGCATCTTCAGACCCTGATGTCTCCCCATATGACTGCACCACTCTCCTCTCAGCCATTAAAGGTGTCTCTTTCTCATGGAAAAGTGGTGGCCAATAGCTCTAGTCTACACAGCTACAAGACAATGGAAGAAAGAATTTTCTTTCTAGGCTTCAAATGCTTATCCCTGCACCCATTCCCAATGAGCCAAGTCTCAGTCACTTAGTCACCCCTGGCACTGCAGCAGAACCCCATCGGAATTACAGAGTGAGGTGTGTGATCCCCGAAGTATAATCTCTGTCCCGCCAGCAGACAAAGAGGGAGAGGGT
>NW_006921625.1:5588385-5590004 GCF_000298275.1 Orycteropus afer afer
GTAGGTCCTGGGCTGTGGTCACTTCCCCTGCTCTCCTTTCACAGTCAATCTACGTATGACTATGCTCCAGAAGTGTGTTCAGACCATCATGAGAACTTCCACCACAAACATGTTCACTAATATCACAGATTTGCTTACAGATATGAATAAATGGCCCTTTCGAGTAGTAGTATGTGAGTTTCTGATAAAAGTAGCATCTGTTTTTGAAAAGAAAAATTACTGAAATAGCTAGATTTGTACAATGATAACAGTATAAATGCAGGTTTTCTGACATCCCCAACCCAGAAGATGAGTTGATGAAACAAAAGTAGCAAAGACAGTTTCATAAATGCTGAGGTTAGGCAAAGAGGCCAGTAGACTGGAATAAACACTGAGAGGTAGTGCTTCTGTACCACAGTTAGGACTGGGGTCAGGAAGACACTGAGACGAACGTGCTCACCCTTCCGGAGAGGACCCTGCAGTCTGATGGGAGGAGGAGGGACACCGAAGTCATCTCAGAGAACAAGCACTTGTGCTAGGAGGACAGCACAGGTGCAGACCACCACGCTGAGTAAAACGTGTGACCATGTGACCAAATGAAAGCCTAGAACCGCAAATACCTCCGGACAAAGTAGCCAACTCTCCTAAAATCAGAGGGTAAGGCTGGAAGCTAAAAGCTATCTTCCTACCCTTCCAAGCTCACTACAAGCACTTGTCTTGAGGCAGCTGTTCCCTGGTTATAGGAATTTTCATAATAATGAGAGGAAAAGGAAAGAATTTCTCATAGCTTGACTGCTCGGTCCTTACTCTTTTCCAGAAGCAGAATGACCAAACTCACCACATCCCACCTCATTGCATTGGGCCCTTCTGCTGAGGTTCTAGGAGAAAGTACAAGGCTGAACAGAGCAGGGGCAAGGAAGACCCACCCACATTGTTTGGGGGGTATGAGCAGAACTGTCCCTATTACAAATGGATGTGCCAGGATAAGCAGGTAACACACAGCTTGTTCTGAAAGGCATAGTAAACACTTACACTTGGCATAGGATACACTCAATGAAAGAAAACAGGGTTTTAGGTCGTCAAGCACAGTTGGGCTTAAGTCTTGGCCTCTCAACTTTTTAGCTGTGTGACCTTGGACAACATAATGAATCTCTCTCTGCCTCATTGAGATTTTACTACTGATGTCAGACTTTTGTTGTGAAGATTAAAGGAGATAATTTACATAAAATGTTTAGCAAAATATTTGGCATAATAAGTGCTCAAAAATGAACAGCTAGTCTCAAATTTTATTTTTAAAAAGGGAGGGAAGAAATTAAAGAAGGAAGAAAGGAGAAAAGAAATTTTAAATCCCAAATTGATCACTCACAGAAATCAAATCAGGGAACTCCTTCACATAGTCAGACAGTAAGATGAACAAGAAGCTAAAAGAAAGAAAGAAAGAAAACTAAAGGAGATAACAAATGAGACTCAGAGACATGGCATACCTGGAGGACGGCAATGAAGAGAACAGCATTACAACAGAGGTAAAACGTTCAGAAGCTCCAAGTATCAGAATAGACAATGCGGAAACCAACGTAGCAACATTTGGAACAGAACTGAAAAGTCACAGGTAGCACAGAGGCAAGAAGCAAAGGAAGGAC
>NW_006921625.1:5591299-5592387 GCF_000298275.1 Orycteropus afer afer
ATCTCTAAATTGGCCCCTTCCCTGTTCAAGCACCCAGGGCCAATCTCTGAGCTTCGCTCTCCTCCAATTTCAAGATGCAGACGTTGACGGTGATGAAGTATCAGCAGACATGCCTTCCCCTCTCTGGTCTGGCTGTCTCAGGCGCCCTTCATATGTACAGTGGCTTAGGGTGTCATTCCGCGCTGGGGCTGGTGCCCCTTGGACTTGTGCTCAGGGGCAAGTGCCTGCCCCCTTCCCACTACGTCTCAGAAATCAGCAGAAGTACACTGTAAATATGCAGAGAGGATTAATGGACCTTTATGAAATACACTGGAGGGTATGATCTAACTCAGCAAGAGATGATGCACTGGGTCCAAGATTTAAATCAAACCTTCAAACCTTTTATTACCTTGGAAGGGAACGTCTTTGCCTCCCCATTACCCAGTAGCCAGACTCTGTAAAGGAGAAAAATGAAAACTATTTGCAAGGCAAAAACAAACAATCCAAAAATGTAATTATGAAATGTGACCAAAAAGAGCTTTATTACCCTATTACATAAGAAAGTTTTAAAATCAATAGAGAAAGATAGCCAATTGAAAAATGGGCCAAGTACAAGGAAAACCAACTCATGAAGGAACTCCAAATGGAGACCCTTTTGTGGAAAAGAACATGGCCAGGGCTCCTTGACAGAATCAGTGTGTAAGCCCCGTCTTCCCAGCAGGGACCTGGATGTCCCTGATTCCTGGGTATGGAAACGGCGATTTTCTTCTAGAATGTTCTTGGGTAACTAAAGAGATTGATGCTGATGTGTGGGAGGATAAGGTGATGGAACTGTCCCTCTGCCTTCCTGCAGACCTTCTGTTCCACCACCTTTCAGTGAGTTTTCCGAACTACCTCTGGGAGGAAGGGACATGGCGAAGCAAAGAACTGGTTCTTGGCTTTTGAGAGTTAAGCACCTTAGGCTGCAGGTGTAGATGATGTAAAAGAAACTTCCTCTGTCTAACACTGGCTTGGACGTGGAGGTGAGGGAGCAGAGCTGAGAGGAAGCAGAGTCATTGAGGAGTGGTGGAGCCAGCTGCTGGACTTGGCTGATGAAGTAAGGTTAGGAC
>NW_006921625.1:5593832-5616077 GCF_000298275.1 Orycteropus afer afer
CCTTTGTCCTTTGAACATTCAGGGTAAGTCTCAATGTACTTACCCACTAATGCTCAGGACTGGCCACCCCACTTCTAAATATCGTCGCATGACTGTGATCAGGACTCAACAAGCCCCCAGCATCTATTTTAGCTTCACAATAGACTTGGAATCACACCCAGGCTCTATTCCCACCAGCAGCGGTGCCTCTAACTCTTTACCAGCTGCGGTGCTTGTGAGTCCCACAGCTGGCCCCTGTTTTCAGGACATTCACACAAAACCAAGCCCTGCACCAAGGGCCCGACACCTCCCATCCCACTCACTCCTCACTGCACCTATAGCGCAAGGTTCCATTTTACAGATGAGGAAACTGAGTCTTGGCGAAGTCCACAATGTGTCCACAATCACGTGTGCTAAACGGAATGTCACCTGAGTAGGCCTGACTTCAAAGCCCAAGCATGGCAAATTCCTGGGAGCTATCTCGGGCACACATACATTGGGGTTAGCACAGCTCAGGCCAGCCGGAGAGAGGACAGATGTGCTACTTCTGAACAGCAGCTCTTGTTTTGTAAAGGCTGTGAAAGAACCTTAACCCATAACTCTTCATGTACCTGGAGGGTTTCCATCACAGTGGCAGGAAGCAGGACTCTCTTGAACTCCATCCTTTGGCAGTGACCATAATTCTTTTTGATCATTACTAACCTGCTTGCCCAAGGATGCGAGAAGGCCCATCACGAACTGGGGAGCGCGAGTTACAAACCTCCTGCAGGTTGTAGACTGTCTTTTCCAGTCAAACTTTTAACACCTGCAGTGTTGTGGATGGAAACAAGATGATTCCCAATTATTTACAGGAGGGTGATCAGAATGCTACGTTAGTACTTCAAGTGTGTGGGCAGAACATTCGTTGTTCTGGAGTTTTTTATTTGAGCTGCTCCCTTGTCCTCTCTCATGGGAACACATTTCACCACGGGAAACACATCCCCACATGTCTTGGTGGTCACATTCTATGTAGGTCCCTCCCCTTGAGTGTGGGAGAGACTTGTGACCTGCTTTTAACCAATAGAATACAGTAGAGGTGATAGGATGGCTCTTTCTTGATTATGTTACTTAAGATTGTAACTCACATCTCACTGACTTTGATCAAGCTGGCAGCCACAGTGAGGACTCTACATGGCAGAGAACTGAAACAGGGTCTAGCAAATGCCGGCAGCCTACAGCCAACAGACAGCAAGAAACAGAGACTCCCAGTGCCCCCACCATGAAGAACCACATTCCACCAACAACTCTGGGAGCTTGAGATGGCCCTTGCCCAATTTAGTGCTGAGATGAGGCTGCAGCCTGGCCAACACCTGGACTGCTGTCTTGTGAGGTCCTAAAGAATATAACCCCCTTAGCTGTGCCTGGACTCCTGACCCCCGGCAGATAACCAATGTGTGGAGTTTTAAGTTCCTGGCTACTTGCTATGCAGCAACAGAAAATGCATCCGCCTTGTCTGATGTCTTCCCTCACTTTCTTTCATTCATCCACAGATAGAAAGTTGGACACTGGTGGGGAGTCAGGCAGACCAGCCCTCCCCAGGTACGTGACTTTGATGAAATAACCAGATGTGCCTAAGCTTCACTTTCATCCTCTGTAAACAGGATGACAGCAGTGTCTTCTGCAGGGCTGGGGAGGGGTTCAACGAGGTAACACACAGAAAGCACTCCGCATGAGACCCGGACCTGGTATGGGAAGTGTGGCTGTCCTTCCAAAGCAGCCCCACATAGCAAAGGTTTCTTGAGTTTCAATTTTGTGGCCAGTTTTCTCCGTAAATGTAGCACTCAGGGGGGCAGAGGTCAGCCCAAGGCCCAGGCGTGCTCCTGAGCACTGCAGGGTACAAGGTGAGCCCATGAGCAGCAGCCTCGGCAGCTGGATGGTGCCCACAGGCAGGGCTGGGCTATGTTATCCAGTGGAGAAGGGCTGGCATCTGTGCAACTGCTGCCACTGTGGTTTGTGAGCCAAGAGCGCAAGCCACCATCTCTCTTTTTGTGGGACAAACCCACTGCCGTGGAGTTGATTCCGACTCACAGCGCCCCTAGAGGACAGAGTGGAACTGCCCACAGGGTCTCCAAGGCTGTCAATCTTCACAGAAGCAATGCCCAAACCATACCCACTGCCATGGAGTCGATTCCCACTCACAGTGCCCCTAGAGGGTAGACTGGAACTGCCCACAGGGTCTCCAAGGCTGTCAATCTTCACAGAAGCAGACTGCCTCAACCTTCTCCCAAGACTGGTTACCAGCCTTATGTTGTAAGCACAGCTCCACCAGAACTGCTTTCCTGTGGGACAAGTCAGGGACAAAGGTCACCAGGGCCCTTGACTCTCTCCATAAAAAAAAAACAAAAAAAAAAACAACTCTCTGCCATGGAGTCTGATCCGATTCATAGCGACCTTTCCTTGGGTTTCCGAGGCGGTGTCACTATGGAAGTAGATTGCCCAACCTTCCTTCCAAGGAGCGGCTGGTGGGTTTGAACCGTCAGCCTTCTGGTTAGCAGTCAAGTGCCTTAGGCACTACGCCACCAGAGCTCCCTATCCGATTTGATTCCTGCTCAACGGAGAGTTGAGAGCCAGCAGGATTGTTCAGGATCCCATAGACAATGATGCCAAGGACTGAATATAGTCCAGCCATGCAGGTCAGGACATTGTTTTAGGGTCCATGCTCCCCAAACATTTGCCTGGCCATCCTTGATCCCCTCTCCAATGACACTGCACAAACCCGGTTGGGAAGTACTTTTTCTTCTTAAAATCTTGTCAAGGTATAAGATTTTCAAGACACAGTGAATTTCCCTGGCTACCTCTTTTCATCCCCTACACTCCTCAGAAGGAAGGTTGGGCAATCCTACTTCCGTAGTGATACTGCCTCGGAAACCCAAGGAGGGGTCGCTATGAGTCGGGGCCGACTCGACGGCACATAACAACAACAACAACAACAACAATCTTAAGTATGCAAATACTTTTTCCTCTGCCTTTTCTTCTCCTGAAGTTGAAATGGTATTTTAGATCCAAAAATGGGAAAAGAATTTTTCCAATTACATCTTTGGTGTTTTATTATTCCAACCAATCCATATAAATGCAAATAATAGAAAATTAGAAAGAAGAATAAAATAAGAATCCTGAAATGAGAATCTTGTCTCTTCCCAATGTGAGATTCTCCATAAAGACAGCTCTCACCACGAGCTTATTAATGCAGTCACTGGTTTTCAACTTTCAGGGAGTAAATAACAACTATCAGGCTATCTAATTAGCTTCCTGTCAATAATGCCAGGCAGATAAAACATACCAATTTCCCTGACAAGCTTGCGTCAGATTCTCCTCATTTAATGTGAAATACTTCAGTTTTCACCCATGAAGCCGCGGTGCTGCAGAGTCTGAGGCAGGCAGACGAGTGGCTGAAAAGTGACCCCTTTGCTGCCTCCTCCATCTTCCTAGCTGTCCCAGTCTTCCCAAAACCTGGTCCTCCCAGACCCCAGTCCTTCTATACCCTGGTCCTCCCAGACCCTGGTCCTCCTCACACCTTGGTCCTTCCAGAACCTGGTCCTCCCAGGTCCCAGTCCTCCCCCACAACCTGGTCCTTCCAGAGCCCAATCTTCCCAGATCCTGATCTTCCTCAGGTGATCCAGTCTGGGTTGGAGGCAAGGTAGGCACAGCTGCCACTGCTGCCTGTCCTATGGGAGGAGGGGTTCGGTGACAGAGACCAAAGGCTGTAAGGGTCACTGGTCCTCAGCCACTTTAGGATGTCTTCCCTTTGTGTTCACACACAGAGTGAGGTGGAAAGCAGGACAACTTCCTTGGTAACGAACAACAACAACAACAAAGCAGGAACATGCACTTTCAAGAGTTTTGCTTATTTCAGGTATGTTGTTGTTGTCTAGGTGCCATCCATGGAGGCAGTTCTACTCGCTGCAACAGCACACACAACAGCAAACAACCCTGCCTGGTCCTGCACCGCCCTCACAGTCATGCTACGTTGGAGCCCAATGTTCAGCCACTGTGTCCTCCAGCTGGTTAAGGGTCTTCCTCTTTTTAGCTGGCCTTCCAATTTAGCAGGGCATGACATCTTTCTCGAGGGACTGTCCCCCCAGTAAGGTGTCCAAAGTAGGTAAGATAGTCTCACCACATCTATGCATACATATACATATACATACGCAGATATACACACACAGACATACACATACACACACACAGAGACATACACACACACACACACACACACGGGCACCTATGTTGCTATGCAGTCCCACATTATCCTCAGCGTCACTGGTGTGCTCAGGCTCACAGTGGGGCCCCTGTGTATTCCGAGTGCCTCACAGTCGTGGCGCCCCTCTCCCAGCATCTACGCGGGAAAACGTTCTGCCACGGTCCACAGGGTCCTCACGGGCTCATCTTCAGAAGATCTCCAGCCTTTCTTCCTAGCTGGTCTTCATCTGGAGGCTCTGCTACAAGCTTTCCACCGTAGGTGACCCGGCTGGGATTTGAAATATACCACTGACATATTTCCAGCCTCACAGCAACATGCAAGCTACCACAGTACAACAAACTGACAGATGGGTGCTGGACACACACACACACAGTTTTTAATCTCAATGACTTCAGCCAACTTTGTATCCTAAAGGAGCCCCCAAGGAAACACTGGGACTCCCAGCAGGAAGGCAACCTGACCCAATGTCTAGAAAAGTGCAATTGCTTCCAAAATCATGTACAAACTCACGAAACATGCATGTGGCTGATATCTCCTTTCAGCGCCTGCACAAATGTTCTCCCACTTGCCTTGTCAACATGCCCTGGGAACAGAGGTGGCAATGGCAGCGCTGTTGAGGAGCCTGCAATAGGCCACTGTGACTGCTCAGGTGACCAGACCCATGGACAGAGCAGGGCAGCTGGAAGGCAGTCTCTCCTGGTGCTGGCTGTATTCTGCCTGCCACACTGCTCCGCACCCTGGGCCCCACTCCAGCTTGCTCTGGGAGGATGACCAGAGGCCATGGTTTGTATGCAAACTCAAGGCTTTTGGTTTGGAAAGCAACCTTCATTGTTCTTTCACTTGGAGGTAAGTAAGGGAAGAAGTGGCCTTAGAAGGAAGGTGGGGATTCATCTGAGAAGAGTGTTTAAAGATTCTTAGAGAAGGTCTCATGTGGGGAAAGCTTGACGAGGAGAAAGAACGGGCCACAGACTACCAGGTGTCCCCCTGGATCCCGGGCACGGTGGGAGAGGGAGGGGATCACACGGTGTATGGGTGAGGTCCTTCCCTGCCTTTCCTACCTTTCTCGGGGCCTGCCTGCCACTGCCCAGGACAGCATCCTCCAACACAGGACCCTACCGTGCTGGCTCCTGGGATGAGGACCAGACATGGGCCCCTGACTCCCATCAGGAGGACACTGGCTCAGCAGGAAGGGTTAGGTACAAGGACTGTGAAGCCACAGAACACAAAGCCCTGAGGACTGCAGCTATGACAGCGCACAGGAGCCAACACAAGTGAGGAAAATGCACGTAGAGGCAGGAGAGAGGGCCCGGGGAGGGGCACAGTGGCACAGCCTGAGAACCTCCCTGTCTGGGCCTCCTCTGTGCCCCCAAATGAATCCAATGTCCTCATCCTAACTAATATTGACCTCTTTAAACAGAGTGTAATCGAAGCAGCCAAAATAAAAGAAACAGACCCAAACCACAAAACCACCCAATTTCATACAAGTCAAGGGAAACCCACCGCAAACTGTCAGAGACCTCAACATCCTCCAGCGAGTGCCTCCAACCTCAGCCCCAGGACATAATTGAAGACAACTGTCGGTAGGAAGAGGGTGGGCTGAGCGGTCTTCATTGGAATGGACCTTGAGACCTGCTCACAGTGCTGTTTTCTGAAGAGCCCATGTCAGACAGAGACAAAGGACAAGCCCCCTGCTGCTCCCGTGGCTCCAGGGACCCTGGCGTGTCTCAGTGGCAGCTCTCAGCACATTGAAGAATCAAACACACAGGGATGTTTATTAACATTTTCCTTTAAAATAATAACACACTGTTGTTGTTGTTGTTATTTGCCGTTGAGTTGGCCCCGACTCATAGCGACCCCTCCTTGGGTTTCCGAGGCAGTATCACTACGGAAGTAGGATTGCCCAACCTTCCTTCCGAGGAGTGGCTGGTGGGTTTGAACCGCCAGCCTTCTGGTTAGCAGTCAATAACACACTATCTTTTTTAAAAAAAAAAAAAAAAAGTGTCAGGAGTTTAGATGGAAGGGGTGCCAGGCCTTTCCTAGAGAGGGAGGTAGGCGGCATCAATCGGCACGTTTGGGGGCTTGACTACTCCTCCCACATCACCGGGGAAACTGGCAATCTCTCTGTTACCCATGTATAACTGGCAGCATCTCCGTGTCTTAAGTTTAAAAACAAAGAAGACAACACATTCTCATGACTGAACGACCATCCATGTCCTTGGTAGGAACAGGGTTGGCTGAGTGGTCCTCGTTGGGCCCGTTTGGAATTGGAAAAGGGCGATGAGAATCCCATCTGGGGCGCTCTGCTGATGCTTGCTCCTGGTGTCAGTTAATTGGTTGAGGAAAATACTGCTGGACCACTAATTTTAAGTCTGGTGAACTTCATAAGACTCTCGGGAACCGAAACAGCACGTCATAGGGAAATGATCGTGGAGATGGTGCTGGACCGGGCAAAGTCTCATTGTGTTATACAGAAGGTGGCCAGGAGTCAGGGCCAACTCAGTGTCAACTAACAAGGAGATATTTGAGAAAGCCAAACTGAAAACCAGATGCAGAGACATATATGGGCTGATGTATTTGTTATGCTGCCATGTTACAGGCAGAAAAAAATGTCGTTCTCGTTACAATGAAAATGCTCTTGACTGATGACCAATTTAAGATTAAAGTGAATGCGTCCGTCCCCCCAGCAAACTGACTAACTGATCGCACAGATGGAACTTTCTTTGACTAGTGGAAGTCTGAGACAGTATTGGTTTTCAAACTGAATTTGCTCTGCACCAGTTAGGACAGGAAAGGTATTTACGAATCGAGAGCAGATTGATACTTAAGGATAAACACACTGAGTGAGCACTTTAGTCTCACTCCAAAAAGCTGGAGATCAATTCCCAGAGTCCTTTGCACACTTATTCAGGATTTTGCTCTTTGAAAGGAAGTTTTTTTCATCCCTGTGCCAACGCCATTGCGGAAAGACCGTTTCATAAACATCTTCTCCAGAGCGGGCTTTAGCAGAGCGAGTTCCTCACTCATCGCCCCGGCTGGACAGCTGTTCGGCAGGATGAGAGAGGAATCCGATTGTCTGGACACCTGGCAAGTCAGAGGGGAGGAGGGAGAGAAGACAGCTCTTAGGTTTAAAAGTTTATTTCCATAGTAACAATTTCTGAATCTTACGGCAATACAGCCAATCTTTTTAAGCTAAAAATTTTGCTGAAATACAATATACACTTCTGCTAGATGCAAAATATCGTTTGAGGTTTTCTTTCCTCTTGTCTAATTTTTATAAAACTTACATGATCACTGCTATTCAGTGTTTCCACTGCACACCAGACACAGCTATCTTCTTGCTATTGTTTATTGGGGATATTTCACTAATTAGGCCCAGGAATAGTTTTTCAAAATTCACTTAGGAAAACAACGCACAACAACCAGGTTTCCATCTGAACCCCTTTTCTTCTGGGGCTTGTCTCGGGCCATTTGCCAAGATCCTCCTTAAAGAGATCTTGCTTCTTGAACATCAGAATCTTCGTCTGTTGGATTTTGTTCAGCTCTTCCTCAGGAGCTCCAAGGCCTTGAGAGTGGGGACTGTCATGTGGGGACACATAGCAGTTAAAGGAATTAACCAAACTCATTGTCATCAAGACAGCTCCAAAAAACTCCAGGCACCTCTTGCGTGACTGAGCTGAACAGCCGCAGAAGGTGTTCTTGGCTAGAATCTTCACAGAAGCAGTTTGGTAGGTGGCTCTTCAACAGCACCATTGGGTAGGTTCAAACCCACAACCTTTAAGTTATTACCAAACTCCAAAACCAAACTCACCTCCGGCAAGTCGGAGCTGACTCATAACGATCCCCTCCATGGGTTTTCTGAGGCGGTATGACTGTGGAAGTAGATTGCCCAACCTTCCTTCCAAGGAATGGCTTGTGGGTTTGAACCGCCAGCCTTCTGGTTAGCAGTCAAACTTTTGTACCACCCAGGCACCTTGGTTGAAGAAATAAATTCTGGAAGCTTGGAGGTTGGCCTTCAAGAACCTGTTATTCAGCCCCTGTGTTTTACAGATGTTAGCACCAAGTAGGAGTAAAAGCTGGTCCCAAGTCACAGAGCTGGCAAGTCCACCAGGTGCTCCCGACCCCAGGACTTGGCAGGAATTTTCACCACTTGTCAAATGTCCTCTCCTGTGTGATTTCAGGAGAGCCCTCACCCAGCGACAAGGTGCTAATGAAAATGCCATCAGCAGCAACAGGAAATAATAGCAAATGTTTGAGCTACATGCTCTCTGTGCGTCATCTGATGTGACACCCTCAGAAAACCTACAAAGCATGTACCACTATTCCCTCAGTTTTAAAAGAGGAAATGAAATGGCTTATAGATGAGGCAGGGATTCAAGCCCAGGCATCTGACCCCAAGCCCACGTTTATAACAACTACACCAGAGCTACAAAAGGAAAACTGAGATGGAAGAGTTTATTTTAAATAAAGAAAACAAACTACATTTTAAAATTACACATTTTCCACCTCTTGATGCAGGAAAACAAATACGGCCTCAAGTTACTGTACTTGGAAGCTGAATTAGGCTGAAACTGTAAAAGCAAACCCACCACCACCAACTTGATGCCAATTCGTAGTGACACTCGAGCTAGGACAGAGTAGAACTGCTTTACTGGGTTTCCAAGACTGCCAATCTTTAAGGAAGCAGACACCTCATCTGTCTCCCGTGGAGCAGCTGGTGAGTTTGAACTGCTGATCTTTTGGTTAGCAGCTGATTGCCTTAACCACTGCGCTAGAAGAACTCCTTTTGAGGTAAGTACCAAGGGTGCACAAAACCCTCCCTGGAATTCTTCATTCACTCCTGGGTGGTTCTCTGAAGACTCAAGCAGTCAGAGTCCCCCAGGAGAAGCATTCTCATAGGCTTGTGGGTGGGGAGGAGGGAGCTTTAGAGAGAAGGTGGGCCTTACTTTTCTTTCCAGAAGGGAGAACAGTTAGAGTTCCAGAAATACTAGGCATGAGAAAACCAGCCAAGACCCTTCTTTTTAACACCTGCTTTGTACTTTGCCCCGTGTTGACAAGTCTAAACCTAATGTAATGCCATCTATTTTTAATGCCTACCTAGGGGGACTGTCAGTTTGGGACAGGAAGCCATCTGGTTCATTCTCTTCAGAAATACTCACAGTGCCACCTTTACACTGTGAAGAAATGTATCAGTTCTTGTTATGAGAGTGAATAAGCACCCGTAGAAAGAGACTCCTGTCCAAAGCCAACCCATGAATGGAAGTACTACACAAACCAACAATCACCTGTCCACAGAGTCACTGTTGTGGATTGAATTGTGTTGTAAATCCTAACTTTGATGCCTGTGCTGCACAAAGACGTCTGCTGGCACTGTGGTCAAAGAATTGGGCTGCTAAGCAAAAGGTCAGTGGTTCAAACCCATCAACCGCTCCACGGGAGAAACATGGGGCAGTCTGCTTCCATAAAGATTGCAGCCTTGAGGAGCCTATGGGGCAGTTCTACTCTACCCTATAGGATTGCCGTGAGTTATAGTCAACTCAACGACAGTGAGTTTTACTTTGTTTTCTTATGCCTGTGGTGCTAATACTATTTAATGAGACAGGGTTAGTGCAGGGTGTGTCTTAAGTCAGCCTCTTTTGAGATATAAAACACATTAAACATGCAAGTGAGGAGGCAGAGACGGAGGAAGAGAGATGTCAAGCCGCAGGAAGATGGTCCAGGAAGAGAAGCTCAGTGGCAAAGGCCTTCCTCCAGGGCCCTCAGAGAGACAAAGCCTTCCCCTGGAGCCAGCACCCTGACTTGAGGCTTCCAGCTCCTCAACTGTGAGAGAAGGCATTTCTGTTGTTAAAGCCATCTGTTCACGGTATTTCTTTCAGGGCAGCACCAGTTAACCAAGACAGAATTTGGTACCGGATGGGTGCTGCTCTAACAGACACCCAAAATATGGAAGTGGCTTTGGAATTTGGTAATGTGTAGAGGCTGGAAGAGTTGTGTTATTTTTCTTTATTTCCTTTCACCTACCCATCTCTGATCATTTTGCCTGTTTACCTAGATATCCACCTGGAGATTAATGTTTGTTTTTACTGATACTGCAGTGTTGTGGATGTAAAAGTATTTACCTTTGCCATCTGCACCTCTTGTGTACCTCTCCATGTCTTCTTTTTCCTTAGTGTTATTGTGCTGGTCACTCGATTTTGGTATATTGCCTTGCCCTTCACCTACACGTGTCTCTCATCTAGCCAGCAATTTTCTTTCCCTTCCCCTGCAGTCTCATCCCTGGTGAGGCTGGAAGAGTTTTGAGGTGCCTAATAGTAAAATCCTAGATTGCGTTGAAGAAACCACATGTAATTCTACAATTATAGACATCGAAGGTGATTCTGATGAGGCTTGAAGGAACTAAGGGGAGCTATGGAGGAAGTTTCTAATGTTTTAGAGAATACAGGTGATGCCAGCAACAGAATGCTGCTAGCAAAGTGGATTTGAAATGTGCTTCTGATGAGGGTTTAAAAGAAAAAGAAGAGCACGTGATTGGACAGTGGAACAAGGGTGATACTTTTTATTCAGTGGTGAAGAGCTTGTCTGAATTATATTGAAATGTTTAGTAGAAGGCAGAACTTGTAAGTGATGAACTTGGATATTTAGCTGAGGAGATTTCTAAGCAAGACCTTAAAGGGGCTTTGTGGTTCCTTCTTGCTGCTTTGTAGTAAAATGCTACAGCAAAGAGATGGACTGTGCGAAATGAAAACAGAACTTAAAGACTTGGAAAATTCTCTAGTGCAAACTAAGAACAAGTGCCCTAAAATTTCCACCAAGGACATGGCTACACAATCCCCTGTTAAAGAAATTAAGCCTTTGACTAATGGATCTAACCAACTATCACAGAAGAAAACCCCACAGGATAGACTGAAGGGGACAGGGAAAGACTGAAAGGAGAGAATGCTGTCTGCCTCTTAGAATTCTACAGATAGGGAACAGACCAAAGGAGCTACATCAGTTGTCCTCCAAGAAAAGTAAAAGATCATCCCAGGAGCATCTTGTAGATCAACAGAACAATTGGAAGGAGCTTAGGAAGCAGGGCCTTCTCAGTTTCAAAGGGTGGGGCCACAGTCTCCTGATCTCAAAGAATGGGGTCACAGCCTCCTAGGTCTCAAATAATCAGAGCATGGGGCTGCTATAAAGGTGTGCCAGGGGGATGGGGCTGCCGCCCATAGCTGCCATGTCCAAGGAGCAGGACAGGGTCTGCTAGGGCCTATGGGGAGGGGTACTCACCTAGTTGGGCTAGGAGACTGGGGATTCCTAAAGCCAGGGGAGCAGAGTTGCCATCGCAGGGGGGAGGGGGGTGGTGCCTGGAAAGCAGAGCTAAAGCCCCGAGCAGCGGGGTGTCTACCCAGAATCCAGAGCATGGCCAACACGGAGAGTCTGGAGGGCAAGGCTGTTGCCCAGATAGTTTCAGAGGAGAGAGGATTGCTTTCAAGCTTTGAGAGCCAATGTGGTTTGTTCTGCTGGGTTTTGGACTTGCTAAGTGCCTGTTATCCCTTCATTTCCTCCAATTTATCCCATTTGTAATGGAAATGTCTATCTTGTGCAGATTTCACAGGTTCTCAGATGATCAGAATTTTGCCCCAGGATGGAATATACTTAACGTTTCACCAACATTTTATTTAGATGATTCAGGAGATGATATTTTGGACTTGGAGTTGATTTCAGACTTTTGGGATGATGTGATGGAGTGAAGGTGTTTTGCAGTGGAAAGGACATGAATTTTGGGGGGCCAATAGGTGGAATTATAGATTGAATAGTTATAGATTGAATTTTGTACCCCAAAAAACACATGTGATAAATCCTAACTTCTATTGCCTGTGGTTATATTCCAATTAGGAATGGTTTTTTTCTTTTGTTATGTTAATGATCAGAATGAATGTAAGGTCTGTCTTAAATCATTCACTTTTAAGATATAAAAGAGATTAAACAAGCAAGTGTGGGAAGAGAGATGCCAAGCCACATGAACATCTCCTAGAAGCAGAAGCTTCCTCCAGAACTGACAAAGAAAGAAAGCCTTCCCCTAGAGCTGGCAGCTTGAATTAGGATTTGTAGCCTCCTAAACAATGAGAAAGTGCATTTTTGTTTGTGAAAGCCACCCATTTGTGGTATTTCTGTTATCAGAATAAAAACCAAACTCACTACTGCTGAGTTGATTCTGACTCATGGCGACCCCTCCTTGGGTTTCCGAGGCAGTATCTCTACAGAATAGATTGCCCAGTCTTCCTTATGAAGAGTGTCTGGTGGGTTTGAACCCCCAGCCTTCTGGTTAGCTGTCAAATGCCTTGGGCACTACACCACCAGAGCTCCCAGCAGCATTAAATATCTAAGACACTCATTACCCTAAATTGTCATGTTTACGTGAATATTGTTCACATCTTTACTACATTAACAAAATTGTTCCATCCAAAAAGAGAACTTTGGAAATTATAATAAAGGGAAGAACATCCATTTGTGGATGAGGAGATTTCCTAAGCACATTAGAAGAAAGCAGATTCTTAATTTTAAAAAATATGCATACATGAGCTTATCTTGTTCAACAGAGATGACATGAACAAACCATTGGGGAAAGACTAGAAAGCAATTAGGGAGACACTGGAGAAAATGGACCCATTTTTGGATTGTGAGTCATCAGCTTGATCAATGTGGTGTCCAATAGAATCAATGAGTAAATCAGTGTGAGATGTTCATGGGAGTAAAATGGGGGGAAAGCGATACAAAATAAATGAGAAACAGAAAAATGACAGATGCAAAAATCCATGAGAAGACCAACAATAAAATCAACTCGATCATTATGTTTGGACGTGTGTGTATTCCTTGGGATTTATGTGGTATCTGTCTATCCTAAAAGAAGTTCCATAAAGTACATTGATTTCAGTAATTACAGTGTGCTGGGCTTAAGCTTTAGTGAAGGAAATTAAGGCAAAAACACCACTAGAGACAAAAGATATTTTAACATTTTGAACAAAAGGACTGACATAAAAACATCATAAATATCATATGGAAATAGTATTAAAAATTCCAAAGAAAGACAGTTATTTCCTGAAGGTGTTGAACAGTTCAGTGCGTGGTTAGAAGCCCAATCAATATTCTTAAATAAATATATGAATTAATATCAATTATATTAATATTTTATATAGATTTCATTGAAATCTTTTTATCTATATTCTAATCTGAAAAAAAGTTCCTATTTTGTAAGTTAAGATGCTGATTGTTTTAGAAAAATGAGCCATTGTATTTTTTAATATAGTTTCAACAGTTCAGTGTTCTCTCTGGTTATGAATGGATACACGCAGAATGAATAAACTGTCAAGGGTAAAAATTAACATTTTGCATTGAAATTAATATTTTTCTGGATAAGGCATTTAATTGATAACCAGGAAGTCAGTGGTTCAAACCCACCAGCTGCTCCAAGGAAGAAAGATAGGGCGATCTACTTCTGTAAAGATTTACAGCCTCAGAAACCCAAAGGAGGTCGCTATGAGTTGGATTCAACTCGATGGCTGTGAGTTTTTTTTGTTAACCCAAAAAAATTCAAGACATTTTCACCTAGCCCAGTATTCTCTATTGTCACAGGAATATGCTTATTTTTAATAATTTCATGACTCTGCTCATATATTTTTTCATTTTCAATTCTAATAATAAAGGAAATTATTTTTCTGCCACACATTCCTTGAGATTGTTTAGAATTTCCTTGCACTCTAATTCTAGCCATCTACTCAAGGTCAAACACAGAGGCAAAACTTTACCTTAGAAGATATAACTGGATAACACCAGAACACGTGCATCATGGAGATCGACAGGACTAGAATAAGACTGAATCTTAGCGAGCTGCAAGGTAGGAAAAATAATCAGATTAGTCTCATTTATCCAAGTACAAATGAAAACACACATAAAAATCCAGTGCTTTCTTTGTGGGGAAATGCAATCTTTTACCTGATCATTTTGGGCTTTTCCAGAAGCTGTGCAGATTGGGGGGTTTGTCACCAGATTCCTCACACTCACTGCCAGGTTCTCCTTGGGTGAGCCATTTATACCAGAAAAGTTGCAAAGTGAAAATGTCATCACGTCCCATCATATGTGACTAATTGGTCTGGCCGTGGCCTTTTGTTCTTCTTAAGTAGGAAAAGGACAACTGACTTATAGGTAATGTCATTGGGCTTCCAACAATTGACATCATTTAAAGTTTGCCATTTGAAAAAGCCCTTCAAAAGCATTGCCTTCTAGCTACCTGATTGTGACAAAAATGGTCAGAGCTCTCAAAAGGAACCCGAAGTTTGCTTAACTTAGAGTTGAAACACTTAAGAAGTACGCCCCTTCTTCCTTGAGTGTCTCCCAAACATCTTGATGCAAAGACTAACAGGGAGAAAACCTTATGAAATGAGACAGCATCACACCTGTGAAGTGCAGGCAGCTTCCTTAAGTGTCCCACAGTAGATTTCCTTCCTTTAGGATTTCAGTGGGAAAAGCAGGGAGACGTATGTCATACCCCTTTGTCAATAGTCATCCAAGTGAAAGCAAGGCTCTGTGTCACCCCTTTCCATGTGAACCCCCAAAGTTGAGGCCCAGAGTCCTGGGAACACCGCCTGCTGTGGCCTCCTTTTCCTTTTCCGAGTATGCCCATTCTCCAGGCCGCCTCTGCTGCCCTTGCCCTTCCACGGCACTGGCGTCAATAGGTGGATTTGGGAGCACTGAGTGTGAGCAGATGTTGCAGGCTAACAGTGGAGGAAAGCACCTGGGGAGGTGGTCTCTGCTTGGGTAACTGGTGCTTCTGGCATGGAGCCAACAGTTTCTGAAACAAAGCAACCCTTGCTATCTCCAGATCAGCACTTTTTGAAGGACAAAGCTGCCATGTGTCTGGGACATTGGTGACCTAGTCATCAGGGCTGTATCCCTTTCCTATGGGACCTCCCACTCCACAGGATTCTCCTGTAGTGTTCATCACATGGTTACACATTGCTCATCACAAGAAATCATGAGTGACCAGATTCTCAAGAAAACGCAGATCACAGGGATTGGCCCCAGGTTGGGAGCTGGGACAGTGACCCAACTTCTTCTGATCAGAGTTTTTTTTGAGACATCCTGTGGATATTAGGAGATAGAGGTCTTAAGAGGGCCAAGGAAACATACACACTTATTTTTGGTCTCTGGTTAAATTCAGTTTGACCCACAAAGGCAAAGAGAATAGGGAGAAGACCCGAGCAGCACAGCTCTGTTGAGTGACGAGCAGTCAATTAAACAGACCTGGAAAGATGTTCCTAAGATGAGAGTCTAGTAACAGAGCCTCAACAGATTCAACTATTCATGGAACCAGATACTTTGGAGAATCTGAGGCCAACCTGCTCTCCAGAAGGCCCTTTGGAAAACCCAAGTCTATCCCAACTTGTCTGGTTCTTCCACCTAAGGCATTTATTTGGCCAGGTGCTCTTAGTCAGACAGCCCTCGACTCCCAAGGAGATCCACAGACAAATTTCAGAACCCCTGAGCCCCCTGGCAACTTACATTGATTATTATGGTTCTGTGCGTGTGTCCTTCCTTCTGGGGAGAGGAAGCAAGCTTCCATCAGATTCTCAAAGACTTCCTAAGATCCATGATTCCCCCTACCCCAAAGGTAAGAACTACTGGTTTAGACGTAAACCTTTAACCAGGCCAAGTTATCTCATCCATGGGCAGGAAGTTAGATAGTGGTTTCTCTTCCTTCCTCTGCCATCTGCCCTCATACCAAAACCAAAACCATTTCCAACCAATTGATTCCAACTCATAGCAACCCTATAGGACAGAGTAGAACTGCCCTATAGGGCTTCCAAGGCTATAAATCTTTATGGAGGCAGACTGCCTCATCTTTCTACCTGTGGAGCTGCTGGATGGGTTTGAACTGCTGATCTGTAGATTAGCACTTAACCATCGCATCTCCATAGAACTCACTTATTCATTCATTTGGAAAGCGAGATTGATAAAGAAACACAGAGGACAGACCTAATGGTGAAGGAGGCTGATGGGACATCTCCTTGTTCAGACATAGTCACTCCCTGGACAGAGTGCACGTCCCCACTCTTCAGCTTTGCTCAACTTAAGCTAACCCCCAGACACGTGAGCAGGGCCAGCTGAGCCCAGCAGAGGCACCTAGCCCAGTGAGCTTAGATCAGCAACCTCCAGCCTGCAGACTTGGGAGCAATACTGCACAATAACTGTTTTTAGATACTGAGGTTTGAGTGTTTTATTGTACAGCAAACTGGTGCAGTTGGCATTCAGTAATGTTCACTGAAGGAAAGAAATCATGAAAAGCCTCCAATGCTGTGTGTAGGACTCAGGATTTCTTCCCAAATCCAGTCCTGTGATTGATGCTGGCATGTTGGCCTTCCTTCCCCAAAATTGAAAGGTCACCTGACCGTACCACCCAGCACCGTGATTGGGACAGGGAGCTCTCCATCAGCACTGACAACTGACCAAAGGGTGGTCTCTTCTCATGCGTGGAAATAAAAGGTGTAGAGAAGTAAGCATTTTGAATTAATTTTTCAAGTCCTGGATCTCTCCAAAGGAAACACTTTGCCTTCAAAATTGACTTCTGTATCTAAATCAATCACAGCAATGTTTGTTTTCAGCTGTTTAGTCTACTGTTAGGAACTCTGGTTGCATAGTGCCTAAGGCATTTGACTGCTAACCAGAAGGCTGGTGATGCAAACCTACCAGCCACTCCTTGGAAGGAAGACTGGGCAATCTACTTCCATAGAGATACCCCCTCGAAAACCGAAGGAAGGGTCGCTATGAGTTGGAATCAACTCAACGGCAGTGAGTTAGGTTTCATTTATTTATTTTTTCTTTAGCCTACTGTTGGCTCACATATATTGGAGGTACACTGACAGTAGGATTGGTTGGATGGCCATATATTTAAAAAGGAGCCCCGGTGGTGCAGTGGTTAAACACTTAGCTGTTAATCAAAAGACTGATGGTTCAAACCTACCAGCCACTTCATGGGAGAAAGATGTGGCAATCTGCTTCTGTAAAGATTCCAGCCTTGGAAACCCTACAGGGCAGTTCTACTCTGTCCTATAAGGTTGCTATGAGTCAGAATTGACTCAATGGCAATGGGTTTAGTTTGGTTTCTGCCACATGCTGGGTCCAGTACTGGAAGCTAGGGATGGGGAGGGTGGTGAACAAGACACACCCATCTCTTGTCTTCAAGAAGTTCTCAACAAAGTTTGGAAAGTAAGATTTGCTTTTGAATTTTGAATCTGAATTTTAAAACAGGATGCAGGCAGCAACTGAACAGACCCTTGTGAGAAGGGTGGCCTGGAACTTGGGGCATGTAAAAGGCCCTGACTTCTGGGGCCAGGACAAAGTCCCCGTGTCTCAGCTTCTTTCCCAAACTGTTGGCTGAGATCTGACTTCCTGTGAACATGAAGCAGAACCTTTCATTACTAAATTTGGATCTAGGATCAGAGTACCCCAACTCAGCAATGTAATTGCCAGATTAAATTCCCCCTAACTTATAGCGCTAAGAGCAGTCTGCCAGTTTATCATATTGCAGAGGTGGGTGTTGCTGTGATGCTGGAAATTGTACCACCAGGATTTCAAATCTCAGCAGGATTACCTGTGGGGGATGGGTTTCAGCAGAACTTCCAGATTAAGACAGGCGAGGGAGAAAGATGTGGCCATCTGTCTGAAAATCAGCCGAAGGACACGGTGCGGGTCACCACAGTGTATTACCTGATCCGGTGCTGGTAGACGAGCCCCTCGGCTGGAAGGCACAGCACAACAGCATTAACAATGAACTTGCACATGCCGGCGATCTTGAAGATGGCACGGGACAGGCAGCATTTCCTCCTGCTGTGCCCAGGGACACCACGAGTTGGAACTGACTCAGTGGTTGATGACTATGACAGCTTGTGAATGCCAGTGGGAGATTTTCTTCTTTCAATCAGGCTTCTGGTGGGGGGAGGAGCAAGGACAAAGAGCACTGACGTGTGGGACGTGGGTGGCTTGGGGGCACATCACAAAGAGGAGAGAGAAGGGCACAGTCAGGCGCCCAGCAGAACTCTCCCCGTGCTGACCCTCAAATGTTTGCCTGGCACTACACTGTCGTCTTTGGTGACTGTGCCTGGAGCGCAACGTCCATAATGGGTATTTATGGTGCAATTAGAACATGCCAATACCTAAAGGGCAGGTTAGCACCTAACTCAGTCTTGGAATTTAATGGACTTCTCAGGGAAAGTTTACTCTATTATTTGTCATAATGGAGCTGTCTCAGAGTCACCCAAGCCCTTTTCACATATATCCACATGTCAGTGTGAAAGCGAGAGAGAGAAGGTGCAAATACTTTTTGACTTTTGCTTCTCATTCGTCAACCCCAAAGTGCTCAGAGATGCCTTCCAAGTCAGCACTCAGAAGTACATGTGTACCAAGTCAGATATATTTTGGAAAGATCAGAGAATGCTTTTCCTTTTCTAATTTCCAGAGCTTCCTGTTATAACAGCAGGAAACTTCCTATAAGCACCAACTTGATTGCTGCTAGTTTCTTGCCAAAGCTAGGACTTAGAAATGTGTTAAATGGATTTTAAAGGAACAAATGACATGCCAGAAAAGGTTAGCAGTTCAGTGTGACTTAGGATATTGGTGTATAAAAGAAAACAAAGTCTACAATTGATTCCATTGTCCCTAATTACAATACCCATTAAGCCTTGCATCTTTTAGCATATATGGAAAATTTTACTGCTTCTTAATTCATACAACTGCTCTATCCTTTGAGACTATCATGAAAATGCAAAATGTGGCTGAGCACATTTTCTAGGTTTGTACCAGAATAGAGAAATAAAGGGTTGTGCCAAGCTTAGGTTAATTTATTGAAATAAGTCATAGCTTCAATTCATGGTGCTTCTGAAATGCTTTGTTCCTGTCTTTATACGTGCATCATGAATGGGTTTAGTGCTTAAGATCAATGTTCTATGGGAACAAAAGGCACAGACATCCAAAAGATGCTGGCTCTTTCGTGGGAGGCTGTGAGAAGTGCAAGCAAATCTTGTTTGTCCTGGAGTAGAGTCTTTCAACCTTGGCACTACTGCCATTTTGGGCTGATGATTCTTGGCTGTTGGGGGGCTTTCCTTAAATTGTACAATGTTTATTTAGGGGCATCACTGGCCTCTACTCACTAGATACAGTAGCCCTTCCTCCTCCCAGCAACCAGTTGTTACAAACAGAAATGTCTCTAGACATTGCCAAATGTCCCTGGGGTTAGAGGGGCACAAAGTCACCCCTAGTAGAGATCACTGTTCTAGACATGAACAGACTTGTGTCCTATCTCTCTTCTGCTAAAGCTGGACAGTTGGGAATGGGGTATGTCTTAGTCAGGGTTCTCTAGACTCACATATATGCATGGAGACTTTTCTTTTGAGGAACTGGCTCACAGAATTGTGGGAACAAACAAGTCCAAAATCCACAGTTCGGGTGATGGGGTAGAACTTTCAGCAGTCTTGTGCCCAGAATATTAGGTCAGGCAGTGGGGGAGAAAGAGGAATCCTGGCAGAATGTCTTTGTGTGGTATGGAAGCAATATACTTTCTCAGGAAATATCCAGTTGTGCTCTTAAGGTCTTCAACTGATTGGATAAGGCCCACCACATTAATGGAGGGTAATCTGCTTTACTTAAGGATTTAAATGCTAATCACAAAAGTATACTTCATAGCAACATGGATCCTAGTGTTTGGCCAACAACTTGGCACCACAGCCCAGCCTCATTGACTTATACAGTGAACCACCACAGAGTACATCTCACAATCCTGGTATCATACAGTTACTTGGCAGTGTGTATTTCTTTCTTGGTGGTGCATAAAACAAAGGTGAATCTTATGACCCATAGACTCTTTCAATTCAGTGAAATACAGTTTTTATTCATAGATGCCATGGGAGTATTAATAAGGAGAAATGGCTTATCTGTTACATGTTGATGTAAATAATCAGTAAAAAAAAATATGCTCCTAGTTTTTCTTCCCCCCCCCCCCCCCCCGCCATATGTTCTTGGTCACAAACTTCTGCGTATGACACTATTTTTCTTACATATAGGTTCTGTTTTCATGAGTCTCTGAATTTGTTTCTAAGAAGGCAGATGTGATAGCGGACATAATCTCATCACGTGATGGACAGCATTTTGTTCAGGACATTCTGTTGAGCCTTGATGTGATAAACACAGTTTACTACTTAAGTACTTGGTGAATGAATCGCAGCTGGGTCTTTTCTTCTAAAGAAGACAGTGGTCTCTCAAGGATACACTTGAGAAGGGAAAGTTCTGTTATGCAGGCCATGCTCTGCCAGACTGGGCAGTACCAGAACAGTCCATAGCAATGAGATAGGGCCCAGAACAGTCTTTGCAGCTGCGAACATTTCATTCATGTGTTTGCCGATCACTCTGTGCCACTCTATGCCAGAGACCAGTGAGGGTCTGAGGATGCAAAGACAGGCAGCACCACATGGAGGAGATGCAGGGAGATGTGAAGACCCAAACTGGGCATGGGATGCGGATGGCCAGCCGTCACAGCAGAACTCTGTCACAGCCTCTGCTCGTGGACACCTGAGGAGCTGCAGGTGGCTTAGTGTGTCATAGTAGGTCCCACCATGCAGGACCTGTGCCCCTTTCCATGCAATCAGACTTTATCCTGAGGCCCACAGAGGCCATCAAAGGCTTTCATCAGGGGTGAAGTCCAATCAGACCTACAGTTTAGAAGCATGCCTTGCTGCTAGAAGAAGATGGAGGGGAGGCCTCTCTGCACAATCCAGATGGGAACGTGGGCTATAAATGAGGGAGGAAGTGGTGGGGATGGAGAAAGAGAGACAGAACCGAGAGGCTTTAGACACAGGAATTGACTGACACCACTATGATTTGGGGGTGTGGGAATGATGAGATGATGGGGTGATGAGATGATGAGGTGATGAAATCATGGGGTGATGAGGTGATGGGGTGAAGAGATGGTGGGGGTGAATAGATGATGGGGTGTTGAGAAATGGGAGTGATGAGATGATGAGGGTGGAGAGATGGTGGGGGTGATGAGATGGTAGAGTGGAGGAGTTATGAGATCACAGGGTAATGAGATCATGGGGTGACGAGATCATGAAGTGATGAGATGACGAGGTGCTCTTTTTCTCTGGCTCATCGCAGCCACTTTAAAATGTGCCACCCCTGAAATGTCAACCGCAGCCCCCTAGACATCGGGCCTCCCCTCCAGTGCTCCCTCGCAGGAAGTCTTCAACCACACAGACTTCCAGTCTCCCGCTCTGACCTGGCTTTCATCATCCACCACCTTTCTCAGACCCTTACCGCCTCCACTGCCAAGCTCTGAGCCCCATCCATCTCTGTAATTCTGCTCTGCAAACACCACAACTACCCTCCTTCTCTCCCTCTATTGAACACAACTGCGAACTCCAACTTTGGCTAAACCCGAGGGGACACAGTCTCAGAGCCTCACTCGGGTTATTACCAGAGGAAACCCCACTACAATGTCTCCTGGTTTTACTTTAAAATTCACAATCACCGATCTCCTAAGGGGCCCCTTTGCGCTCCACTATCCTAATATGTCAAGTAAGCCGACTCACTCTCTCAGGACACAAAATGACTGCAAGATCTCTTCTTTCCTCTCAACCTCCTGGGCCCTTTGTACTTCCCCTGATGCACATCTCAAATCTGAATCCTGACTTTGCCTCCAACTTTGTTGAAAAAACAAAGCAATTGCTCAGGAATTCTCTTACCTTTTCATCACAGGAAACCAACAACCTGCTCATGTCTTTCATCCATGTTCTGGTCCCTCTTTGCTATGGATTAAAGTCCCTCCTGATCAGGGACAGGCCACCTCCCAATTAAGCAAAATAAATTACTGTGATAAAAATACAACAAAAATTTTGCCATTTTAACCACTAGTTGTCTAAAACGAACTACAACAAAATGGGTGTGGAAGGACATGGTCAGAGACGTGGTCAGAGGAGGGAACTGGAGCCCCCTGGTGGGTGTGG
>NW_006921625.1:5617202-5618183 GCF_000298275.1 Orycteropus afer afer
GTAATGCCTGCAGAGCCCATCTCTTAGGATGAAGCTGCTCTTGCTCCCAGCCTCCCTCCCCATCCTTTTGCTCCAGGGTTGCCGGCATCTCCTGCGTAGATTCTGCGATCTAGGTTTTACGAGGGCCACAGTGATTTCCCAACTATGTACCCATTGAACTTTATAGTCTTTTATTGGGGTTGTATTCTTGGACAAATAAATACAGGGCACTTGAAACTTTATCTACTGGAAGCTTCTGCTATGCCTACAAGGTGATCTTCCTGATAAAATAATTTCACATTATCTCTCCAAACCGAGATTCCTAGGCAGGGTGCAGATAAATTCCGGTCTAACTCAAAGCCTCGTGACTCTGTGGGCTCTTGGTCACCTTTGACTTTTTCTATCTAGAATTCCAAAGGTGTCAGTGAAGAACAAGCATATTTCATTTCCTCGTTAAAAGGAAAATTAAAGCCTAATTATAAAGAGGGAATAAACAGCCCACGGTTTGGGGTAGACTGCTCACGAGGTCCCTGCTTTGTCCTTGGCCACTAACCACAAGGTTGGCGGTTCAAGTCTACCCAGTGATGCCACCAAAGAAAGGCCTGGTGATCTACTCCCCTAAGACCACAAGCACTGACAGCCCCTGGGGAGCACAGTCCTGCTCAGACGCACGGGGTCTCCACGAGTCACAAGCGACTGGCAGCAGTGGGCTTGCTTAGCCTTTTGGTGTATGATTCTCCTGCTCCTCAAGGCTCCCTTAGAGTGATTATCTAAATATGGTTGCCTGTGAAAATTTCGAGGGCATCAAACCAATATTTTAACCAAGCAATTAGTAACAGATACCACAATTCTCTCCGGAACAAATGGAGTGGGTCTGAACCCAACACGAGCATCTCATTTGCTCTGAAAACATGTCATTTCTTCTTATCAGGTGTTTAGTTGGGAAACATTTTTAATACAGGCCTGCGTTGGCCAGAGGGAACAATCAAAGACATGAGAAGT
>NW_006921625.1:5620208-5642816 GCF_000298275.1 Orycteropus afer afer
ATCTGAATAGCACAAATAATCTGGTTTTGAAAATGATGTGAGTGTTTGAATTTTTACTCCTTTAGGAATTATTCTACTTATCTTACATGAAAGCCTGTTAAAGATGTGCCCAATTCAGGCTAAAGAATTGACACATCCACAATTTCCTTCACATTCAAGCAGGATGCTCTGGGAGGGGAAGTGGGGCTGACAGGCAGAAAATAGGACACTCCCAAATGTTTTCAGTGCTGCACTAGAGGCCTGCAATGGGCCACCTCCACTGGGCAGCAATTAGGGACCTGAGAGCTATGAGTGTCTGCCAACATGAATTACGATCCCACAGGCTATGAGAAGAGACTCTGCAGGAAGTTGTTGCTTGAGAAAGATGTCAGCATTACAGAAAAGACACCTGTCAAAGAGGGATTCTTGTTTTGCTTTAGAATGAAAAGCATATGATAAACACGTAATTTCTCAGTGTGGCCACAAGGATGAATTCCCAGCAAGGCAACGAGAAAGCGACGTGGCAGGAATGTGTAAAACATATTCCCGAACGGGTGCCTTGAATGGCAACAGCCTCCTTCTTCTGAATACCTACCATGTGTCACGTTCTGGACTGGGCAAGGCGCAGGTGCCCCGTCATCACAACACCCAGTGCAGCTGGGTTGTCACTGGGCCTCACAAGTGAGTGATTGAGACCTGTGTAATTTAGGGTTCATTGGTTGTAAGTGACAGAACGGGCTCTGGCTAATTCAGACCAGATTAAGGAGAGACTGCAGAAGCTCACTGAACTATAAAGCAGGAGTTGAACAACCATGCCTGGGACAGGGACCACACAGATCCAGGGATATTGGTTGTAACAACTCACGGATGCAGCAATGTGACTGCTTAGCAACTCTGCCCTGGAGGAAAATTGCTGCAGGAGGAGTTGGATTGGTCCAGCTGGGTCATAAGACCTCACTTGGGAACCTTGCACCAGGACCACCCTGAGAGACCTCCAAGAGGCAAGCAGAGCATTGGTACCACAGGAAGCCCAGGGATGCCACATAGGCAAGGGCACAGAGAGTCTCAGCAAGAGCAAGACCCCATACTAAAGATGTAGGGTCAGGGCACAGCCTCTGGGGCCAGACAATTGGGCTCGAACCCTTGTCTTCCCAAGGCCTAGCTTTGCTTCCTTAGACATGTGGCTTTGCTGGTCTGGGTCCCAGTTTCCTCATCTGTAAAATGGAGCTGATAATAAATACTTCTAACTACCCCCTTGGATTGCTAGGAAGCCGAGATGTATTAACATACATTAGTGTTTAGAACTGGAATCCTTGGATGTTGCAAAGAGTTAATGCACTTGACTGCTAACCAAAAGGTGGGAGGTTCAAGTCCATTCGGGGGTACCTCAGAAGACAGTCCTGGTGAGGGCGGTGCCATTGGAAACCCAACAGAGCACAGTTCTACTCTGATGCACCTGGGTCACCATGAGTTGGAAGTGACTCAACAATAACTCATCTGGTGCTTAGAATAGTGCCTGGTGCTGCTCAGTGGCAGTCACTCATGACCTCACTATCTTCCCCATGATCCAGGGCCTGTGCATATTTGTCAAGAGAAGTGCAAAATGAAAATGCAAGGCTGCTCATTAAAAAATCACTAATAAGCAACATCATGGTAAATGAATTAAAAATTGAAGTTGTCAAGGATTTAATTTCCATTGGATCCACAGTCAACACCCATGGAAGTGGCAGTCAAGAAATTAAATGACATATTGCATTGGGCAAATCTGCTGCAAAAGATCTTTCTAAAGTATTAAAGAACAAAGATATCATTTTGAGGACAGGTGCACCTGACTCAAAAGCAAAAACCAAACCTGTTGCCATCAACTGGATTCCAACTCATAATAACCCTACAGGACAGAGTAGAACTGCCCCATAAGGTTTCTAGGGCTATGAATATTAAGGAGCTCTGGTAGTACTGTGGTTAAAGCATTGGGCTGCTAACCAAAATGTTGGTGGTTCAAACCCACCAGCCTCTCTGCAGGAGAAAGATGAGGCAGTCTGCTTCTGTAAAGATTTAGAGCCTTAGAAACCCTATGGGACAGTTCTACTCTGTCCTATAGGGTTGCCATGAGTTGCAATTGACTCAATGACAATGGGTTAAATCTTTATGAAAGCAGATTGCCACATTTATCTCCCAAGGAGTGGCTTGTGGGTTCAAACTGCTGATCTTTGGGTTATCAGCCATGCACTTATTCACTGTGCCTCCAGGGTTCCTCGTGCCTGACTCAAGCTGTGGTATTTTTACTCACCTCATATGCATGCAACAGCTGGACAATTCATAAGGAGGACCAAGGAACTGACACATTTGAATCATTGTGTTGGTGGAGAATATTTAATACATCGTAGTCTGCTTGAAGAACAAACGAATCTGTCTCGGAAGAAGCATGGCCAGAATGCCTCTTAGAAGTGAGGATGGCCAGACTTCATCTCACGTACTTGAGCCGTGTTATCATGTGGGACCAGTCCCTCGGGAAGGACATCATCATGCTTGGTAGAGCGGAGGTCAGAGGAAAACAAGAAGACCTTTATATTAGCTACCGAGTGCTGCTACAGCAGGAATGCCACACCTGGGGGGCTTCGACAAACAAATTTATTCTCTCATGGTTTGTTGTTGTTGGGTGCCATCAAGTTGGATCTAACTCATAGCAACCCCATGTACAGCACAACAAGACACAGCCCAGTCCCGTGCCACCTTCATAATCATTGCTGTGCTTGAGCCCATTGTTACAGCCACCGTGTCTTCCATCTTGTTGAGTGTCTTCCTCTTTTTCACTGACCCTGTTTTACCAAGCATGATGTCTTTCTCCAGGGACTGGTCCTTTCTGGTAACATGATCCTTTTGATTTTCTAACTCCAAGATATTGCACATTTCATCTCATCGTTTAGGAGGCTAGAAATCTGACTACAGAGCTCTGGTTCCAGGCGAAGACCTCTCTCTGTAAACTTTGGAGGAAAGTCCTTGTTTTCTTTCAATATCTGTGGGCCTGGGTTCCTTGGAGATCTCCATGTGCCTTGGCATCAGTCTTCCCCTGGGTCTAGGAGGTTCTCAGCACAGGGACCCCAGGTCCAAAGGTGTGCTCCACTCCTGGCTCTTTTTTCTTGGTGGGAATCAGATTCCTCCTTTTCTTCTCTCTTCTCTCTTCTCTCTCCTTTTATCTCTTGTAAGATAAAGAGTGAAGCAGGCCACGTGCCAGGTAAACTTCCTTACATCAAATCAGAGCTGTGACCTGATTAAGGCTGTTGCATTCCACCCTCATTCCCTGACATCAGATCACATCGTGGGGGATGATTGCACCATTATATAGCTGCCAAACCACTCAGAATCATGTCCCAGACAGGTTGACACATTTTCGGGGGACACAATTTAATCCACAGCCCTCATGAGATGGATTGACACAGTGGCTTCAACAGTGGGCTCAAATATAGCAGTGATTGTGAGGAAGGGGCAGGACTGGGCAGTGTTTGGTTCTGCAATACATAGGGTCACTATGAGCTGGAACCAACTAGATAGGACCTAACAACAACAGCAATAAGCATTCAACAAATGCTTGTTGCATTCATTCATTCATTCATAAAGAATCCTGAGTGATCAGTTGAAGTCTGCAGACACTCTTCTGATCCAAAAACAATTTTTTGAAAAAAACAAAATCTTCATTCCAAGTTTAGGCAAACAAAGAAGATGACTCATTCACATTTACTTACTGCTGTCAACCACTTAGCCTTGGGTGGTGTTGACTTTCAGGAAGAGGAAAACGCCACTCAGAACCAGAACTGGTCAAGTCAGCTGGCGAGCAGGCCAAGTGTTACTGTTAGGGTGAAAACGAGGCGTGCCTGTGAAGCAATGAGAAACAGTTCCCTGGAGTTTCAAATATCATGGGTCTGAACATCAGGACAATTGTTTGAGCCATCACAGGATCTCTGGGAAATGGCAGTGGACTCAAAACTGCTCATCTTGAGTGAGTACTTTTAGGGTGATGTTAAATATCCTTCTCACCCCCTCATAATCCTACCTCAGTGAGTCTCTGAAAATGGCAAGTGTTGATACTCTAACAGTTCATTTCAAATGTAACAGACTTCGCAAAGTTAGCTAAATCAACAAAGTAGCAGTTTCTTCCAACACACTGGCCCTCTGGATCCGGCCCTGGAACTCTCCAGCTCCTTGTTTCCCTGTAAAGGTGGAAAGCCCTTTGGTCTCATCCCTCCCTTCATGATGCGCTATCATCCCAAATGTTGTCGCTGGGCGCTGGGCGCTGGGCAATTCTGCTCGGTTGATATGGGAGGCATGTCATTTGAGGCCTACCAGAGACAAACTCTTTATTCCAATTTGGCAAATGTGTAGAACCACGGACTCTCAATCGGCCCTCTATTGTACCTCTTTGACATTCAAAGTCTTATTTCCACTCTGGAGTGCTAATTTACGATTTCAGATAACTGCAGGATTGTTTTCTCCTTTCATTAACACTTCACTGCTCCCAGTCAAGACCACAGTTTCAAAGACTCTTCCTAAGGCTTAGGTGCAATTTGGCTTCCATAATTGTTGCCAACACGGTGTTTCCGCCCACCATGGCCTGCCCTCTCCAGATGAAGCTTGGCTGGCCTTGTATATATACCCTGACTCCTGCTCTTCCTCTCTGCTGCTAACCTCCTGTCAAGAAAACAGTGTTAGACATAGGAAGTGGCTTTCCAAAATGGGCAGAAAGAGGAAGATGCCTTCTGGGAATGTTACTTGGCTTTCTACAGCTGATGTTGACTGTTTACAAACGTTTCCTCTGACACAGAGGAACAACAGAATATTAAAGTTGGTTCATCACGTCGGTGGAACTCTGCCGGCCGCCCGGCTCTGGGGACTTGCTTCTACTCTGCGTGCTCTCCTCCATCCAGAGGAGGCCTGAGAACCAGCAGTTGCATCACTGCTGTGGTATGACAGCTGCCCCGCTCCTGAGAGATGCCTGAGGATGAGGACACATGAGAGAGGCAGACCGAAGAAAAGGGAGCTCGGAAGGAAGCATGCCATGCATACCATGCGATGCCGGTGCTTCTGAGAAACACAAGAAGGGAACTTGGGCTCCTTGGAAATTACTTTCTGGTGGTTGAGTTGGTTGACCCTTCATTCTTTAGCCCCAAGCTCTGCTTGATGGCACGCCCTGCTGAATAATCACTCTCTTTGTGCACCATCTCTGGTACTGCCCCTCTCCCAATGCCCATCTCTTCCCTCTGGATAAAGGGAACACCCTCCTGGTTGCCGCCTCTATTGCCACTGTCTGCCTGCCTTCCTCCACTGCTCCACACTTGTCAAGATGAGATTTCAAAACCACAGATTTGAGCTGATCATTCCACTGTCTGAAGACTTTGCTACCTCTTCACCGCGTAGAACCAAAAACTAAATCCACTGCCATTGAGTTGATTCTGTAGGACAGAAGAGAAGTGACACACAGGGTTGCCAAGGCTGTAGTCTTCATGGAAGCAAAGCCCAAACCAAACCCACTGTCATCTAATAATCCATTCCGACTCACAGTGCCCCTAGAGGACAGAGGAGAACTGCCCGTATGGGTTCCAAGATTGTCAATCTTTACAGAAGCAGACTGCTACACCTTTCTCCTGTGGAGTGGCTGGTGGATTTGAACTGCCAACCTTTTGGATAGCAGCAAAGCGCTTTAACCACTGCATCACCAGGGGTCCTGTCATTGCCTATGGGTCATGTGGAAAATATTTGCTGTGACCAAAAGTTTCCTCCATTTCTGGACACATGTCAACCTTTCCGATGCCCCCCTCCTTTCCATCCACCACTTTCTCCAGGTAAAGTGGTGCTGATCCTGTCCTGAGGGAGGTGGAAGTTGTTCTCAATCGGGAAGTGGAGTTTCTCTTGGTTTCTAAGACCCCATGTTGTTCAGCCTTTCCTTTCCTTCATTCTTAGTCTCCTTGGCTGCTTCTCATTCCTGCACATCCTCAGAATGTGAGTGGTGTTCTGGCCTGGGTCCTAGCCTGCCTTCCTCTGTCAGCATCATCTCCCTTACTGTGCACGTGACCCACGTACCAATGGTATCAAAAGTGCATCGAAGGCCCGACCTCCCTTGGAGCTCCAGACTTATATTTTTAAGTTCTCCGTGTGTCATCTCTAGGTCCTGGGTGGCACAAGAAGTTTGCACTCAGCTACAACCACAGCAACAACACTAACCCAAGCGTTGGCAGGGTGAATCCATCCAGCAGTACAGCGGAAGAAGGTCCTGCAGGTTTGCTTCCAGAAAGATTCCAGCTGAGAAACCCGCTCTTCACAGGAATGCCTGGGGACACCTTCGTTCAGCGTATTTAGTGCCGAGCTTTTCTCTCTCCCCCTCTCCTGCCTCATCCTCTCAGTGTTGCTCGCACCGAAAACCTGAGCGTGGCTCTCCGCTCCAGTCTATAAACAAGTCCTGGTCATTAACCCCACAACAGAGCTCTCCTTCATCTCTGCTAACACCACTGGAGTCCAAACCTCATTTCTGGATTGCTCTAGCACCCTCCCAGTGGAACACCTGCATCTCTTTTCCCCTCCCAACCCTCTCCCACCACTACCAGAATTCTCTCTCAGACTCGCAGGCCAGATCTGGTCCTTCGTTCTCCCTGCACCTGGCAGAAAACCCTTTCTCCTTGCCGTGTGTGCAATGCCCCACATGAGCTGATCTCTGCTTTCTTTCTATTCCCCTAATGGACTCCGTCCTGCCTGCTTCTAAGCCTTTGCACATGCTATTCCCTGTGCCTAAAACACTCTTCCCTCCCCTCCATAGGACTAGTTCCTTTTCATCCTTTACAGATGCATGAAAGTCACTTCTCCTGAGATGCCTTCCCTGAACACCAACTAAAGTGATTTTCAACCCCCTTTCTGATTTCTTTATAGACTTTACTACAGTTTTTAATTATTTAGATATTTTTTCATTGGCATGATTTTTGTGTGACTCTGACGCATAATTTAACATTCATGATGGCATCCTCCATCCAAATCACATCCTCCTTTTCACCCTGGAATTCCCAGGGCTCAATGCCATGAGTCAAAATCTACTTGATGGCAACTAGCAATGTCAGAATAACACTCAACAAACATATGTTGAACAAATATATTTGGGCACCATTCTCATGGACAGAATGGTGTGTGTATCAATCAGGCAATCCAGTTGCGGTAACAAATAGGCCGAAATAGGTACCAGGGATCAAACACAACAGAAGTTTATTTCTTGCTCAAGCCACCATACATAAAACATTCCTGGTCAAGGGAGGGCTCTCCTCTTTGACTAATGGACCAACATTTCTTCCACCTCAGGACTCCAAAATTATCCAGGGTCTTGTTATTGTCTGCATCCATCTGGTGGGAGAGGAAAACATTCACTTCTCAGAAGTCTTGGCCCTGAAATGGTACCCAACATGCACTGGGTAGAAATTCATCAAATATGAGCAGGGAAGAGCCAATGGGCTTTGGTGAGGAGTAGCCACCCCTGATGTGGTCTGAATGGTGAGGCACCCTGGTCTCAGAGAAGAGCTCTGAAGGCAGCCTAAGCATGACCATTGACCGCCTGGCAATCTAGAACTTCATCCAGAAGGCCCCCACTTACCAGTCACAAGAGAAGGGTCATTGACGCAGTGTCTGTGCACTGAAGAACCACAGCCAACGTCGGGTATGCTTCAGAGCCACCCGGGTGGGGTTGGGACTATGCTTTCATAAAGCAGCTCTTTTGATTCTGTGGTTGTGAAATGCCTCTCCGTGGCTGACTCTTCGAAAGATCTGTGATTGAAGTTGTTGACAAGTAACGATAACTTGTAAACTTCTTCTTTGCTCCTGAGCATTTCTGCTCTCACTGGGAATTGCTTCCCCCTCTTTTCATATCCATTACCATTCCCAATTGGGATTTTAAATGTAGGTCATTGAAAACGTATCTCATAGCTTGGTAACAAGAGGAGAGTATGCCTATCTGTTGGCAAAGGAGATAGGTTCTGTTCACCTCGCCATCACATGTGCCTCCTGTAATTTGGGTCACAGACGGCACCATCTGTTTCAAAAATCCACTTGTCTGCAGTCAAGCAAGAGGGTAATCACCTTCCTGGGCCAGGTCCAATCCACCCCTCACTCTGACCAACCACCTTCCCCCATCCCATCTGTGAGAAAGGTTGGCTGTGGAAAGTTGGCATGCCAAGCCAGCTGCCAGAATAGCCCTGCCTTTCTCCCAACAAAGAAGACGTGTCCTGCTCCCAATGAAATGCAGACATCCAGGGAGGGAAGAGGCAGGGAAAGTACCCTGAACCTGATGAGTATGAAGACATTTCTGTTGCCTGGGAAACGACTCCTTTTGTATCCTGGGATCAGTGCAGACATATTCTGTAAACGTTCCTCTCTATGGCACCCTCATCTTGCCAAGGCACAATGCATTGAGAAAGCCCTGACACTTGATGAAACATGGATGACAATCCGGAAAATCTGATTAACCCTTTATAGTAGGAACTGCCCCTCCCTGGCACCCAAAGTAATGCTAACAGCTTTAAGCCTGAGTGCAACTCATTTCAAGAGCTAATCCAACATCTCGGTCCCAGGCCTGCTGCTTTCACTTTCCAACTTGCACTGGGGGAAATATAGGGTTGAAAGCTTCTGTTATAGTCTTAGCGAAGCAGAAAGAACTCTGGGAGGTAAGACAGCTGGTTAGCTGTCATGCCAAAGGAGGATTTTCTGGAGAATGAGCGTCATGGACCCATCTCACTGAGTTAGGTGTGAATGATGGGCGAACAGGTGCGGACCTTTGAGGACAATTTCTGCATGGACTTGGCACTAGTGGTGGATTTGTTCTTAACCACACCATGGTGAGGCATTGGGGCTTGCTATTTCTAGAGCCGTAAGTCCCTGTCTGGAGCCAGACTCACTATCAGCACGCTCTCAGCATCCTACTCCACATGCTTACTTCGCAACCATGGAGTAAAACTCTGTTAGGATGGTGATTCTCCAAACTGCTAACTACCAAGTTTTCTACCAAATTTAGGGTTTTATCTTGAAGATTAACCTGGAGACAGCTACTTTACTGCCGGACTTGGGTCTGTGCTGTTCACACAGGCCTTAAATCCCATCATCAAGAGAGGCGCGTAAAGGTGGACACAGCTGTGGAAGGCAGAATGAGAAGAGCCGATGTGAAGCTGGGAAAATTCAGCTCAAGGACAGAAACAGCTTTGTTTCTGGGCCTGGGGCTCTGCTCACTGACGGGACAGGAGGGCCCCACATAGCTGCTCTCCAAGGGGCTGATGATCCATGGTGAGAAACATTCCATTCTGCTAAGCCGGGGTGGGAATACTCTGATGGCAGCAAAAAACACACATGTGTACAAGGCCCACTATGTGCTGAGCACTGTGCTGGGTGCTGGGGACACAGAAGAAGTCTACATCTCAGTTTCTGTCCTCAAAAGACTAATAGCACAGCCAGAGAGAGTCATGTGCAAAGAAAAGCTCCAACCCGCATGCTGTTAGGTGAGACAGGAATGAGAAGTTCATGATCTATTTCTTAGCCCACATGCCATGGCAAGTGCCATGAATTGACTGTGGCATTCCATTTCATTGAGCTGAGAAATAGTCATAGACACTTTCCCAATATGGTCCTGCAGGCAGCCACTATGGGTCAGTTACAATTGTCAAGTAAAAGGACACCTATTTGCCATCCCTGATGTAGACAGTCAGCCTGGGAAGCAGAGTAGGAGCCTCCATGGGTACACAGCTGCTGAGATCAAAAGGCCAGTCTACAACAGATATTGGAGATGGTTGCACAACATGATTAATGTTATCAATGTCACTATATTATACACATGAAAGCATTAGATTGGCAAATGTTTTATATGTATTTTTACAACAGTAAAAAAAGAATCCCATCTGTCCTCCTCTTTAGAGCTAAGCTGGAAGTGACAGAGAAGGGTCAGAGCCCTTAGGAGCAAGATTCCCAGAATGAGAAGGGTCTTCTGGACCCTATCAGACAAGCTCAGATCCCCGGACATTACAGGTGAAGGCTGAAGGCTGGGTATGTTTAAGTCCTGCTGAGTGCTGAAACCACATGAAACAACAACTTAAGAAGGGGTAGGATGAGGGAGCCTCATTGAAAACATGGTCCATTATTGCAGTTAAGACTATGAATTGTGGTTTCCTGATTGTCTAATGTCCAGTTCATCTTCCCACTTAATCTGTGGTCCTCAAATTTACTTTATAACTAGCTTGTTTTTTAACCAGGATGTGCTCATCTGTCAGTCAGTTGGTCATACCGTGGTGGCTTGTGTGTTGCTGTGAGGCTGGAGGCTATGCCACTGGTATTTCAAACACCAGCAGGGACATCCATGGTGGAGAGGTTTCAGCAGAGCTTCCAGACTAGGAGAGACTTGAAAGAAGGAAGGGGCCATCCACTTCTCGAAGAATTGACCAAGGAAAACCTTATGAATAGCAGTGAAACACTGTCTGATATATGACAGGAAAACTTTATGAATAGCCCTCAAACATTGTGTGATATAGTGCAGGAAAACAAGCCCCTCAGGTTGGAAGGCACTCAAAATACGATTGGGGAAGACCTGCCTCCTCAGCGTAGAGCCAACCTTAATGATATGGATGGGGAAATCTTTTGGGACCTCCATCTACTGATGTGTCATGACTCAAAATGGGAAGAAATAGCTGCAGATATCCATTAATAATCAGAACATGGAATGTATGAAATATGAATCTAGGAAAATTAGAAGTTGTCCAAAATGAAATGGGATGCATAAAGATCGATATCCTAGGCATTAGTGAGCTGAAATGGACCAGTTTTGGCCATTTTGAATCAGACAGCCATATGATCTACTATGCTGGGAATGACAATTTGAGGAGGAATGGCGTGGCATTCATCATCACAAAGGATGTTTCAAAATCTGTCCTGAGGTACCATGGTGTCAGTGATAGAATAATATCCATATGCCTACAAGGAAGACCAGTTAATACGACTATTATTCAAATTTACCCACCAACCACCAAAGCCACAGATGAGGAAATTGAAGATTTTTACCAACTTTTGCAGTCTGAAATTGACTGAACGTACAATCAACATGTGTTGATTATCACTGGCGACTGGAATGCACAAGTTGGAAACAAAGAAGAATGACTGGTAGTTGGAAAATTTGGCCTTGGTGGCAGAAATAATGCTGGAGATAGCATGATAGAATTTTGCAAGACCAATGATTTATTCATTGCAAATACCTTTTTGCAACAACACAAGTGGTGGCTATACACGTAGACTTTGCCAGATGGAGTACACAGGAATCAGATTGATTACATCTGTGGCAAGTTGTTGTTGTTGTTGTTATGTGCCATTGAGTCGGAGCTGACTCATAGCGACCCCTCCTTGGGTTTCCGAGGCAGTATCACTATGGAAGTAGATTGCCCCATCTTCCTTCCGAGGAGTGGCTGGTGGGTTTGAACATTCAGCCTTCTGGTTAGCAGTCAAGTGCCTTAGGCACTATGCTACCAGAGGCAATGGAAAATCTCAATATCTTTAGCCAAACAAGGCCAGGAGCTGATTGTGGAACAGATCATCAACTGCTCATATGCAAGTTCAACTTGAAGTTGAAGACAATTAAAACAAGTCCTGGAGAGCCAAAATATGACCTGGAATATATCCCTCCTGAATTTAGAAACCATCTAAAGAATAGGTTTGATGCATTGAACACCAATGACCAAAAACCAGAAGAATTGTGGGATGACATCAAGAACATCATCCATGAAGAAAGCAAGAAGTCACTAAAAAGACAAGAAAAGAAGAAAAGACCAAAATGGATGTCTGAAACTTGCCCTTGAGAGAAGAGTAGCTAAAGCAAATGGAAAAATGACAAGATAAAAGAGCTGAACAGAAGATTACAAAGAGCAGCTTGAATGGACAAAGCCAAGTTAGAAAAACAAAAGGGAAGAACAGGCTTGGCATTTCTCAAGCTGAAAGAACTGAGGGAAAAATATAAGCCTCGAGTTGCAATATTGAAAGATTCTATGGGCAACATATTGAATGATGCAAGAAGCATCGAAAGAAGATGGAAGGAATACACAGAGTACCCAAAAGACCTGGTCAATGTTCATCCATTTCAGGAGGTGGCATATGATCAAGAACCAATGGTATTGAAGGAATAAGTCAAAGCTGCACTGAAAGAATTGGTGAAGAACAAGGTTCCAAGAATTGATGGAATACCCATTGAGATGTTTCAACAAATGGATGCCCCCCACTGGAGGCACTCACTCAGCTATGCCAAGAGATTTGGAAGACAGCTACCTGGCCAACTGACTGGAAGAGATCCATATTTGTACCGATTCCAAAAAAGGTGATCCCACACAATGTGGAAATTGTCAAACAATGTCATTAATATCACACACAAGTAAACTCTTGCTGAAGATAATTCAAAAATGGTTGCAGCAGTATATTGACAGAGAACTTCCAGAAATGCAAGCTGGATTCAGAAGAGGACATGGAACAAGGGATATCATTGCTGATGTCAGATGGATCTTGGCTCAAAGCAAAGAATATCAGAAAGATGTTTACTTGTGTTTTATTGACTATGCAAAAGCATTTGATTGTGTGGATCATAAGAAATTATGGGTAACATTGAGAAGAAGGGAAATTCCACTTGATTGTACTCATGAGGAACCTGTACATAAACTGTCGTTTGAACAGAACAAAGGGTCAGTGCATGGTTTAAAATCAAGAAAGGAGTGCATCAGGGTTGTATCCTTTCACCATACCTGTTCAATCTGTATGCTGAGCAGATAATCTGAGAATCTGGACTATATGAAGAAAAACGTGTCATCAGGATTGGATAAGAATAATTAACAACCCCGCGATACGTTGAGGACACAGCTTTGCTTGCTGAAAGTGAGGATGACTTGAGGCACATACGGATGAAGATTGAAGAATACAGTCTGTAGTATGGATTACATCTCAATATAAAGAAAACAAATATCCTCACAACTGGACTTATAAGCAGCATGACGATAAATGGAGAAAAGATTGAAGTTGTCAGAGACTTCAGTTTGGTTGGTTTTACAATCAACACCAATGGAAGCAGCAGTCAGGACATCAGATGACATATTGTTGTTGTTGTTATGTGCCGTCGAGTCAGACCCAACTCATAGCGACCCCTCCTTGGGTTTCCGAGGCAGTATCACTATGGAAGTAAATCGCCCCATCTTCCTTCCGAGGAGTGGCTGGTGGGTTTGAACTGCCAGCCTTCTGTTTAGCAGTCAAGTGCCTTAGCCATTATGCTACCAGAGCTCTGGGCAAATCGGCTGAAAAGGACCTCCTTCAAATGCTGAAGAGCAAAGATATCTCCTTGAGGACTAAGGTACACTTGACACACTCATGGTATTTTCAGTCACCTCATATGCATGTGGAGAGCTGGACAATGAATAAAGGAGACAGAAGAAGAATTGATGCTTTTGAGTGTGGTGCTGGCGAAGAGTGTTGAAAGTACCGTGGACTGCCAAAAGATCTAACAAATGTGTCCTGGAGGAAGTGCAGTCTTGGAAGCGAGGATGACCAGACTTCATCTCATCTACTTTGGTCATGTTTTCAGAAGGGATCATTCCTTGGAGAAGGATGCCATGCTTGGTAAAGTGGAGGGTCAGCAAAGAAGAAGAAAGCCCTCAACGAGATGGACAGACACAGCGGCTGCCACGGTGAGCTCAGGTAGAGTGAGGATCGTGAGGCTGGAGCAGGACTGGGCAGTGTTTCATTCTGTTGCACGTAGTGTCACTATGAGTCAGAGCCAACTCAACAGCACCTAACAACAACAATAACAGCTATCAAGTTCCAGGTATTGTGCTTAGTTGTTACATTTTTAAGCTAAAATATCCCCCTCATATATCTTTAATAGGATCTACCTTTGAAAAGACAAATTCAATTGTCTTGAAGAATGTCCCATGCTTTAGATTTGTCTGATGGTACCTTTGCGGTGTCAATTAGCCGTGGACTGACAAACACTGTAGTTTATATTTTTATAATGTATATGTTTTTTATAGTTTCACAATTTGTATATAATTGTAAGAAGAAGAAGTTGAGTTATGGGGACTGTGATCCAGGTTCTTGTGCAAAGCATGCTAATGGATTATCTTATGGGATCCTCACAGCAGCTCATGAGGAAGACACCTGACTCCTTCATGGCATCCATTTTGCAAACGAGGACACTGGTCTTCTTTGAAGTATTGAGTCCTCTCCTCAGGTCTCTGCTGGGTCAGGTTGGGCAAGATTTGCATCCTCATATGCCTGCCTCCAAAGCCAAGCATGTTCATGAGCCTCTTGCCTAAGTTCTCCCCCAGAACACAGGCCCTTTGAGAATGAAGTCATGATTCAACCTCTCTAAATGCCTGTTCTCATTCCCTAGTGCTGCTCTGATGAGAAATATACCACAAATGGGGTGGCCTTAACAAACAGGATTTTATTCTTACAATTTGGAGGCTTTAAGTCCAAGTTCATAGTGCCAGGTTCTAGGGGCTGGGTGAAAGCCCCTCAACCTTGGGGTCCAGCTTTGCCTCCTGCTCCTGACCCACTGGAGCTAGAGGCATTTCTTCCCTCGGACGGCTGCTGGCTGCTGAGGCTGAGAAGCCCCAAGGTTGACAAGGAAAAAGGCACAGTTCTGATGTTACCAAACCACATGGCAGGCCATTCACTTAAGTCCATTGTAAGTCCCAAGGTTGGCAGAGCATAGCAGGCTGCTCAACAATGACATGGCTACACGCCGGGTCCAAGCGTGCCACAGGCTAGAGACCATTCCCAGCTTCTCCTTAAATACAGGAAGCAGACCACATCCCAAAGGCAGCTACTCAGCTGCTTGTGGTAGATCCCACCATGGAGTTGACTACCAGTCTCATCATGGGGAATAACTACCACCAGCTGCCCAGCCACTCAACCAGGCCCAGCCAAGATGACACACAAACATAACTACCACAATGCCCAACACATGGCACAAGACCTATACCTCTGTACAGACTCAGAAACACCAATTCTGAGCACAGATAGCCTCTGGCACATCTAGTTGGGCACATGGGACACGTTTCCTGCATGAATGAATGATTAAATGAATGACCATCTTCAAGGAGAACTCAGCTTTAGATATTTGAGGTTCATTGAAAGGCATTGAGGGGCCACTTTTAACTGTAGGTCAGGTGCAAGTGTCCTTGAAAAGGATTTGTGAATCTTCCCAACAAAAGTGCTGACCTCCTTGAAATCTTGTAATATTCGTGTAAATATCACAAGATTTCTGTTCAATATATCACAAGGGAAGATCAGCTATGTGCTCAAAACCTTGTCACAGATTCCTAGTTCCTTTTCACTTTTCTCCAAAGTACAGATTTCCTCCCACTGTCCCTTGCACTCTTGGCTCCTTTGGAGATGACTGGGAACAACAGACTCAAGTCAGCCCTGTGTGAGGCCGGAAGTGACAGGATCACTGATAAGAGAAATGGCTTCCGTTATCGCCAGGAGGCCAAAGGTAGCAGGTACCCACAGAGCGATCATGCACTCTACCATCCCCATGGGACGGCAGGGACTGCGGTGCTGTTGGGATCTGAATGAAGAAGGCAGTGCGTCAGGGTTGTAGCCTTTCACCATCCTTGTTCAATCTGTATGCTGAGCAGATAAGCCAAGAATCTGTGTTTCCCCAAAATATGTGTTGAAGTCCTAACCCCTGTACCTATAAACCTGGCCCTGTTTGGAAATAGAAACTTTCTTTTGTTGTGTTCATGACATCATATCATGTAGGATGGGTCTTAAGCGTAATCACTTCTGAATTAGAAAAAGAGCAGAACAGATGCAGAGATGCTCACAGGAGGAAAAGGAAGGCAGGTAGTGGAGACAGTGCAGCGACAAGACCGGGAATGCCAAGGACTGCTGCAGCTACTAGGAGCTGAAATAGACAAGGAAAGACAGCCCCCTAGCGCCATCTCCGGAACCCAGGCTTCTGGCCTCCTTAACAGTGAGAAAATAACATCTGTTCTTTAAAGCCACCCTCTTGTGATATGTATGTTAGAACCGCCTGAGGAGATGAAGAGCAGTGCTTTGGAACTCAGCAAGGTGGGTGCTCAGAGCTCACCAGGACTGAGAGAGGAGACCCCGCTGTGCTCGAAGGGAAAGATGCACAAACCATCAAGCAGCACCCATTTTCAGGACATTTAAATCTTCCATGTATTCATTTTCATCTGAGAACACCAAACAAGGAAAACAATGCCAGCATATGCCCACTGTTCTTTGATCACTGTTTCTCCGGCTGGCCCCGGAGGAAAGGGCCGTGTCTGATTTAACGTAAGGATCCACACACAGGTGCCCAGGTACTCACTAAAGCCATGTTGAATCAATGAATGTCCTTGGCAGAAACCGAGACATAAAATAACGATTTGGCAGGGACTCAAATAGCCACTCGATGTCATCCACCTTGTTTGGGTTTTCAAAGGAGAAAACTCTACCTGTGCTTATGTTTCGATTGCTTTGTTTGTTTGCTTTTTCTGATTGACATCCCTCCAAGAGGAGCGAAGCAAGCTCTGTTGAAATTCAAATAACCATTCAGAACTGTAAGCTTCCACTGGGGGGCTCATGGAAAAGATGCAGTTTCTGGAGTTCACCCCCAGAGATTCTGAATCTGAAGACGTGGGGTTCTGCTCGGAAGCTCAGAAGCTTGAAAATACCTTTCTGGATGATTGTGAAGCAGGGTCGGGTTGTGAAGCACAGATTTATGATCACTGCGATCCAGCAGCAGGGTCCGCACCCTCTGAAGAGGGTTAACACTCTGCCAGGCACGTGTCGTATCATCTCCCGGAGGAGCCCCACACCAAAGCGTCTCCGTCCTGGAGGCACCTGAGTCAGAGTCCCCTCAGGACGCTTTTAGCACACGCTACTCTGCACTCTCTCCAGATCACTGAAATCGTGATTTTTGTGGTGAGGCCTGGGCATTTTATTCTTTTATAGTTTCCCCAGAAGGTTCTAGAACAGCCGACATTGAAAGCAACTGAGTTGAAGAAAAACTCTCCTCAAATGCATGTTAATTTGGTTGCTTTTTGCTAACTTGAAACCTCAAAGTCATCCCGGAGAAAACAAACAAAAACCCCAAATGAGTCTTGCTTGCTTGTCAATTATTCAAATCACAATAAATTAAAAAAAAAGAAAGCTCTAGACCTTCCTAGTTACACAGGGCATTGATACTCTGAATTGGGCAGGGCTGGTCTTATGACTCCATTACACAGATAGAGACTGTGAGGCTCAGAAAGGCAAGGCATTGCCCAAGGCAGTATGGCCACACGTGAGGGAACCAGCAGGGCGGCCCCAAGCCCAAGGTTCTAGCTATTTGTGCCACACTGCTGGAAAGCTCTCCACAGTTCACTGGTGGCTTTAATCATTCAAGTTAAAGGTTATTTGATCATTGCTTTGGAAAGACCCCATGGGAGTCTTGAATGTTGGCTTTGAGTGGGAATAGGTGCCCAGGGTAGGGATGTGACTCCAAACATCACATGGTCTCATGAAAGACAGCAAAGAATGGACTGTTTTCTATAATGCACATAATTTGCATCTTATTAAAATTTGATACGAAAAGGGGAAAAACTTTCAAAGACAAGCAATTAAGCGAATCAAAAGTTTGCGGGGAAGGGATGAATGACTCAGGGAAAGAGACAGTAGAGGAAGATAACATAATATATATATTTAGGATCAGGCTTTCTAATTTGCTGCAATCTGTAGTACTTGGAATCTGACTGCATTGGGTATAATTATTTCTGTCTAAATAATTTTGCAGACTTGCAGCATAATAACTCAGGATCACAAATAAGAATCAACTCTGCTGTGCTCACAACACAGCAATAATTATGTTCTTCAGTTGGTACAGATCCTTACAGCTTGGTGCAAAGTAATTATGTTTTTTTTTTTTTCTCTTGGTGCAAAGCATATTAACCTGTGGAAATTACAAACCATGAAGTGTAAGAAAAGTCTGTGTTTCTAATGGGAAAATACCAAATGTGGCCTACTGAAAATTCTAATCTAAGTGAATTAGCTGACACTGTGAGGGCCCCTGGTGGAAGATGCTGGTCATGGTAAGGTCATCAGCTTCCCACACGGGCAAGGAGCACTTTTAGTGGATGTGATATGTGGCCAAATAAAATGGAAAGTTTCTTTGTTTACTTGTTTTTTGGCATTTTATTAAGGAAGGAGCACTGAGGTCCTTGAAACCTACCTAGGCTGACACCTGGGGTTGTTGTCACTCATTTTCTCGGCTGTATATTCCATTCCATGAATAGACCACAATTTGTCTATCACTTAGTGGCTGCCTCTGATGTGCGGTGAGGTGGGTGTGGAGAGGAGTGGCACACGATTGAAGAAGAGTACCTAACAGGTCTCTACTGTGTTCACAACGCTGTGTTCTCGAGCTGAATGGGGAGTGTGCGGTATTTGCTAATTTCCTTACTTTGCTGTTTATCTGAAATCCTTTATTGTTGTTGTTGTTATGTGCCGTCGAGTCCGCCCCGACTCATAGCGACCCCTCCTTGGGTTTCCGAGGCACTATCACTACGGAAGTAGGATTGCCCAACCTTCCTTTCGAGGAGTGCCTGGTGGGTTTGAACCGTCAGCCTTCTGGTTATATCTCTCTTAAAAAAAAAAAGTGCAATTCAAGAAAGACAGTAGACCATACTTTGGGGGCTTTCCAAAATCTCCAAATAGAAACAGACAGAGCAACTAGAGAGCAAGCCAAAAAAACACAGCAACATTTACAACCAAATTGGACAACAAGGTATTCCCCTCCATGCCTAACATGTAAGCAGGTAGAAACAAACTTCCAACAGTCACCAGGTCTGCCTTTGGGGTCAAGGATAAAGCAGAAGACAGACAGACCTGAAGATAGGGGGCTACAAAATAGTCAACAGGTATTCACTGGGAAGCACCACATACCAGTCTGAGGACAGCAGCTGAAGTCTGGAGATGTTCAGCCTGTTCCAGTAGTGAGTGAGGGCAAGGACCTGAGCTAAGAGGGTGCGAAGGGCATGACCCTGTCCATCTGCTGTGAACTCTTTAAAACTGACCCTCCTCCGAGACAAAGGATAAGGCTCCACATTGAGAAGAAGCTATTAGAAGTGCAATCCAACGTGAACAGGATAGGGGGCCAGGGACAAAGGAGAGAGAGGGTGGATAAAAGTGTATGGGTGCAAGAAACAGAACCGAAATTGCCGCCGCAGAGGGCACTGCATCCCCTGCAACCACAGAAGAGGGGATCCTGGGAGGCAAGAAAAGCTCTATCTGATCCAAGCCTCTTGCTAAATGTTATGAAAACTATATTCATATAAAATACAGCAACAGAAAACGGTCACAATCAAATCCCACACAAAATGACAAACAAAAAATAGATTATGAAGCAGACTAATATCTGTGGTAGTGAAGGTTGTATGTCAGCTTGTTTGGGCCATGATTCTCAGTGGATTAGCAGTTATGATGTAATCACCCCTCATGGTGAGAGCTGATATAATGTAATTACTTCCATGATGAGATATTAGCAGTCAATCAGTTGAAAGGGAGTTTCCTTGAGGGTGTGGTCTGCTTCCAATATATACAGACATCCTTGCAGAGCTCTCTGGCTTTTTGCTCAATCTTGAACCTGCATCCAGGTCCTCATTATCTAATTGTAGTTCTCAGACTTGAATCAGTGGCCTGCCGTATTGCCTGCTAATCTGGGAACTGTTGCCTTAGCAGCCTGTAAGCAACAGCCTGCCTGAAAATCGTGGGATCATCAGCCCCTGCAGTTCTGTGACTCAGGAGAAGCCTCCAGCCTGACACCTGGCCCATGAACTCGAGAATTGCCAGCTTCTAAAATTGCAAGAGCCATTTCCTTGAGATAAAATTCTCTCTCTCTCCACATATACATATATAAGTTTCATAGGTTTTGCTTCTCTAAAGAACCTAGCCTAAGACAATATCCTTGCAAAAAAAGAAAAAGAAAAAAAAAAAGCCATACTAAAAACATCTCCACACACACAAAAAATAACACTATTTCAAGATCAGCTAAAATGCATTACATCCCAGAGTATACCTCTCAAGTTCCATTCTGTATCATTTTTTTCTTACTGCTTTCCAAGTTCAGGTTCAGGAATTCCTTCACTGCAGAAAATTTTTCTTCTATTAGATCTTTGACTATGTTTTCAGTTCCAGTTGATCATTTCTTCAAGAACACCAGTTTTGTATAGCTTCTGTCTTGGTTTTCTTCCATGTATAAGATTTTCTCTATAATCCTTGAAACTCTTCTCTTCTACTCTATGTCCTTAAGTTTCTCTTACATATCCCTGATTGCTATTTTAGCAGTGTCAGTCTTCTTTTTATTGATTCTAATGTAGCATTTATTTCTGTGTGACTTGATTTTTCTCTTTCTTAAGCTGTTTCAGTTCATTTCTCACCCCCTTCTTCTGTCTCATCATCTGCTTTTGAGTTATTATAGCTCATTTATAAATATTTATTCATGTTTCAGTGTGACCATATTGCATTTTCTTTGTTTGATATTATAAAAAGTGCTCGTTTACAAATATCCTCTGTTTTATGGTATACTTTTCCCTCAGTTGTATATTTTGCACCTATATTTCATTTAATATATTCTTTTTATCATGTTGGTTTGTGTTTTCCTGCTGACACTCATGCAGACTACATGGTTGCTTCTCATCTTTGCATGAGTCTTTCTGAGGCCAGCCATTTGTTCAAGGGCAGCATGAAGGTTGGGTCAGAAGAGTGAGTGAGGGCAGGGCCTGAAGAACATTGTCTTATCTGCGAGGCCGTCTGCCCTGGAAGCACATTTCTGCTTTGGCCAAGCAAGAAGTTTTCCGGGCTCAGAGAGAAGCCCATTTAACAGATCCTTGTTGTGATTACTTAATGTTTCCAAGATCAGCAGCTGCAGAGATGACCAGCAACGGTCATTCTTCCACTCTGACACTCAGAGAACCATCTTCTTGCAAAGATGCCATGTCTGCAAGGGTCCTCATTCAGCCCTGCATCATCGGAAAGTCTGCAATGTCAAAGCACACTCATGCGTGCTCCACCAGACCCCATGGCTCCAAGCAAGGTATTTCTGGTTTGGCCACTTGGTATTGGAGAGCTTGGTTTATTGCCCAGAATGTGTGGAATCCATGCCCTTTCTCAGCATCCACAGTACACTCTCCTACCGCTAACTAGCAAGCACACAGGTAAGCATCCTCCCCAAGCATCATTTGCATCCTGGCAATAGGAGAGCCCTCCCACTGGAAATCCACTCATTTTACAATAAACCAAGGCCCCATGCCCCCAAATGTTGCTGGGAAGCCCTGAATTAGCAGTTAAGGTTCTAAGCACTGAAACGTAAAATGGTATGTGGATGTTTGCCAATGTTTGTATTTGATGATAAATTGAGCAGGAGTATTAGCGTTTTATGTTCATCCTGAGAGTCTCTATTCCTTTTAGTTTCTGCTGGCCAGGGAAATTGGTCCATACTATCAGAACAAACCCACCGTCTGCCTGTCTTCCCAGGCAGCTACACTGAAGCATGAGGGCAAATCAGCTGTGATAACAATATGTCTGATTTCAACCTTTCCATTGTTAATTGGAGAACTTTCCTGACACATAGCATAATGAAGGTGGAAGTGATGGATGCAGTAAATGATTACATGTCAGAGGCATTATCAGGAATGCTTAATGTCTAGCTCTGTTTCCAACTAATGACTAAGATGGTATTAGGAAATTAGAGAAAGCTAGACATTGGGGTCAGGCTACTGCACAGCAATGAAATTGATGTAGTGTGAAAATAAAAACACAGCTATTGGCAAAACTTAAAAAGTGTGACTCCAGCAGGCTGAAAGGATGCTGGCAGAGCACACACAAGTCAAAGGAGCTCAGAGGCCATGAGACACTTTCACAGATGGAAGTAGAATAAACAGAAGCGGTGGCTTCTCTGTGAGGCTGTGGTTTGTTTTTCCAAACAGCAAAACAAACATAATCATAGGAAAATGAAGCACTGATTATAGAGAAGGTCTTGCAAGAAATCAAATAAATATGGAGCAACATCGAGAAATGTATGCACTCAAAAAGAAGCAGCAAAATAGCATTGAGACTTTGGAGTTGAAGGAAAACCACTTCAGTCTTGGACTACGATTGAAGTAGATTGGTTACTGATCCTGTTCCTTCACTCTCTGCTATAGGATTAGATGCAGGAGCTCTGCTGGTGCAATGCTTAAACACTTGGCTACAATCTGAAAGGTCAGTGGTTTGAACTCACCCAGCAGCTTTTGGGGGAAAAAGATCTGACCATCTGCTTCCATGAAAATTACAGCCTAGGAAACTCTATGGGGAAATTCTACTCTATCATTTGGGGTCACTATGAGTCAGAATCGACTCAACAGCACCTGGCAATGACAACATAGTCATTGATGTGTTGCTTTGCAGCCCCTCACACTGGTGATAGAATATTTTTCCCTTTTCCTTTATGTTGGTTTGGCCATGGATTTGCTTGGTCAATGGAACATTAGTGGATATGACTTAAGCAGAGGCCTTAAAAGTGCTATTGAATTGGTGTTAGTCTTTTCTGCTCCTGCCATTCACTATGAGAAA
>NW_006921625.1:5643256-5648959 GCF_000298275.1 Orycteropus afer afer
ATATATATATAAAACAAAATATTTGCCTATGTTTTTAAGCCTACAATTCAGAGACAATTACATTCACCATGTATCTTAGCTATCTAGTGCTACTGTAAAAGAAATACCCAAGTGGGTGGTTTTACCACAGAGAAATTTATTTTCTCCCAGTTTGGGAAGCTTCAAGTCTGAATTCAGGGTGCCAGCTCTTGGGGAAGGCTTTCTCTCTGTTGGTTCTGAGGAAAGGTCCTTATTCCTTGTCTCTTTGGTGATCTTCACGTGGCATGGTGTCTAACTTCTCCCATCTTGGCTTGCTTGTTTAATTTATTTTATATCAAGAACACCCTACATTAATCCTGTCTTATTAACATAATAAAGGCAATCCATTCCCAAATGGGATCTTAGCCACAAGTATACAGGTTAGGATTCACAACACATATTTTTTGGGGACTCAATTCAATCCACAACATTCCACCCTGTGGCCCCCCAAAAATTCATTTCACCCCATTGTCTCATCCCAAAAGTCTTAAATCAATTCCAAATCCAAAATATCATCTTCTGGATCATCTAAATCAAATATGGGTGAGATGTTAAGCATATTCCATTCTGGGGCAAAGTTCCTTTTCATTTGCGAACTTGTGAAATCTAGAATACAAGTTATCTGTATCCAAAGTACGGTGGTGGAACAGGCAAAGTAGACATTTCCATTGCAAATGGGATAAACTGGAGGGAAAGAAGGGACAGCTGGCACCAAGAAGGTCCTAAACCCAGCAGAACGAACTACATGAGCTCTCAAGTCTTCAAAATAATCTGTTCATTGGGACTATCTGCATAATAGCCCTGTCTCTGCTCTGAGTGTTGGCCATGACCTCTGAATTCTGAGTGGAGGCTCCTTAGCCCTAGACTTCAGCTCTGCCTTCCAGGTCCCCTGGGATGGCAACTCTGCTCTCTCGACTTCAGTAGTCCCCATTCTCCTAGTCCATCTGAGTAGCAATCCCACCCCCTCAGCCCTGGCGAGCTGTGTTTTTCTACCGCTTGGGCATGGCAACCTTGCTCCTTCTGCTTTGGGCAGCAGCTCCATCCTTCTAGAAGCCCCACACTCTGCAACTGAGTTGGTGAAGGTCTGATTCTTTTAAACCTTGGTGGCATGACTCCACCTTTTAAAGTGATGCAGCCATGCTTCCCATGCTCCTTCCAATGGTTCTGCTGATCTTTGAGCTGCTCTGGGGATGGTCCTTTTCTTTTCGTGGAAGGCAATAAATGTAGCTCATTTGGCCTGTTTCCTGCCTGTAGAATTCCAAGAGGTAGACAGCATTCTCTCATCATTTGTTCTTTGTCGGTCCCCTACAGTCTAAGCTGATGGGTTTTCTACTATGGTAGTCAGTTCCATCAGTCAGAGGCTTAATCTCTTTAACAAAAGATAATGTGTCCATGTCCTCGGTGAACATTCTAGGGCACTTGTCTTTAGTTTCACCAACAGAATTTCCCACATGTTTTATGTTTTGTTTTCATTTTGCACAGTTTATTTTTAAAGCCATCTCTTTACTCTCACATTTCACTCTAAGTGGTAAGAAGAAACCACACAGCCACTTTAAGATCTTTAAGATCTTGCTTAGAAATCTCCTCAGCCAAATGTCTATGTTCATCAATTACAAGCTCAACCATCTACCAAACATTTCAACATAATTCAGACAAACTCTTTGCCACTGCACAAAAAGCATCACCTTTCTTCCATTGTCCAATCACATGTTCATCATTGTCTTTTAAGGCCTCACCAGAAGCACATTTAATGTCCACATTTCTAATAACATGTTGTTGCTGGTGCCATATGTATTTCCTAAGATGATAGGGATTTTCTCTATAGCTCTTCTTATTTCCTTCTGGACCCTTATCAGAATCTCCTTTAACATCCATAATTCTACCAAAAGATTCTTCAAGACCATCTAAGCATTTACTATTAAACCAAATCAAACTCACTGCCATCAAGTCGGATCAGACTCATAGTGACCTCTCCTTGGGTTTCCAAGGTGGTATCACTATGGAAGTAGATTGCCCAACCTTTCTTCCATGTGTGAGACCATGTCTCTATATAACCACCCTGTATGTAACCATTTTAAGTATGTAGCCATTTTGCAATATGCCTTAGCATTTACGTCACGCTTTAGTGCTTTAGTTACTGGAAAAACCACAAAGAGTTCTGACTACCCCCACCTCATCGATACCCAAGCATTCTCCTTAGCAACAACCAATCAGTAAATGGTAGAGAAATACCTTACCTAAAATAGTTAGAAATGACAGTTGGTGGCTTCGGCCCACCAGACAGAGCCAATCAAGTAGGAACAACTAGCAACTTGGAAAATGTCAACCAATCCTGTAATTTTCTGATTGAAACTTCCTCCTTCCTGCTGTACCTCCCTATAAAAACCCCATTACCCCTGAGTTCGGGGTTCTCAATCCTGAACCACTGCATTGGTGACGGTTGAGGGTCCGAGCTCGAGCTTGAATAAACAACCCCTATGCTTTTGCAGTGGAATCGGCTCCTTGGTGGTTTTTGGGGATTCAAGATCTGGGCGCAACACATGGAGTGGTTAGCAGTCAAATGCCTTAGGCACTAGGACACCAGAGCTCCCAGCATTTACTATTAGGTGCCTTAAAATTCTTCCAGCCTCTACCCATTACCCAATTCCAAATGTATATCTACATCTTAGGTATCTGTTAGAGCAGCACCTCACTCTTTGGTACCTGATTGTATCTTAGTTAGTTAGTGCTGACATAACAAAAATATCACAAGTGTGTGACTTTAACACAGAGAAAAGTATTTTCTTACAATTTAGGAGCCTTGATGTCCAAATTCAAGGCTTGAAGTTTGGCTCTAGGTGAAGGCTTTCTTTCTGTTGGCTCTGGGGAAAGGTCTTTATTCCTTGCCTCCTTGGTGAGCTTCATATGGCATGATATCTGTCTTCTCCCATCTCTGCTTGCTTGTTTAAACTCTTTTATATCTATCTCAAAAGAGATTGACTAGAGAACACCCTACACTAATCCTTTCTTATTAACATATCAAAAGCTACTCATTTCTAAATAGGATCATAACTACAGATATAGAAGTTAGGATTTACATATTTTGGGGGATGTAATTCAATCCATAACACCATGTAGCACAATCACCATCACTGTCCATTTCTAAATGTGTTTCCTCATCTGAAACAGAAGCTCAGTGTCCCTAAAACAATAATGATCCCTCCTCCCACTAGTGAACCTTGGTTTTTATGTGTTTAGCTATACTGGATATTTTCTTTTCTTTCTTTCTTTCTTTCCTCTTTTTTGAAGGTGCAAATTTACAGAGCAGAATTTGTTTTACATTCAACAGTTCATGTACATTTGGTTTCACTCCCTGATTACCATCCCCAACCCTAACCCACTATTACCCTCTCCCTTCCCTGTGACCCCCATCCCTGTGCCCTTCTTAGTTATTCACTCTTGTCTATCCACCTTTCCCTTTGTGTGAATGCTGCCTCTCTGGTGTCCCATGGCCAATTGCTCCAAGGGGTGTATCTCCGTAGAATAGGTGGGTGCATCACCCTGGGTTGTGTGTTCTTCATATAAGTCTTATTTACTGTTGGGCTGAGAGCCAGCCCTTGGGGATGAGTCTTATCCCAGGCCCAAAATGTAACCCAAGGCCATAGCCTTGGCGGTCCCACCAGACTTCACAAGACCAGTAATTCTGGTCATCATTGTGTTTTTGAAGTTTGTTCCACATTTTTCCTCCCACTCTATCCAGGATCTCCAGTTTTGATCCCTTCCTCAGTGGTTGGCATTGGTAGCTAGGCACCATCTAGTTCTTCCAGTCTCAAGGTCCATCATATCCTAGGGCTGATTTTTTCCAAATGCCCTTGGTTTTCTTAACTCTAATTCACTTCAGACGAGAAGAGACCATTTACTGCATGTTATGTAGATGGCCAATTGAAAGCTTTTAAGACCCCAGTCACTACTCACCAAAGTAGGTGGTGGAACAAGATTTGTATGTATTATGTTGTGTCAATTGAGCCTGGTGTCCCCCAAGACTATGGTCCTGAGTCTGAAGACGTGGTGTTTCTCTCTCCCAATCCCAATCCCTCTTCTGAGCTCCAGGACCACTTTTTCCAGTTGCCCAACAGAGGTGTCCACATGAAGAGCTCATCAAGACTTCAATATCACCATGTTCAACACAAGTACCTTGTTGGGGCAAATGGTTTGTGCTTATCTACTACCTGAAAAGTTGGTGGTTTAAATCCACCCAGTGGTGCCTTGTAAGAAAGTTGTAGTGATCTACTGTCATAAGACGACAGCCAGTGAAAACCCTATGTGGCACAATTCTACTCTGCCACACATGGGAAAGCCATTAGTCGGAATTGACTCAATCGCAGGTGGTTTATTGGTTTAATGTCCAAAACATTGTCTTTACCTTCACCCCTTCCTCTCATTTAGAGCTTCTTACTTCTGATGTTGTTGTTGTTAGGTGCCGTCAGGTCGGCTCCCACTCACAGTGACCTAATGTACAACAGAACGAAACACTGCCCAGTCCTGTGCCAGCCTCACAATCCTTGCTATACCTAAGCTCATTGTTGCAGCCAGTGTCAATCCATCTCATTGAGGGCCTTCCCCTTCTTCACTGACCCTCCACTTTACCAAGCATGATATCCTTCTCCAGAAAATAGTCCCTTCTGACAACATGACCAAAGTAGGTGAGATGAAGTCTGGCCATTCTTGCTTCCAAGGAGCATTCCGGCTGCACTTCTTCCAGGACAGATTTGTTCATTTGTTTGGCAGTCCACAGTACTTTCAGTATTCTTTGCCAAAACCCCAACTCAAAAGCATCAACCCTTCTTTGGTCTTCCTTGTTCATTTTCCAGCTTTCACATGCATAAGAGGTGATTGAAAAAACCATGGCTTAGGTTAGGCACACCTTAGTCTCCAAGGAGACATCTTTGCTCTTCAATACTTGAAAGAGGCCTTTTGCAGCAGATTTGCCCAGTGCAATATGTCATCTGATGTCGTGACTGCTGCTTCCATTGGTGTTGATTGTGGAACCAAGTAATATGAAATCTTAAACAACTTCAATATTTTCTCCATTTATCATGATGCTGCTTATTGGTCTACTTGTGAGGATTTTCATTTTCTTTATGTTGAGATGTAATCTGTACTGCAGGTTGAAGTTTTTAATCTTCATCAGTAAGTACTTCAAGTCCTCCTCACTTTCAGCAAGCAAAGTTGTGTCATCTGCATATCTCAGGTTGTTAACGAGTCTCCCTCCAATCCTGATGCCACCTTCTTCTTCATATAATCCAGCTTCTTGGATTATTAGCTCAGTATACAGATTGAATAAGGTTTTCCCTGGCCAATTCTTTGAGAAGTGGACAGCCTCTTCCTTCTTCCTGGTCTGTCTCAGTCTATAAGCTGGGCTGTTACCTGTGCACAGGTGCATTTCGCTGGGTTTTAAACACCAGAGGCTCAGCCTCAAAAAACTCACATCTACATGTCACCACAGTAGGACAAACCAACAGACAAGTTTGTCTTGCTGTTGGATACCTCCCATAACACCCCACCTGGGTCCCTGTGGCTGACTGTTCCTCTGTCTGGCTTCCTGGCTTTAAATCCCCTTTCTCCTGCTCTTCTGGCCTCCTGCTTTGGGCGTCCCTGAGTTGTCTCTCCTCACCTGTATCCCTGGGGCTTACTGCTCTTCTGTCC
>NW_006921625.1:5649669-5666204 GCF_000298275.1 Orycteropus afer afer
GCAAGAATGGCCAGACTTCATCTCACTTATTTTGGTCATGTTGTAAGAAGGGACCATTCCCTGGAGAAGGATGTCATGCTTGGTAGGGTGGAGGGTTGACGAAAGAGGGAGAGGCCTTCAACGAGATGGATTGACATGGTGGCTGCGATGATGGGCTCAAGTATAGCAGGGATTGTGGGGCTGGTGGGGGATCGGGCAGTGTTTCATTCTGCTGTGCATGGGGTCACTATGAGTCAGAAACAACTCGACGGCACTTAACAACAACAACAACACACAGATTGAATAAGTATGGTGAAAGGATAGAACCCTGATGCATTCCCTTCCTGATTTTAAACCATACAGCATCTCCTTGCTGTGTTAGAACAACAACTTCCTGGTCTATGTACAGGTGCCTGATGAGCACAATCAACTGTTGTGGAATTCCTATTCTTCTCATTGTTATCCATAATTTTTTAAGGTCCACACAATTGAATGCTTTTGCATAGTCAATAAAACACAGGAAGACATATTTCTGGTATTCTTTGCTTTCAGCCGAGATCCATCTGATGTCAACAATGATATCCCTTGTTCCACATCCTCTTTTGAATCCAGCTTGCAGTTCTGGAAGTTCTCTGTCAACATACTGCTGCAACCGTTTTTGAATTATCTTCAGCAAGATTTCACTTGAATGTGATATTAGTGATATTCGATAATTTACACAATCCAGAGGATCATTTTTCTTTGGAATGGGTACAAATATGGATCTTTTCCAGTCAGCTGACCAGGTAGCTGTCTTCCAAATTTCTTGGCATAGCTGAGTGAGTGCCTTCAGCATGGCATCCATTTGTTGAAACATCTCAGTTGGTATTCCTTCAATTCCTGGAGCCTTGTTCTTCACCAATTCCTTCAGTGCAGCTTTGATGTCTTTCTTCAATACCATTGGTATTGGAACACATGCCACCTCCTGAAGTGTTTGAACATCAACAAATTCTTTTTGGTACAGTGACTCAGTGTATTCTTTCCATCTTCTTTTGATGTTGCCTGGATCATTCAATATTTTGCCCATAGAATCTTTCAATATTGCAACTTAAGGTTTGAAATTTTTCTTCAGTTCTTTCAGCTTTAGAAATGCCAAGTGTGTTCTTTCCTTTTGTTTTTCTAACTCCAGGTCTTTGCACATTTCATTGTAGTAATTGGCTTTGTCTGTTCAAGCTGCTCTTGGAAATCTTCTGTTCAGCTCTTTTATCTTGTCATTTCTTCCATTTGTTTTAGCTACTCTCTGCTCAATGGCAAGTTTCAGAGTCTCTTCTGACATCCGTTTTGGTCATTTCTTCCTTTCCCGTCTTTTTTTTTTTTTTTTTTCCTTTCCCGTCTTTTTAAATGACCTTTGCTTTCTTCATGGATGAAGAAATTATATCATGTGATCTCCAGCAGCATTATTTTATCACCAAGACCATATTTTCCAACTACCAGTAATTCTTCTTTGTTACCAACTTTTGCATTCCAATTACCAGTGATGATCAACACATCTTGAATGCATATTTGATCAATTTCAGATTACAGAATCTGATTCTTCTTTAAAAATCTTCAATTTCCTCATCTTTGGCTTTGGTGGTTGGTGAGTAAATTTAAATAATAGTACTATTAACTGGTCTTCATTGTAGGGGTATGGATATTATCCTATCACTGACAGCATTGTCACTTCAGGACAGATCTTGAAACATTCTTTGTGGTGATGAATACCACACCATTTCTCTTCAATTTGTCATTAGTGGCATAGTAGATTGTATAGTTGTCTGATTCAAAATCACCAAAACCGGTCCATTTCAGCTCACTAACGCCTGGGATATTGATCTTTATGGGTTCCATTTCATTCTTGACAACATCTAATTTTCCTAGATTCATACCTCATACATTCCATGCTCCAATTATTAATGGATGTTTGCAACTGTTTCTGCTCATTTTGAGTCATGCCACATCAGCAAATGGAGGTTCTGAGAGCTTTACTCCATCCACATCATTAATGTTGTCTCTACTCTGGGGAGGCAGCTCTTCCCCAGTCGTATTTTGAGTGCCTTCCAACTTGAGGGGCTCATCTTCCGGTACCATATGAGACTATGTTTCAGGGCTATTCATAAAGTTTTCCAGTAATATATCAGACAATGTTTCACTGCTACTCATATGATTTTCACTGGCCAATTCCTTGAGAAGTGGATGGCCCATTACTTCTTCTAAGTCTGTCTTAGTCCGGAAGGTCTGCTGAAACCTGTCCACCACGTGTGACCCTGCTGGTATTTGAAATGCTGGTGGCATAGCCTCCAGCCTGACAGCAACACGCAAGCCACTGCAGTGTGACAGACTGACAGACGAGTGGTGGTCACTTTTGGTAACAGCCTTGAAATCTTCCTGGTAGCCAAGATCTCAGACCCAGAAGTTGCTAACACTTGTTCTTCTCTCCATAATCTCTGCTAGTCTTCTTAGAATTGTCAGCCATTTCCCCGAGGGCACTCAAGCCCACCATTCCTTTCTATTGACACAGGCTCTGCTTCAGTTTAGGCATCTGACATGTCTAGCCTGCCTCTAACTTAATCTGCACACCGCTACCAGAGTGGAAGTTCTAAAACACAGGGTGGATGATGTCAAACCTCTGCTTGGAGACACCCGATGGCATTCTACTCTTACATAACCTGGGCTGCTGAGGACCTGGCCCCATTAGCCTCTCTTTTACCTTCTCAGCCCTCAGGTAGGTCCTGGAAGGAGAAGGAAGGGTATAAATCCATGTTTCAACCCACAGCTTAAAATATAACTCAAATTATGCCCCCTTATTAAAATATGTTGGCATTTTCTGGTTTAAGAACCGAGAGAACAATTTCAGAATTGATTCCCTCTCCTCTTAGATCTCTCTGTCCCCATCACTCACAGGCACAGTCCTATGATGGACACGTTCTTGCTCCCAAGTCTCCCTGACAGGCTACTTCTATCCCTTTTTTTGGCACATTTCATGCTGGGAATTGATGAAACTGAAAATCTGGCACCTTCTGAATTCTCCCTTCCATGGTGCTGACATTTCCCCCTGCATTTCAGATGCAAATATCGGTCACGCCAGAGCTTCTCATTGTGGGGCCTGTCCTTTTGACTGTCCCGCCAGCTGCTGAACACCATCCGGTGGCTGTTCCGTTCCCCTGGGGTATTGCAGCAGGATCACGGGGAGAAACTGCTGCCTGGGCACAGTGTAGATCAGTGAGCACACAGATGGTCTGTTCCCCACAACCTCCACAATCCACTACAGTTCACCCAGCGTGGAGAGGTGAAGCCCTGCGCTTGGTCAGCATTCGCTTTTTGCCTAGGTCCAGCTGCATGGGGTGCAGCTAGCTGAAGTCCATGATAGATGCAAAGAGTATTTGTTAAACAAGAGTATTTGTTAAACAATTACTGTGCTGCCTACAGATTGCACAGGGAAACTGAGCCTTATGAATGAACACTCTGGGGTCAGGGGGACTAACAAGCCTCTTCAATCAGAGAAGATTAATTTATGAGAGGCAAAGACCACCCGGGAAAAGAGAAGGACAAATTCCAGGGACTGTGAATCTCCACAGAGCTCCTTAATTATAGAGCACACATTTTTACAAGTGCTGGGACCACTCCCAGGACCTGCAATCTGTCTTCTAGACCCTCAGGCCCAGAGCTGGGGTCAGATGGATTTAAACTTTCACAGTTAGAAATTGGCTGGCTTAGAGCAAGCCACAGCTGAGATGTGGCCTGAACGTGAATGTCAGGGATACATTCAGGCCCAGGCACTTACTGCCCAGCATAAAGGAAAAACAATTAAACCACTCCAGTGGAAGGAGCAGGAGTGGTTGTATGTCTTCCAACCACCCAGAAGGGTACACTCTGCCTGGGGAGCTGAACTCACATCCTTGAATCTCTTAAGTGGGTTTAAAGTACAGTCAGTGATGGCGCATTCAAATCAGCTGTTTCGATGCCTCAGAAGAGATGTAGATCCACTGTCCATCCTGGCAGGTCTGTGTGTATAAATTGAGCACTGGAGATACAACTAGGCACGTGAGACTCGAGACAGGACTGGTTCATTACAGAAAACAGATGTTACCTATCTGTGGAGAAGTCTAGCTGAAACTCTGCCATGGCTGCTGATTGAAGGGCTGGCAACGCACACCATGCAATGCAGTGCAATTCAACAGGCTGCTATACAGGCCGCTGACAGCAAGCAAACCAAAGGAGAGTGATGAGGGCCAGGGAGGTGTGTGCAGAGGGCAGAACAATAAGGCAAACACAGAGGAAGGAAAGTGGGATTGGGTTGAGCCTCCCCAATGATTTTGGAGTAATGACACTCAGGACAATACGCAAGATCCACAGGGGGTCAGGGAGTAAAGCAGAGATGTGAGGATTTTGAGAAGGAAGATCTTGAGATAGACACCCAAGAGAAGACAAATGTGGACACTTGCCACGGGATTTCTAAAAGGTGGCCCTACGTGATTATTATGGGTTGAATTGTGTCCCCAAAACAGATGTTCTAAACCCTGCTGTCTGTGAATTTGTTTGGACGTATTTGAAACTGTGGTAAGTTAGGTTAACATGTTCATACTGGACTAGGGTGGATCCTAGCACTTTATGACTGGTGTCCTTATAAAGAGGAGAGACATAGGGAGCAGAGGGAGGACTTCCATGGGATGCTGCAACTACAAGCCAGGGGATGCCTGGAGCCATCAAAAGCCTGGAGAGAGCCAAGGAACAGGTTCTTCCTCAAAGCCGCAGAAGGAATCAACGTGCTTGACTCCCTGATCTTGGACCCCATTCTCCAGACCTGTGAGATGACAAACTTCTGCTCTATAATCCACCTCATATGTGTGTTATGTTATGTCAGCCCTAGGAAATTAAGAGGGGGATTCAGAGGACCCAACTAATCACCAACATCATCTCTTAAACCTGACAAGATGCTGTGGAAATTAAAAGATGTCCTCCTTACTAGTGCCCCTGACCCCCCCTCCCCAAATAAACAAAAACAAACCAGATTCCATTGAGTTGATTCCAACATGTACCAAAGCCAAGTGTTTCAGAGTAGAACTGGACTCCACAGGGTTTCATCCCAATTTTTTAAGAAAAATCTCCCCACATTTGTTTTTCTCCTTTCCGGATTCTAGACCCATTGCATCAAGTTGTAGCATCTGTATCTCCCTGCTTGATAACATCTTCGGTCACCTAGTGGTTATCCATCCTGTGGGACTGACAATAACACAGAAAGAAGAACTGAAGTTTCACAAAAGAGTAGCTTCACTTTTTCATCTGCTAGGTGATTATAGAACTCTTCCCCAATCTCAGATGGGATATCTTCCACTAGGCATCTTGTTAAAACTGTACCTGTCACTGGACATTCCATTGGGATTCATAAACAAGACTAAATAGAAATTTAGTAAAATTCCTAAAACCTTCACAATGTGAATTTTGTACTAAGCTCACAAATGTACACAAAGAAGTACATAACCCTAATTTGCTGAAAGCAATTAAAGATAAACAAAATCCTTTCTTATGTCACTGACGTTTTTTCTTTTCTTTCTTTCTTTTTCTTCAACAAACAGGAGTTTATTCTCATACAGTTTGGAGGCTTTAAGTCCGAGTTCAAAGTGCTAAGCTTAGGGGCTAGGTGAAAGCCCTTCAACCTTGGGCTTCAGCTCTGCCTCCTGCTCCCAGCCCACTGGAGCTAGAAGCTTTTTTTCACTCAGACAGCTGCTGGCTGCTGAGGCTGACAAGCCCAAGGTTGACAAGTAAAAAGGCAGAGTCCTAATGTCACCAAACCACATGTCAGGCCATTAATTCAAGTCCTTTCAAAGTCCCAAGGTTGGCAGAGGATGGCAAGCTGATGAACAACAACATGGCTACATGCAGGGTTCAAGTGTATCATAAACTGGAGAGCATTCCCAAAGCTGTTTCTTTCTTTTCTTTCTTTTTTTTTTAATTGTGATTTGAGTGAAAGTTTACAGAGCAAATTCACTTTCCATACAGCAGTTCACACACACGTTGTCTCATGATATTGACTACAATTTACCCCAATGCAACAGCTCCTCTCCCACTTCCTCCCGTTAGTCACCTCTTCCCTGTGTCCACCCCTCCATGCGCTCCTGCCCCCTGAACTGTCTCCCTGTGCATAAACAGCCTGTCTTTCTTCTAGGATTGTTCTCTCCAAGGAGTGTATCTACCTCAGGTACATGTTCAACTCATATGCCTGTCTTTTGTTTGGCTGGAAGCCACAGGTGTGGGTTCAATTCCAGACCTGAAGGGCAGCTAGGGACCATAGTCTCAATGGTTCTACCAGTCTCTATCAGACCAGCAAACCTGGTACCCCCTTTTCTTTCCAAATTATTTTGAGTTTTGTTCCACATTGTTCTCCCTCTCTATCCAGGATCTCCTCCATAGATCCCCCTCTGAGTGGTTGACAGTGGTAGCTGGGCACCATCTAGTTCTTCTTCACTGACCATCTTCTTTAAGTACACATGTTAAAATGGTTTAGTTTTTGCTCAGCTATGGTTATGCTGAAACTCCTGGTTTTGTTTTCCTGCTCCTGAACTTTGGTTACACCAAGCAATTTGCCTTCCTCTTTCTCTCCTGACTCATCAGGGGTTGGAGTATGAACAGGTGATGCTATGGCAGTGGGATCCCCCTCCTTCTTTAAAGCTCTGGATGGAGAGAAATTAAATAATTCTATGACATGCTGAAAATTAGTCCAGAGCTACCTAGGATCCTTCAAGAGCCTATTACAGCAAACCCACCTGATTGCGAGATCTGAGCTCCTTTGTGTAGGATCTTTCATCTAATGCAGTATTATTGGCTATGAAAAAGCTATGGCAAGAGTCTATGTGCACCATTGTACTCAACACCAACAGGTGGTGCTAGTGGTCACACTGAGTCTTCAAACCCTACTTCATTGGGTTGCTCCAGGGCTGGAAGAGTTTGTGCTCAAATGTGAAAGGTTTTACGATGGTTCATACCCATCACCATCGAGTCATTTCTGACTCATAGTGACCCTATAGGACAAAGTAGAAATACCCCCATAAAGTTTCCAAAGTTGTAATCTTTATAGGAGCCGACTGCCACGTGGTTCTCCCACAGAGCAGCTAGTGGGTCCAAACAGCTGACCTTTCAGTTAGCAGCCGAGCACTTAAATATTGCATGTCTGAAAAGCACAAAGTGCAAGCACCTGGTGCTGTTGACGAGAAAGAGAGCCCGGTCTCAGAAAGGGAGGGGGCAAGAGGACTCAAAGTCAGAGACAGAGAGGAGCAGGGGGCTCATACAGCATCCCAGAGGCACAGACCCTTCGAGGTAAAGAGGATGAATGGAGGGGAGGAAGCCAGAGTCTGCAGGGTGTGACTGTGGTCCCTCCAGCTGGAGGTCCTGGGCACCAGCCCTTGGTCCTTGAGGTTTCTCTCCAGAATGTTCCCCTGCTGCCCGCCTCCCCCACAGGCTCACAACAGACCCTCCTTCAAATCAGTGCTTGATCTCTACTTCTTACTGTGGCAGAAACTCACCCCATTGAGTCCAAAAATGAATAAACAAACAAAATCAAAAGTCACTGCCATTGAGTTGATTTTGACTCACAATGACCCTCTAAACAGAGTAGGACTGTCCCATAGGGTCTCCCAAGCTGTAAATCTTTATGGAAGCCGGCTGCCACATCTTTCTTCAGTGGAGTGACGTGGTGCATTCAAACTGCCCGCCTTTCAGTTAGCACCCGAGTGTTTAACCACTGCATCACTAAACCTCCTCTATTGAGTCCAGCAGCATACAATAGTTGACTCAGGATGCTGGGGTCAAGGCCCTGCTTTGCCCCTGTGACCCCAATCAGGGCACACACCCCTGAGCCAGCAGTCCATCTTGGCCAGTTGAGGTATGTGGGGGTGATGCTTTCATCCTTCCTGAAAGCTTTTGGCCCAGCCATCACAGTGATTCAAGGTAGTAGAATAACATCTTGTTCACAGTGATTCAAGGTAGTAGAATAACATCTTGTTCTCTTAATGAAGTGATAAGAGCCCCTGAGCAGGGCAAATGGTTAGCAAGTTCAGCTGCAAAGTGAAAGACTGGAGGTTTGCGTTCACCCCGAGGTGGCTTGGAAGAAAGGCCCTGCCACCTGCTTCTAAAAGTCCCAGCCTTGAAATCCCTGTGCAGGGCAGCTGTACTCTGCACACACGAGGTTGCCATGAGTGAGAACCAGCTCAGCGGTTACCACCAGCAGCAGTAAGGGGGTGCGGAAGAGGATGAAGAACTGGAGATGCTCACGTGGAAGGGATGCTCATGAGACAGCTAGGAGTGGCTGCAATGAGAGTGCAGAAAGTCTGCACCCTTCACACTTCGTGTAACTTGACTGAGAGAATGTTGCCTTGAATTTAAACGATAGCTGGTACAGTGTATTTCCACAGACATTAGTGGTGAATCTACTGTGTGGCAGCCCCACAGCCTGGCCTGAGGACACAGAGATGACCGCACTGTGGACTGACAATGCCCTCCTGGAGTTTCCACCTTAATTTCAGAGATAAGATAAACTGTGCTGCCAACAGAACCAGACCATCAGGGCACCTGTCACTGGGATTTATTACAGGAAGAGGTTGAAGGAGAAAAACATCTGGTCACCTGACAGGTGCCAAGAAGGCATTCACTAAAATTGCACCTCGGCCTCAGAAAAGAATTCTCAGTCACCTGGAAGTAGAGCTAAATCTGTTAAAATTAAGAATACATGTTGGAAACACCCACAAAGCATCGTACTTAATACTACATCAGCACACAGTCCCACTGGAGTCACAAAGGAAAATTGCCAAAAATGACCACAAGTCCACCCATGCCTGTGTGCATGTTCCTTTGCAACATGCCTTTCTCCCTCATCCTGTTAAGAGGTGGGCTCTTCTTCCCTTATCTCTTGAATGAGGGCTGGCCTGGGGATGTACTCTGAGCAGTGGAAGGCAGGGATGCGTGACTTCCAAGCCTTACAGTTTCTGCTCTTACCTTCTGAGATGCTGTCTGGAGGGGACCCGGTGAAGAAGCCAGTCTAGCTTACAGGAGAATAAGAGGTCACATGGAGCAGAGATGAGCTGCCCGAACTGGCAGGTAGCACCAAGCACTCGACATGTGAGTGGCCACCTAGACTCCTCAGCCCCATCAAGCTGCAGATGACTGCAGGTACGTGAGGAATCCCAGGTAAGACCAGCAAGGAACAGCCCGGCCAAGTCCAGTCCAAACTGCTGACCTACAGACAGGGAACAACTGAAACGTTAGCGGTTCTCAGCTACTGCATTGTATTACTTGTTACACAGCAGTAGCTGACTTATGTAGCCAGGAACAAGAATAATTGCTATTCTTCAACTGGATGGCGAAAAAGAAAGACTGAAGAAGAATTGAAGCAATTGCATTGTGGTGCTGACAAAAAAGAGTATTGAATACACCATGGACTGGCAGAAGGATGAACAAATGTCCTAGGGGAGATACAGCCAGAATTCTCCCTTGAAGCACGGACTTCATCTCTCTTACTTTGCACATGTTATCAGGAGGGCCCAGTCCTTGGAGAAAGGTATCATGTTTGGTAAAGTTGAGGGTCAGCAGAGAAGAGGGAGACCCTCAATGAAATGGATTGACACAGTGGCTTCAACAACGGGCTGACATGCCTAGTGTTACGAGGATGCCACAGGAACCAGCAATGTTTTGTTCTGTTATACATGGGGTCATTATGAGTTGGAATTGACTTAATGACACCTAACGATAGCACAAACTTTGTTCTGAAGGTTGTAAATAAGCCAGAGTAAGAAACAAAATGTTTAAATATTGAAAAGGGAAAGACAAGCTTATCACATTGGAAGATTATCTTGTTGTCTATGTTCAAAAGCTGAGAGCATTAACTGGAAAACTGAGAATTGCATTATTCTAGATCTCTTCATACAAAATTAAAATATTTATCAAAGGTTTTTTCTTTATATAAGTAATAATCAATCAGAATATATAATCTAAAGACTATATTCATAAAACCACATGTTCATGTTCTATATCAGCTTTATTAATAAAGCCCCACAATAGGAACAACTCAATTGTCCATCAGCTCTTGAATGGCTCAGTAGATTGTGGAATATTCACTCAAGGGAGGTCACACCTGTCAATGTATAGATTTGTGCTATGTACATTTTTATATAAAGATAAAATTAAATGGAGGTATAAGGCTCATCAAACCTACACTTAATATGGGTACATTTATTTTATTTTATATAAATTCCATCTCAATGAAATAGATTTTTAAAATTCAATTTTATTAAAGGGCTAAATCTAAAAGAGACCATACCAAAAGAAATTTTAGAAGACTATTTTCACATGGTAAAAAGTGATTTAATCTGTGTATCTGAACAGATAGGGGACAGCAATTGGGACTACACTCGTGGGTATATGCAGGGTTGGCAAAGAATATTTCTACATATGCATTGCAAATATAGCCAGGTATATAGTAGTATCTGGTAGAGTAGTGCCTAAGGCATTTGACTGCTAACCAGAAGGCTGGTGGTTCAAACCCACCAGCCACTCCTTGGAAGGAAGTTTGGGCAATCTAATTCCGTAGTGATACCGCCTCAGAAATCCAAGGAGGGGTCACTATGAGTCAGGTCCAACTCTACGCCACATAACAACAACAACAACACTGGACTGGCTGGGACTGGAGGACTCCCTGAGACTACTGTCCTGAGAACTCTTCAAACCTGGAGGCTTAACTAACCCCTGAGGTCACCTTATAGCTAAATAGCAAACTGATCAAAAAACAATGACTATTGCTTGTAAGTGCCATACAGGGAAACTAGATAAATGGAAATGAAACAACCAGAATGGAAATAATGAGACTGTTGTTCATTGTGAAGAATGGAACCAATCTCACGGAACAACTTGTGGAGAAATTGTTGAATGGGAACCCGAACTGCTTTGCAAACCTTCACTGAAAACACAATAAAATACTATTTCTAAAAACAAGCAATGAATTTAGAAAAAAATCCATCATATTGGGCAAACAATGGGCTCCCAAGGCAAATGTGGGTCTAGCGTGAGAAGTGAGAAGAGAAGAAAGTCTTAGAACTTGGGAAATGGAAGAACTGAAAGGGCAGGGGTGTTAGTTCCACGTGGCTGTCAAGGCTCCCAGGAGCAAAGATAGGAGGCTCATGCCCTTGTGTTCACAGTCTCATGGGGTGAGAGGCAGGAGAGCACTCACGACCCTGGTGCCTTTAGCCAAGCCCTGCCCAGGACAAACACAATACAGTCATTGACCCATCAGATCCCATCTCCTCTTCCTTAGAGAAGAGGGAGGCACAAAGAAAAAGAAGCAGAATGCCATCAGTTCTCAAACCTTTGGATCTCAGAATGCCTTTCCTTCCTAAAGAACTATTGAGAACATCCAAGAGCTTTTGCTTACACTCTCAAGTACTCAGAGGGTGATCTATGTAAGAGATCCTAGATAGAATGAGAGAACAGTGTGGCTTATCTATCAAGACATGTCATAATAGAAATTAAAACTTAGCATGAGTCTATGTGTGTGATATACATAAAAATAACAATAAGAAACTCATTATGTGTTAACATAAACTATTTTTAATGAAAAAATGCTATATAGTCCAAAATAATAATAATAATAATGAGAAGAGGGATGTTGTTTGAACATTTCTGTGTAGATCTTTCATGTCTGGCTTATCTGCCCCTACATGCAATCTGTTGTGATATATTGTTTGAGTGGAAGTGTGTGAAGAAAATCAGGCCACACACACACACATATTTAAATTGCCATCAAGTCAATTCCAACTTGTAGTAACCCTATGGGACAATGTAAAATTGCCCCATAGAGTTTCCAAAGCTGCAAATCTTCATGGAAGGAGACCATCTCATCTTTCTCCCATGGAGCAGCTGGTGGGTTCGAACCACCACACTTTGGTTAGCAGCTAAATGGCTTAACCCTTATGTAGTTGGAAAGAGAGGCATATTTAAATAGCCTGTTCAGATAACCATGTGTTCTAGTTACCTAGTACCACTCTGACAGAAATATACCACAAATGGAACAGCTTGCACAAACAGGAGTTTATTCTCTTACAGTTTGGAGGCTTTAAGTCCAAGTTCAAAGTGTCAGGCTCTAGGGGCTGAGTCAAAGCCCCTCAGTCTTGGGCTTCAGCTCTGCCTCCTGCTCCTGGCCCACTGGAGCTAGAGGCTTTTCTTCACTCAGACAGCTGCTGGCTGCTGAGGCTGACAAGCCCAAGGTTGACAAGTAAAAAGGCACAGTCCCAATGTTACCAAACCACATGGCAGGCGGTTCAAGTCCATTGAAAGTCCCTAAGGTCAGCAGAGCATGGCAGTCTACTGAACAATGACACAGCTACATGCAGGGTTCAAGTGTGCCACAAACTAGAGACCGTTCCCAAAGCTGCTACTTACATACTGGAAGCAGACCACAGCCCTAAAGCAGCTACTCAGCTGCTTGTGGTAGATGATTGCCAGTCTCATCAAGGGGAATACTACATCCAGCTGCCCAGCCCCTCCACCAGGCCTAGCCAAGATGACACACAAAGTGAACTGCCTCACTTGGCTATTCTTCCTGAGTACCACACCAAAACTCAAAAAGGTATAGTTTCTTAAAATGTTGATGCAAAGTGGAAACAGAAGCCATATCTATGAATGTTTTCTGCTCTGCTGCATTAAAGTCCAATTGGTCTACCTTGTTGTGATAGTTAAGGTTGTGTGTCCACTTGTCTGGGCCATGATTCTCAGTGGGTTAGCAGTTATGATGTAATCACCCCCATGATAAGATCTGATATAATGTAATCACATCCATGATGAGATCTGCTATGAGCAGGCAGCCAACTGGAAGGGAGTTTTCTCAGGTTGCGGTCTGCTTCCAATATATAAGGGCATCCTGGCAAAGCTCTCTGGCTGTTTGCTTGATCTGGATCCTGCATCTGGCTTATCATCATCTAACTTCTGGTTCGTGGACTTGAACCAGTGGCCCACTGTGTTACCTGCCAATCTTGAATTCATCAGCCTCCAAAGCAAGCAGTCTGCTGTATTGCTTGCTAATCTTGGATTCCTCAGCTCCTACAGTTCCATGAGTCAGGAGAAGCCTCCATCTTGATATTTGATCCACAGACTTGGGACTTGCCAGCCTCTACAGCTGTGTGAGCCATTTACTTCTGTTAAGTCTCTCTGTCTCTCTCTCTCTCTCTCTTTCTCTCTCTATATATACACATGTGCTGCACTGGTTTGGCTTCTCTAGAGAACCCAGCCTATGACACCTGTGCTTTGAATGGATCTCTCCCCCATGCATGGTTTGATAAGATCAGGCATTGTTGTTGTCAGGTGCCATTGAGCTGACTCTGACTCATAGTGGCCCCATGTGCCACATGAACAGAATGAAACACTGCCCAGTCCTGCACCATCCCTACAATCATCATTCTTGAGGCCGTCTTTGCAGCCACTTGTCATTTGGAGTGCCTTCCTACCTCAGGGGGTCATTTTTCTGCACTGTATCTGAAGATGTTTCATTTCTATTCATAAAGTTTTCAGTGGCCACTTTTTCAGAAATAGACCTGGCCTCATCCTTCTTCCCAGTCTGTCTTAGTCTGGAAGCTCCGCTGAAACCTGCCCACCATGGGTGACCCAGCTGATATATATGAAATCCCAGCAGGAGTTCTGGTGGCATGGTACCTAAGACATTTGACTGCTAACCAGAAGGCTGGAGGTTCCAATCTACCAGCCACTCCTCGGAAGGAAGGTTGGGCAATCTACTTCCTTAGTGATACTGCCTCAGAAACCCAAGGAAGGTTCACTGAGTCAAGTTGACTCAACAGCAGTGAGTTGGGCTTTTTGGGTTAAGTAGCTGAGCTCCCAGCATCATAGCCACATGCAAGCCACCACAGTATGACCCACTGACACACAACTGGTGGAAGATCAGGCATTGGGCATCTAGAAAATGTTGGTTCACTGAGTTATGCAGATCTTCCAAATGTTGACACATTTCATTATGCAATATTTTTCTTTTAAAAAAAGTATTCATTAAAATCAGCACTAATCTCATCAGGAAAGTCTTTGAGGACTGGGAAGCTGCCAAGCTCACAGTGGCTGATACAAGTGCTCCAAAATTCCAATTTTCACTTGAAAGCTCAAATTTTATCACTGGCAAAAAATACTGTCAGTTGCTTTCCTTGAAGTGACAGGCTCACTTGGTACGTTTTTGAAAAAGTGTCTAGCAAATACTAAAGTCTGAATAGCTGTGGTCTGTCTGTCAGTCATTCTTTGAAGCAAAAATGGTGTTCCAGGGAAGAAGCAGTTGGTAGGATTCAAAACAGGAACCATTGCACAAATGTGTTTCCTGGGAAACATGACACACCGGGGTCTGCAGGGAGGGCATTGTGCACACTGGCCACTGCCTCACAAGGAACAGTGAGACAATGTGTACCAAAGGGGTGGGATTTCATAAAATGAATGGCTTTTGCTACTTCCTCAAGGGTCTTCCCAAGTGATTTGTGATTATTAGGAGAATAGCCTTGACCTCACAGACCTCCTGAAAGAGTCATTGGAACCCCCAGGAGTCCACACCTTCAGATGTACTGCATTGTACTATTCCAGGGAAGTCATCAGAACTTGGTTCCTAGATGGTCAGGGAGGCTAATTTCATGGCTGTTTAAAGCAGTTGAGAGGGCCTTGAACCACACAAGATGGCTCCTGCCTACAAAGGATTCTAGGGAAGAATCCTTCTGACCAAGCAGAGACCTGGAGCAGGGAAAAACACAGCAAACAATTAATGGCAGCATCAATTGAAACCCACTGATACAAAATCCACCCCATTAATTTTTGTTTAACCTCCCTTGCATGTGGGTTCTCTACATGTTCTCATGAGGTGGCATGGCACATAAACAGCCATTCTCGGTAAGTTCTCAGACCTCCACCTGGTGACTCTTGGCATGTTGCTGTCTGTCATGAGATTCCTGCCACTGCTATCTGTTTGTAAGTTTCCTAAAAAAGCCTTGTAGCAACAACTTGGCTCTTCCTGCCTCTTTTTTTCAGGATCTGACCTCCTTGGAGCCACTCTGGCTGCTGGTCTGGGGGCTGCACAGCAGGGGAAAATTGAAAATAACCTCAACATTCATACATAGGAGTTGTTTAGCAAAACCGTGAGGCAGCCATACAGTGAAATACATTGAAACAGGTCTGGTCTCAGGGTTAGCAGAGATTGTAAGCATAAAGTTTAGGGGGTGCATTTGGGGCAAATGGGTCACACTCCAACCCTGGATAATTTTCAGGAGTACTCTGGAGGGGCAAGGGGATGAGGCCTTTCCACCCTTGCATCGACCAGTCATTGAAGGAGTGGAACCACTTCCTTGCTGAGCCTCAGCTGGGAGCCATGAGCAGGCACTTCCCCAGTGGCTGGGAGAATGGCTGTCTTCTTGCTGAAAGGGTTTCTGGGCTGCGTAGTGTAACGTTCATTACAAAAAAGGGATGAGGCAATTCTAGATGTTTCTAATATGAAAATAGTTTTTTTCAGTGAAAATAAAGTTCCTAGCCTAAGTTAATTTCCTATACCAAAAACTAAAGTGTAGGCTGGCCTTGGAAGATAAACAATAAGCCATTCATAGCAATTATCTCTGATGCTAGAATTTAAGGGGACTTTCTGCTTTAACAATGTCTCAATCTTCCTAAATTTTTTTCAACATTGAGTGTATATTACTTTTAAAATCATAAAAATATTTCTAGTTAAAAAACAAACCAAAGAATAATGAAAGAAATGCTACTTCCGTCACCAGATCATGAAGGCAGAAGGAGCGTTGCTTATGGGCTACCCAAACCCGTCTCTCGGTACACAAAGAAGCTTCCCCCAGAGAAGTAAAGGGAGTCTCCCACAGTGTGCAGAAAACATCTAGACTCCTGTCCTCCTGGTCGCTTCCCATCTCCCCCAAAGGGACGTGACCAAAGTGCTGAAGAGTTCCCGCAGAGGGAGGTGAGGACACAGAGAAGGAAGACCAGGGACTAAAAGACATAGGGATCCAGCCCTACGAGTTCGATCCTGACTCATGACGACCTCATGGGTCATCACGTGTGTCAGAGTATAGCTTTACTCCAGTGAATTTCCAAAGGCTGATGTTTTAGGAAGTAGATTGCTAAGCTTTGCTTCCAAGGTGCCTCTGGTAGGTTCAAACCTCCAATCTTTTGGTTAACCACTGAGCATATTAACCATATGCACTCCCCACAGACTTTTAGAAAACCAAAAGGGAAAAACATGTTCGGCACTTCTCAAGTGGAAAGAACTGAATAAAAAATACTGAAAGATTCTATGGGCAAAATATTGAATGATGCAGAAAACACCAAAAGAAGATAGAGGGAATACACAAAGTCACTGTATCAAAAAGAGTTGGTTGATGATCACCCATTTTAGGAGGTGGCATATGATCAAGAACCAAGAAAGAAGAAGTTGAAGCTTCATTGAAGGAAGTAGTGAAAAACAAGGCTCCAGGAATTGACGGAATACCCACTGCGATGTTTCAATGAATGGATGCCCC
>NW_006921625.1:5667529-5677899 GCF_000298275.1 Orycteropus afer afer
AAAGAACTCCTAAAGGCATTTTAAGCAAGGGAACAAGCACGAGCAAAGACTCAAGGACAATAAAGCAGAGAGAACATGGAAGGAACCAGAAGGTGATCCACTTGTCTGTACAGACTTAAGGAGCAGTGTGAGAGAAGACTGGAAAGGAGGAGGCTTGGGCAAAACAGCAGGGCCTCAAGGACCTGTCCCAGGGGCCTGGACCAGCAGCTCGGCAGGAACATCGGTGGAAGGTTTCTAGAATTCTGAGGTGGAAGATGCACTCCACGAAAATTAATCTGGCAGCTCAATTGTCCAGAGAGACAAGGAGAAGCAGAGATATCAGAACAGAAGATAGTGGGAAAATTAGTTAATGGATTTTGAGAAAAAGAATAGAGCTCTTAGAAGTGAAGAACCTTGAAACTGTGTTAGTTACACTGATGCGTCACTGGGCTGTAAGGGCTGCTCACTTCTGTATCCAGTTGTGGCCATCGCATAAAAGGCCATCTTCTCAACATGTTCTTTCAAACATTAACTCACTTATTCACACACACACATTTCCTGAATACCTACTATGTGTCAGGCAGTGACTTGATCATGTACAATGTTGAACTGAGCTTCCTGTTTCAGACACACCTACATGCACGCGATATGAGAAAAAACAAGCTCTTCCTGAGAAACTGAGAGTGCCGTAATGAACTTGGAGAAGCTTCCATCACTGTATTCTAGCAACACAGAGAAGTCACCTTTATGAAAGGTATTTCCCCAAGAGACGTGTGCCAGGAAGACCTAAGTCTGGCGATTCAGCAAGATCAAGAGCGGTGGAGACACAGGCGGCACACACTGCACAGCTCAGCTCTGAGGTCTCCCAGGGCAGTACTGACAGCTGAGCCAAGCCTGGGGCCCTGGACAGAAAGGCAGAAGGAGCTCATAGAGAAGGAAGGCCAAGCTCCTCCATGGAGAAGGAGAGCCACAGAGAAAACTTCCTGGCAGGCCTCCTGCTGGTGGTACCAGCCATTGGTACTGCTTCTGCCCATTGAAGCTTCTTCTCAGCTGCTGAGGAGTCTCTGGGTGGTGCAAATGGTTACCTGCTCAGCAACCAGTTGAAAGGTTGGTGGTTCGAACCCACCCAGAGATGCCTGAGAAGACAGAGCTGGTAATGTACTTCTGAAATGTCACAACCTTGAGACCTCTATGGGGCACAGTTCTACTGTGCACACGTGAGGTCTCCATGAGTTGGAATCATCTGTATGGCAACTCACAACAACAGATTCCTTACTGGAGAACATCAGCAAACCCATGGCCATTGCAGGGCACCCACCCTGTGCCCGGCCAGGCAGCAGGCACCAAACCAGATCAACCTCCACACTGTAACTCACACTGATAGCACAGAAGACACACTCTTGCTTGCTCCAGCTGCCAGATGATGGCAGGTTTGCGATGGAGAGCCACACAGCATTACAGGATGAAGAGGAGGAGGTGAATTCTGGGGGGTGGAGAGGTCTTGGTGTTTCAGCTGGGCCCTGGACAGATGAGCATGACTCTCGAGTGAGGGGCATGCTGCAATGGGTCTTTCTGAAAGAGGAGATGATCTCTCTATTTTCAAGCATGAAATTGCTTGAACACCACTCCTTTAAGGAAGTGTGATCTTGCATTTAGACAGCCCTCTGCCTCCCTTTCCCCCCTAAACAATCCATCCTGAATTCCACTGCTAAATTAATTTTCCTAAAAGAGTATTTTCATCATGGCACTCCCAGATCAAAGCCCTGTCGTGTCTCTGCATTTAGAATTTTTTGAAATCAATGGGACTGAAACATTCTCAGTAAGATGTCAGAGAGCCCTGCCTTTGAAGCCACTCTCTTCAGAAAGGGCTCTCCTAAGAAAGCCGAGACAGCAGTCCTGTGGGAGCCCCAAGTGGCTGGACTGTGCAGTTTGGGTGGTGTCTATACCATGGCATATCTTGAATCTGGAAGGCAGTTGGGGAGACACTGCCAAATGGGGATCTGGTCCAGGAGGACCGAGAGCATGGAACAAGACCCTGGTCACCATGGTGATAAGGATATGGAAGAGAATGGAAAGACTTAACCCAGAGAGGGGCCTGCGAGGCCCAGAGAAGGATGCCCTCAGGAGGGTTAGCATCTTCTGATCCTCAACTTTCAAGGGCAGAGGGAGGATCAGTGAAGAGTCTTGTGGAGACAGACGTGGGTCCGGAAGGGGACACTTTCTGGGGTAGGTGACAGCACACTAGGAGGGAAATCACCTTGTTCAGTAATCATAAACTTCCTCATAATTGTCCTCCAAGTCTCTTCTTGGAGACAATCCAGGGAAAACAAACATTCCACACCCATTATGTGCAGCCCCCATGCTGGGCATGGTGGTGGCTGGTAGACACATAGCCCCTGTCCTCAATGACTCTTACAGCGTAGCCTAGAGCAGGGCTTGTGGTTTGGCCAACAACTGTTCTCAGGGCTTGGGGTTCAGCCAATGACTGCCCTCAGGTCAAATCCAGCCTGATATCTGCTATTGTGACAGTTTTGTGGGAGCAGTCAGGCTCATTTGTTTGTATAGTGTCCATGGCTGCACTGAAGTCTCTGGGTGGTAAAAACGGTTAAGCACCAGCTGCTAACAGAAAGTTTGGAGACTGCAGTCCAACTAGAGACCCATTGGAAGAAAGCGCTGGTGATTTACTTTTAAAAACTCAGCTGTTGAAATCCCATGGAAAGTTTAGGATCACGGTTTCATCCAATTGTCATAATAACATGTTTATCACCTCTGTTCTACCTCCTAGTTTGATGCATAGTGCCTGTGGTCTTAAAAGTTTGCAAGCAACCATTCAAGGTACAACAATGGGTCTTTATTCACCTGAAGCAACGAAGGAAGAAAGAGAGTCAGGAATAGGAGAAGGATATGGAATGTGTGGCTAGTTGCCTCCATGAACAATTGCCTCCATTGCTGTGAGACCAGAACTGGATGGTGCCCAATTACCATTACCGAACACTTTCATCAAAGATTCTATAGAAGAAATCTGATCAAAGAGGGCAAATGAATTACAAGTTCAAATTCTCATGGATTCCAAACTTCCCAGAGCCACAAAGATGAGATGAATCCCTGAACTATTGCCCTGAGATATTCTTTAAACCTTAAACAAAAATATATCCCGAAGTCTTCATAAAACTATGTAAGAATTGAGCTGAACTAGTAAAAATTGGTTGCTTTGAGCATTACATTCTCTTAATAAGCATCCATATGGGATCATCTTGATAATAGCAACTCAAAAGATTAGATGGGAACCTAAGGCGGCAGTGAGTTTATGTTAATGAAGGAGGAACAATTCAGAAAAGGAGGGTGAGAATGGTTCCTCAACTCAAAGAACGGCATCATTGTTACAAAAAAGTACATGTAGAAATGATTGGATTGGTGGATGTTCTGTTGTGTATATTCTCAAAAACAACCAAATAAATAAAGTTAGAGATTAAAAAGAGAAGACGGTGCCGTGGACCAGTCTCCGACACTTGGGCTGCCAAGACCCAGGGAGGACAATGCTCCACCGGGAAAGGTCTACTGTGCCACATGCTGCTGAGAGGTGGAGGCAGAGAAGGAATAGAGATGCCCACAGATGAAGCAAAGGCAGCATTGTGTCTGATCACACAATAGAAACTTAAAGGATGAGGGAGGGAAAGACCCAGTTTGCACTCAGTGGTAATGAGAGGTGGGAAAGCATGGGTATGTGGTACTGGTTGGCTGTACCTGCTGCTGTTGAGTTTCTTCTGACTCATAGCAATCCTCTAGGACAAAGTAGAACTGCCCCATAAGGCTTCCAAGGCTGTGATCTTTATGGAAGCAGACTGCTTCATCTTTCTCCTGTAGAGTGGCTGGAGGGTTTGAACTACCAACCTTTCAGTAAGAAGCCAAGTGTTGAAGCCACTGTGCCACTAGGGTACCTCAGTTGGCTGTGAAGGGGAGACAATAGCACAGCTGAATGAGAACAAAAGGTTCTCTCTGTTCCCTGGAGGGTATGGCTCAGTGGGGAATGCAGAGTCAAGAAGCAGGCTCCCATGACCATCCACATCCACTGGTGAGCTGAGAAGAACAAAGGAGGAACCCTAACAGACCACCTTGCCTGCCCTGGCCAGGCGACCTCATGGTTTCTGTGGGTGTGCATTTGAATGAACCACTGGAACGCTCAGTAAAGACAGGTGGACATCTCTTTTCTGTCTAATCCCTTGTTTCCACACCAAGGGGAACTGGGAGCACCAAGCAAGTTCCATTTTTGGGCCAAAAGAGAGTGGAAGTGAAGGGGTAGGATTGGCCCAGCCTTGTAGAAAACTGGAAGAACCTGACTGTCCAGCTGTGTGAAAACCAATGATGTGTGCCACTTAGAAGTGGCTGAGCTTGAGAAAATCTCTCAATGTCTTGGGTTCCACTGTGGCTTCATCCATTAGCAGAAGGTCATAATACCCTCTCCTTAATGTTATGAGGACAATTAAATGGGATGATGGTTGTCAAGTGCCAGGAAGGGACTGGCACATAGTAGGTAAATGACATATGTCAATTGCTTCTCCAAATTCCATGTATGTTTCTAGAAACATCCTTCTTGCCTCCTTCATCAACAAACACTTAAATCCTATAGCCCTTCAGGAAATAACTTGAACACCAAGATGGGGGAACTGAGGTAGAGAAGAACTCATTCTTCTAAGATAAGAACTTAACCAAGGGTATCTCTTGGAGAAACATTATCATCGGTAATCATTATGACCTTAAAATCTTGAATGACACAAAGCAATGTGAGAAAAGTGCTTTGACAGATAGCGCGTCATCTGGTATGTATCTAGAATACAAGTGGAACAAATTTCTAGTCAAGCTACTTAATCCTTGTTTCGATCAGTTCAAACTCTAGGCACTTAAGTTATCAGAACACAACACAATGCACTGCACAGCCGTGGAGATGGATCCGACTCATAGCGAGCCCTCCTTGGGTTTCCGAGGCGGTATCACTATGGAAGTGGATTGCCCGACTTTCCTTCTGAGAAGTGGCTGGTGGGTTTGAGCTGTCAGCCTTCTGGTTAGCAGTCAAATGCCTTATCCGAAGGAAAAAAAATTAAACCAAGTCTGCTGAAAAAAAAAAGAAAAAAGATTTTTAGCTACCAGTAAACAATTTAAAAAGGCAGGAGAGGGCACTGTTTTTTTCTCTCCCACCCCACCCCCAGCATCCCTTTACTGTTCTTGATTGATAGGGATTATTTAACTGTCAACAGATTTGTTACAAATTTATGAACCATTTTAACCTCTTTCTGTTACACTGAGAACACTTTTGGACAAAAGAGTTTGAAGCAATTGCTCAAAGCCAGCTTTCCTGGGGTGCGTCCCCCACCCTCCCAGGAACGTCCTCCGGAGAGTTTTGCAGTCTGCCAAACTTTGCAAGAACAATTCCTTGTGTCGATGGTAGCATAATGCTTGAGACTTTTAGAAGTCATCTTCATAATACAATAAATAGAATGAACCACTATGTGATTATTCATGCCTATTGACCTATGAAAGTGAAAGAAATGATGTGGCCACATAAAAGAAGGAGAGGAAATAAAGTGCCCTTTATGGAAACATTTTTTAAACACTTTATATTCCATCATTGGTCAAAATGTCCAAAAATCATAATTGGTTTATCTACTTTTCTGAACCAAAATTTACCTTTGACATTCAGTAGAGGGCACAGCTACATCCATTATAAATCACTAGAAGAAACAACACTAGTGTCCAACAAGCTGATTATGTCATACTCTTTGGGCAGTAATCCTTATCAAAGAGCTCTAAAACAAGAGGAGAGGACTATGATCCCACTACCATTTTACATGATGAGGTAAATGGAAATATTTTCTTTCATGTATAAATGTCGTCACCTCACATATGAGCCTTGGGGATGGAAATCAGAATATGGTCATTCGGCCAAAGATTTAACACTTCCTTTCTCTCAGAACAAAAGTCCTCATGTCAAGTTTCCACCAATGATGAGATGCTTTCTGTGTACTGTGTCCATGACAGAGTCCAACTCCACCCATGAGCATCCAGAGTCCACAGGATGGCAACAGCCCTTCAATGTTTGATCCATGGACACTTTGAAAATTGAAGGAAACTCTGCATTTTAAAAATCCTTGAAAATGACTGTGCAGCACAAAGAAGAAAAATTACAACCTAAGCCCCTGAGTATTCCTATATAAAAAGAATCATCCTCACAAAATATTCAAGAAATATTTTGCGTAATAAAACAGGATAAGCGTTGGATAAACAGATACGAACTGAAAGTTCTGAGGGTTTTAAATCCACTGTGTAGTTTGGGTCTTCACACTCAGTAGCACTTCACCTACCTGGCTACCTGTAGACACCAGGGAATTTGGGAAAGGCTGTGGAAGTCTCTTACCTCCACTGTCAGACTGGATTGAGAATAAGGAAGCTTGGCAAGAATAAAGTTGAAAAGGTTCATAGAAATGACCTGCTACGGGTCTGGATGTTAATACTAATGTAGAATTGTGCACTGATTGAAAAGTTAGCTAATCTGTGTCTCTCTCTGGGAGCTCTGGTGCCACAGTGCCTAAGGCATTTGACTATTAACCAGAAGGCTGGCAGTTCAAACCCACCAGCTACTCCTCAGAAGGAAGATGGGGCAATCTACTTCCATAGTGATACCACCTTGGAAACCCAAGGAGGGGTCGCTATGATTGGAGCTGACTTGATAGCAGTGAATTTGATTTTTGTTGTGTGCCTCTCTATAAAAACTACACTTCATGTACAAACTGTGTACTCAAATGACAGTAGAGTCACTGTTCTTGTTGTTGTGTGCCACAGAGTTGATTCTGACCCATAGCAACCCAATAAGACAGAGTAAAACAGCCCCATAGGATTTCTAAAACAAAAATCTTCACAACTGGACCAATAAGAAACATCATGATAAATGAAGAACAGATCGAAGTTGTCGAAGGTTTCATATTACTTGGATCCACAACCAACACCCACGGAAGCAGCAGTACAGAAAGCAGACGTCGTATTGCACTGGACAAATCTGCTATAAAAGACTTCTTTAAAGGGCTCGGGAGCAAAGATGTCTCTTTGAAGACTAGGGTGTGCCTAACTCAAGCCATGGTGTTTTCAATTGCTTCATGTACATGTGAAGAAAGCTGGACAATGAATAAGGAAGACTGAAGAAGAGTTGACGCTTTTGCATTGTGGTGTTGGCAAAGAATACTGAAAATACCATGGACTGCCAGAAGAATGAACAAATCTGTCCTGGAAGAAGTGCAGCCAGAATGCTCCTTGGAAGAGAAAATGGCCAGTCTTCATCTCACCTACTTTGCTCATGTTGTCAGAAGGGACCATTCCCTGGAGAAGGATGTCGTGTTTGGGGAAGTGGAGGGTCAGTGAAAAGGAGAAAGGCAAGATGGCCTGGCACAGTGGCTGCAGTGATGGGCTCAGGTATAGCAGGGATTGTGAGGCTGGCACAGGACTGGGCAGTGTTTCTTTCTGTTGTCCATAGGGTCACTGTGAGTCGCAGCTGACTCAACGGCACCTAACAACCACAACAATCTTTAAGGAAGCAGACTGCCTTGTCTTTCTGCCACAGAGCAGCTTAGTTAGCAACCAAACACTGAACTACCACCTAAACCACCACAGCTCCTTCCAACAAGCATGTACAGAGTATGAATAACACAGTCAGTACACTTGAATACACACACACACACCTCCAAGTATATAAACATTTATCCTCTCTAGATAGATAGTGTACCTTATTGAAAATATCCATGAGCTGTGGTCCCAAATTTAAAAATATTCTAAACAGTAAAGAATGTTTAAGACCTTTTCAGCCCACAATATAACAAAATTAAAAATGTGTAATGATAAAAATTCAAACACATTGAATCAAAGATTTCAGCCTCTAGATAATACTAGATACAAGAGGAAATCGAAATCGCACAAATAGGATGTTTATGTGATGATGAGAATAGGGCTCTAAATGCAAAAACCGTATTTAAATGAAGTCACGCTCTTATATGCTTTTCATTATTAAAATTATGACATGGAAAGTGTTAAAAATAGACCATTCAACCAAAGAAGTGAGAAAGAGAAAAACTTCAGCAAAACACGATAAGAAATTAATTAAGATAAAAAGAGAAAATAATGAAATTGGAATATATTTTTAAAAAAAGTTCAACACATCGATGAGTTCACATAATATTTCTGTAACAAAACAATAAAACAGCCAATCCTCTGGAAAATCTATTTCAGAAAAAGATTGACAACAAATACACAGCACTGTGAGTGAGAAAGGGACTTGAGCACAAATATGAAAATTTTAAAGCTGAGACACACACAACTCCACCATAAAGAAGTTCAAAGCTAGAATGACATGGATGACTTTTCAGAAAAAATGTGAAGAACCTCAAACTGATTTGAAAGGAAGTCGAAGACTCAAATAAGGCAAAGAGAAAATTTGAAAGCTGTTCTGCTTCCAAAATCTACGAGAGAAAAAAACAATCAAACAAAAACTCTTGTTCTTGATAGATTTCTAGGGGAGTTTTATCAAACTCCCCCCAGTTAAATAGTTTTTCATGTGATTTCAACCTTACCAGATCACAGGAAAATATGGAAAATGCTCCGATTTATTTTTCCAACATAACTGAATTGTATTAGTTATCTATTAATTCATCCTAAAATTTAACAGCTTTAAACAACATTTATTATCTCATCAGTTCTGGGGGTCAGATTTTTGGAAGTGGCTTCAGTGGGTGGTTCTGCCTCGAGGTCTCTGATAAGCCTGTGGCGAGATGCTGGACGGGGCTGCAGGACGCATTTCCAAGCTGGCTCACCCTCACGGTTTCTAAAAGAGGCTTCAGCTCTCTCCTGGCTGTTGGTAAGCGTCTCATTCCTCATCACGTAAACCTCTCCACAGGGCTGTTTGAGTATCCTCATGGCGTGGCAGCTGGCTTCCCCCAGAATGAATAATCTGAGAGAAATCCGGAGGGAAGTTGCAATGGTGTTTGTGACCTAGACTCAGAAATACACAGTGTCATTTCTGCCTAATTTCTATTCATTAAAAGCAAGTCCCTAAGTCCAGCCCACATTCGAAGGAAGGGAAATGAAGGTTCATCTTGAAGGAAAGCCACATCCTTATCATTTTGCATGGAAATTCCCTTAACTATGTCACCTAGTCTAGTAGACACATTTTGTACCTTTTACATTATCACAGGTGAGCCACACCCCCACTGCCATTGAGTCAATTCTGACTCATAATGACCTTATAGAACAGAGTAAAACTATCCCATAGGGCTTCCAAGGCAGTTCATCATCGTGGATGCAGATTGCCTCATAGTTCCCCCATGGAGCAGTTGGTGGGTTTGAACTGCTGACATTTTGAATAGCAGCCATATGCTTTAACCACTGTGCCATCAGAGTTCCTTCCACAGGTAACAGTGTTGCTAAACTTTCTGCTACTAACTAACCAGGATCGCTTTTCTTCCACTTTCCAATAAGATTTTCCTCTTTCCTTTAAGCATCCATCCTCATCAGAGACCATCATGCTTGCGCAAATTGGTTTTCCAAACTCAGTAATGCTCCTCAAAGTCCTTCCAGCTTCTATCTGCTGCTCAGTTCCAAAGTCATTCCCACATTTCAGGTTTTTCTTATGACAGCACCCCACTCTTGCTACTAGTTAAATACCAGTTAGGGCTTAACCAGAGAAGTGAACCACTAGAACATATACAAAGGGATTTGAGCTCACACAATTGTGGAAGCTGGTTAAACAGTCTCTATAAGATGACTGTCTTTGTGTCTAATATTGAAGCTTGAAGTCTGCAGGTCAGGAGGTTGGGAAGGAATATTGGATGTAAAATGGAGAACAGTGAAGACGAGCATGAAACTCTGAGCACAAGCTAGTTGGAGTCTGTGAGGACCACCTGGAATCCATGTGACTTCTCAGTCTTGTGTCTCGATGAAGTAGGTATCCTACAGGTGAAGCTGACACCCTTGATCACAAAGCTAAACACACATCTGGCCAGAATCAGGGAAGCGGAAGGAGGAGTCAGGAGAGGACGGAATAGTTATTGCTGCCCCATGTTAATGAGGTGAGACAGCAGATAAGTGACAGAGCGTGAGCTACAAAAGCCTTCTAGAGTAAAAACAAACACGGCTACTATTTCATTAGGATGCTCCAGATAAATCTCATATGAAAATAACTCTCTGACCCTCCCTGGCTCAAAACATGCAGGGAAGGGAATTTGGGGAAATCTATTTCAACCTAGCCAAACTGACATATTACAAAATGCACAAAAGTTCTAATATTGAAATGTGAAACAAACAGCACACAGTTCACCCAAAATAAAACTATAAACCAATCCCACTGATAATTTTTT
>NW_006921625.1:5678334-5680080 GCF_000298275.1 Orycteropus afer afer
CTAAGAAGACTCTTTGAAGCCATCAAGCTCTGAGGCTATTGGGCAAGACTTGATGTCATATTTAATTCCATTATCATCTACCATAAATGGCATCATACCCTCCTTACATAGTTCCCTCCCTTCCCTCCCTACCTCTCCCTTCCTAAGTCCATCTCCATCATCCAGCAGCACTCACCCCCTGCCAGAACCTTCTCCTGCAGTTGCCTGCAGGACCCTACTGAGCCAGCTCCCGCTACCTGTACACAGGAGTGACATTGTTGATGCGCATCTAAACCCTTCCTCGGAAGGGATGTTGGGCAATCTACTTCTGTAGTGATATCACCTCAGAAACCCATATGAGTCCGATCTGACTCAATGGCAGTGCATTTTTTGTTTTTGTTGTTATAGAAATTAAATTAATCTGCATTCCTCTGTTTTAGATGTTAATTCTTGGTTTTGTTTCTTTTCAGTGAATAAACCATTGTATTGAAGTGAGCTTGGATGTATATGCAGTCCAGTCTGTGAGGGTGAGGGACATCCCTGTACCCTTTCATTTGCTCTTTCATGTTTTGATAAGATTTGCTTTGGTGAGATATGCTCTCCACACAGATTTCTAGAAACACATGTGCACCTCAAAGCTGCTTTTACTTAAAGTCAGTGGTTCGAGGACGCTACCCCCAGACGAAGCTTGCTGCACTGTGATGGCCTCTTCTGGGCTGCGCCACGGGCTGCTGAGGCCTGGAGCAGAGGTCACCTGTGTATTCAGTACTGCCGTCACCCAGCAGTGGGCCCGGGAGTGAGAAGCTACCTGAGTCATTTGCTTATGGACACTCTGTGGAGGAGGGTTTTGAGTCCAGGTGGGATTGTCACTGTCCGGCAGAGGGAAGAGCCAAAAGCTCTTCCAAAGTGGCCTCTGCCATTAGTACCTCTGACCAAGCTGGCATTTCCACATTTTACTCATTCTTCCTATTTCCCGAGGAAGAATTTCTCTCTAACCCATTCCTCTTTGGATGCTGTTCAAAAGCATCCCCCATCTATCCACCCACCTGTCCATCTGTCCATCCATCCATCCATCCACCCATCCATCCATTCATTCATCCATCTATCCATCATTTTGTCCAAGCACAAGTGGAGGCAGAGATCTAGGTGCTAGGGGACTACAAAGGCAGACTGGTTGCCTGCGTGGGCAGACCCTGCCCCAAGAAGCTGAAATGGGCCACCACGTGTCCTCTATCCTCCAAGAACTAGATCAAGATGTTCTGGAGTAACCAAAACCTTTTCTCACTGTCAAATGCTGTTCAGGCTAGTACTATGCAAGCTTCCCTGGAGAGGAGGTCTGCTAATACCGTGTAAGGATACAGCTTGCCACCTTCCTAAGAGCATGGCTTTCATGCTGGTTAGAGAGCTTGCTCAATGATCAGCCAAGTGTCAGGGGCCTGTGATGGAAGAGCTCTATCTGAGATCAGAGACCAGGGAATGCCCAGGAAACCCCTGTGCCTGTCATGTGGCTCAGCTGGCAAGTCAGTGCCAGCATACCCTGGCCTGGGCTGAGTTCTTCCATGTCCTGCTCAGGTTTTTTTCCTGCAGGATTCTGCCCCAACCCCGAGGAGCCTCCTGACTCGGGCACCATGCCCCCTAAAGACCCACCACATGACCAGAGACAGGTGGACCTGCCAGGGGCCCTGCAGAGGACCTACAAAGGCCCTGACCAGGGAGCTCAGGTCACCAAGTCTTTAGTCACTGCTCAAAGCCCCGGCCTGCCCTCCA
>NW_006921625.1:5681850-5686860 GCF_000298275.1 Orycteropus afer afer
TATTGATAACAAAAATAAATTAATATCATTCTTATATTCGGGTACAATTATAATCCAGCAACATTATGGTTTTCTTGGCCCCTGCTGAGGGGATCTAGAGCATTGACAGCGGTGATGAACGTTTAGTTAACATTTTTCCAGTTTTTATTCCTTGTGACTCAACGTGGCACTTTCCACCCCACAGAAGAAATGTATCAGAAAAGGAGTAAGTGATGGAAAAGGGTGAGAATTAGCCTTGTCAGGAAGAGGCAAGCCTGGGCACTGTCTGGGCACTGACTGCGACTTCTGTCTGCCTTTGTCTTTCTTTGGTTGCTCATCCCTCTGAGGTGGTTAAATTGATGACAAGTTCCCTGTGTGTGCAAATTAGGTGGGCTTGCCGCTGTGCAGTCAGATGGCTCATCCTTTCTCTGTCTCCTCCTCTCTTCCGTCCCCTCTCTCTCCTCTCCCCCTCTTTTTTCTGTCTTCTTTTTCACAGTTTCTTTCTCTTCTCTGCCTTCTTTTCCTCTCTCTCTCTGCCATCTCTCTCTCTCTCTTTTCCTCTCTTCTGTCATTCCCTCTCTCTCCTCTTCTTTTCCTCTTTCTCCCTCTCCCTCTCCCCTCTCCTTATCTCACTCTGTCCCTCTCTCCCTCCCCTTTCAGTTTCTAATCAACTTTCCACTTCCGATCCTCTTCTCCTCTGGTTTCTGGCCACCCTGAGGGTCCCTCTGGGGACTGGCTGGAGGAGACAGGGGTTCACACAGGTGCGCACCACGCAGCCTTGCAATCTGACTTGGAGCGCAGTGCTCTCTTCAGCTTCCACACCTGCACCCGGACGTTTCCTGAAGCCCTCCTCCCCTTCCACCTTCTGTCACCCACACTTGCATGCCTGGCTGTCTCCTGTGGACACTGACACACTCTCAGACAGAAACCCTCAGGCCCTGTCCTCTCTGCTCCTCCTGGTGACCACCCCTCTCCATCCTCCTCTGGAGTCTGGCCCAGCAGCCTCCACCTTCTGCACCACTTCACAGTGCTGTCCACGGGGCACTGAGGACCCTTGGGGGCAGCCCCAAACCAAAGCAGTTGATGTCAATTCCGACTCGTGGTGACTTCATGTGAGTCACAGCTGAACTGTACCCCAGAGGGTGGGTTTTCCTCGCTGACTTTTCAGAAGTAGATCATCAGAAGTCATAGGGAGGCCTTGGTGGCACAGACCACTAGCCACAAGGCTGGCAGTTTGAACTCACCCAGAGGCACCTTGGAAGACAGGCCTGGCAATCCGCTTCAGAAGGTCACAGCCTGGAAAACTCCATATTGTCATTGTTGTTATTGTTGTTATATGCCGTCAAGTCGGACCCGACTCACAGTGACCCCTCCTTGGGTTTCCAAGGCAGTATCACAATGGAAGTAGATTGCCCCATCTTCCTTCCAAGGAATGGCTGGTGGGTTTGAGCTGCCAGCCTTCTGGTTAGCAGTCAAGTGCCTCATGGGGCCTTTCTAATCTGACTCACAGGTGGGCACCATGATTAGGAGTTAACTCAATGCCAACTAACAACAGAATGCCAGGCCTTTCTCCTGGGGCCTCTGGGTGGACACGAACCTCCAACCCTTTAGTCAGCATCTGAGTGCGTTAACCTTTTGCAGCACTCACTGACTCCCTAAGAAAGCTCCTCACCCACCAATTTCAAAAAGCACTTGGCTTTATTCTTCACCATCAAAGTTCTCTTTCCCCTCCAGCCCTCAGTTCTTGGTTCCTGTGGCCCAGTCTGCCTCCCTGAGGTTCCCAAGGTAGTCTGGTCACCAGGGACTATTCTCAGTGGGGTTGGCAGGGGCAGGGTGGAAGGACAGCATATCCATCACGACCAGTCCTGTAGCTAATGGAAGCAGAAAAGAGGGGACAGTGCACATCTGAGGAACGGCAGGCCAGGTGACGCCGCTCCCCTCCCTGCCACAGGAAGCCCTGACCTCGCACTGCCCTCCCACCTGCTGGCTGGTGTCCCTCCCCCTGGGTACCCCTCACTCCCCTTGGACAACACCCAGGACTGCTGCAAAGCCCCCCACGTCCCCCTGTGTGCTGCGCCGTCGGGGTTGCTGGGAGTTGGAACTGAGTCCAGGCAACTGGTTGCCTACTGGTTGCGCTTTCCTGGAGGGAGTCGGGGAAGGGGAGAGAGGGTCAGGGACAAGGCTGCCACTTGGGTTTCAGATAAAGAGTATCAAGGTGAGGAAGGAGTATTGTTAAACCCTTTGGCAGGTTTTCACATTTTAATTTTTTAAATGCCTATCCCTTTCGCCCTTAGATTCTTGGTGGATTTTGGTGAGACGGGATGTTCTCTTAATTCTCTTTTCTGAGAGGCTGTCCCACCTGGGCCCCAGGGCATGTCTAGAGCAGGCTCGGGAGGAGCCTGCTCACACTAATTCTTTGTTTTTCTGGCCCACTGGCTGCCAAGAGGCTGTGCCCTCACCTAGCAAACTAAGAAAGTCCATTTATTCTGGGAAAGCTCTGGTCCCTGCATGGAACAAAGGTCCCTGTTTCTTTCAACATCTTTATCCTGAACGTGATGGGAAATGATCACCATCCGCATTATTGGCAGCTCTGGTGGCATGGTGCCTAAGGTATTTGACTGCCAACCAGAAGGCTGGTGGGTCAAACCCACCAGCCATTCCTCGCAAGAAGATTGGGCAATCGACTTCCGTAGTGATACTGCCTCGGAAACCCAAGGAGGGGTGGCTATAGTCTAGTTGACTCAATGGCAGTGAGTTTGATTTAATTAAAATGCATGCAGTTTGTATCGTGCGTGCAAGCAGGCACCACTGATAGGGCTCAGGCTCTCATCATAAACCTGTTGTTGAGAGGGAGCCACAGCCCACAGCTACACCGTCAGGACTTACAGACAAAGAACACGCAGGCCAGCAGCTCCAGCTGTGGCTGGTTTTTAATCCTGTGTAGTACTGAACACAAGCTTTGGAGAGGTGGGGGCTTTCAGGAAAAAATAAACGACAAAAGCCAAACTCCCTGCTGGTGCGTCAACTCTGAATCACGGTGATCTCATGTGTGCCAGAGTAGGCCGGGCGATGGAGGCTTTTTCTGGGCTGTAGTCCTTATGGAAGCAGATTGACAGGCCTTTCTTCTGCAGTGCTTCTGGGTAAGTTCAGACTTCCGACCGTTGAGCTAGTACCAAAAAACCAAACTCACCGCCGTTGAGTTGATCCCAACTCATAGTGACCCCTCCTTGGGTTTCCGAGGTGGTATCTCTAAGGAAGTAAATTGTCCAACCTTCCTTCTGAGGATTGGCCAGTAGTCAAGCATAAACAAGACGCCCCCCCCCCAATTAAAGTGTCCACTTCAGATCCAGAATCAGTGCTGAACACATCATCAAGGAGGAAAACAGCTGCATGACCTCGGTCGGCCGGCCTGCACAGTCACGCCTTGAGCCCAAAACACTCACCCTGAGTGTTTTGTTGAGCAAAGAATTTAAAGATGAAAGGTGCATGAGCTCAAAGGGTCCTTTCTGGGTCAAGCTTCTGGGATTCATTTTCTATTTTTCTAAAACAAGACCCGGTTCCTGTGACTTTCCTGTGCCTCTGACAAGTTAGCCAGAAGGACCAGTGTGGAGAACCCATCTCAGGGACAGGCCTCTCCAACTCTGCACATTGGAAGTCCGAGCTGCCTTGTGGCTGAGAGAGGGCTGTGGGCGACCTCGACCTCTCTCATCGGGTGGCAGGTCCCTGAGTCCTGGGTGAGGCTGGGAAGCCCTGCATAATTCATGCAAATCCTCTTCCCTCTCCTGGAGGCCAGGACACCTGCGGAAACCCTTCTGGCCTTCAACCTTTGCATCTAACGCCCGGCTTCCTCCCTTGGGGTGACGCCAGGAAAGGACAGCCAGGGGAAGACTAGCTGTGACCACGGGCCCCCTCCTTCTGCCCACTCTGCTCCCGGGCCCAGCTGAGCTTCCTGTGCAGGCCTCTAACCCAGGCCGCCACAGCCTGGTCATCTCCAGGCCGCAGTGGCAGGTCTGCAGTGAGTCATTGCACTGACGCTTCTGATGTTTCGAGCACATTCGCTTTGCTTTCCCAAGAGGATGATTCTCACATGTGGATGCTCTGCCAAGGCAGCAAGAGGCTTGTGTTCCCTGCAGAGCAACCAAGAAGGTGCGGGAGCATAAAAATAACCCTGCGTTTTGCAGGTAACTTCTTATCCGATAACAAGTGTCCTCCTCTCTGAGGCAAGTGCGTGTAATGCTAAATTAGCTGTTAACAAGTGTTTCTGAATAGTATAATTTATGCTAATTCTGAAATATTCCCCTTCCCAAACTGATTATTTTTATCTTGAAAATTGCTGCACTTTTCCATTAGCGGCTGAGGAGGCAGGGTGCTCTGATTAAGTGTTTTTCTGAGCCGCCTCTGGATCCCCCTTCGTTTCCAGGGCCGGTTCCCAGGGATGCGCCCCCGGACACGGCGGCGAGAAGGGCTCTGTGCACTCAGCTCAACGCCAAGGCCAAGACCGTGTTGATCTGGAGCACACAGAGCAGAGGCGGGTCTGTGGAACAGGCGGCTTTTCGTCCCTTTCAACTTGCTGAGTGATCTCTCTCGGCAGGCCATGGAAACCATGGTGTCAGATAGAAACTACTCCATGACACCCCAGTGGCACCCAGGGCAGGAGCCATATCTGCCGCACCTTAGATTCACCTGCAGGAGAGACACAGCCAGCAGTGGTCGGTGCTCACGACTCTGAGGACACACCAGTGTCGCCATCAAGGAGCAACTGGAGAAAGCCCTTGACCTGCCTGAGCCGGGCATTGTGGGGATGGGGTGGGCTCTCTCCCTCAATTGTCTTATCAGGTGCCCCCCCCAAGTAGAAGACAAGATAAAGAAGAGATTACATTTAGCACTTCCCATGTTTTAAATGAATGTTCACTAGTTGTTGCTCTTAGCTGTCGTTAAGTTGGCTCCGACTCATAACGATCTTACATACAACAGACGGAAATCCTGCCCAGTCCTGGGCCATAGGCACAATTGTTGCTGTTTGAGCCCATC
>NW_006921625.1:5687645-5689451 GCF_000298275.1 Orycteropus afer afer
CTTAGTATGCTCTTTTGCCCAGGGTTGGAACTAACTCATGGGGTCATCACCATGAGCTTTGCTGGGCATCACCCTCTGAGGTGGTCCCCATGCCCCACTCTCAAGACTTGAGGGCCACTTCATTTGGGCAACCTCAAGGAGCAGTAGCTTCTCTGTGCTGGTGACACAGACAGGGAGCCACCACTTCTTTACTTGGTTGCACGGACCACTGGTCCAGCAGGTTCTCTGGTGAAGTCTGTCTGAGCTATCACCAACTAAACAGCAGTCATCTAATTCATTCAAAGATGGTAGATTATCCAAAAAAAGGTAACAGTCCTCAAAAAGACTTTTAAAAAAGCAAGTAAACCATTAAAAAGTAATTAGAGATAAAAGTCAAAAGCAAAACTGAAATCCAGCTAAACCCACAGACTTCCATAAACACAAAACATAAAATCCAGTATTGTGAAAGAATCCAGAGCATAAGACAATGAAATGTGCAAGGCATTAGATCAAATATTTACATGAAAGAACCATCTTAAAGGTGGTTAGAAAAATGACTTCCTGAAATACTAGGAGGCACCAGAGATGGTTTTTAAGTAAGAGAAATAGGTATTTTCCACTTATAAAATATAGCTCATATACCATCAACTTTCACTAAAGATTTGAAGAAAGCATGTATGAAACTGGGCCATAAAAATAAAGGTGGGGATAGATGGAGGAATAGGCAGACAAGTGACACAGACCCTCTTCAACAAAGAAAAGGAAAAAAACAATGACAGAGATACAGAAGATAATCCTGGAGCCCTGAACTTTGAAAGGAACTACACAGAAGTGGACTAGGCACCAACTAGTGGAAAAACCTGAATGAAAACAGTGAGTACAGAGATGGTTGGAGCTGAAGACTGTCAGCTACTCTGATGGGACCAACAGCCTGAATATTTCCAAGTGGTGTCATAACCTGAGAATTGACCTAAAGATCAGCCCTGGTCACCAAGGGCTGCAGGGATAACTGTGCTGGTGGCCTATGACTAGAAAGGGAAATGATAAGGAGGGAGACAACCTGAGCTGTTAACTTTCCTCTATCCAAAGGGTGCAGCCATTTTGATTGTTTACACACAGCAGCCATTTTGGATATTTAAAGCACAGCTATTTTGAATCATTATAAGTGGCAACCATTTTGGATTTTAATGTGATAGCATACTGATTCGGATTCCAGGGACCTACGACTAGGCTCTGTTTGCCAATGTTGGCAGGGACATAAGATGCTGACAACAGGAAAGGAGTCAGGAGGTGAGTGTATAAGTGTTGTCAACTAGTGCACAGAAGAGCACAGCACAGTACCCTTCTTGCATAGATAACATACAAACAAAACAAAGAAAAAGAAAATCGTGGGCAAGTCATTCCAACATACAATCACCAATTAAATATAAACACAAAAATGTCACAATGCCTCGGAGACAACAGAGCATCACAGTCCACACAAAGAAGCAAGATAAAGCAGGAGAAACAAGGGACCACAATAAAGACCCAAAATACATCCCTGAGGAAGATGAAGCATTGGAACTCCCTGATAAGGAATTCAAAAGAATTATATTTATATATGTAAGACAACAAGTAGATCAATGGTTATCCAGAGGTTGGAGTGTTAGGGTAGATTGCAATGAGGTATTTGAAATTTTGGGGGTAATGTAATTTTCTATGTCTTGATTATGGTGATATTTCTATGGATGTATACATTTGTTGAAACTCGTCAAACACTTAAATAATGTACTTAAAATGGATGCATTTATTGTATGTAAATTTTACCTCAATAAAAGTTTATTTTTT
>NW_006921625.1:5692916-5700880 GCF_000298275.1 Orycteropus afer afer
GCAAAAGCTGGTTCTTGGGAGCAAAAAACCCCCTTCCTCTTTTAATGTAAAAAGCATAAATATACTTGAAGTTCGTAACAGGTATACAAGAGCCCTGTGACTTCAACTTTTATGGGGAGGGGTGTGAGTACTGAAGAATATTGACTGCACCATGGACTGCCAGAGGAATAGACAAAGCTGTCTTAGAAGAAGTACGCCCAGAATGCTCCTTGGAAATGAGGATGGAGCCACGTTGTCTCATGTTCTGTGGACACGTTATTGGGGGGAACAGTCCCTGGAGAAGCATCATGCTTGGCCAGCGAAAAAGAGGAAGATCCCCAATGAGATGGATTGACAAGATGGCTGCCACAATGGGCTCAAACGTTGCAATGACTGTGAGGGTGGGGCAGGACGGGGCAGCGTGTTGTTCATTTCTACACGGGGCCACTGTGAGTCTGAGCTGACTGGGTGGCACCTAACAACATGATTTGAAAAGAAAAATTTTTTTGGAAAGGCTTCTTGGAGGACAAGAATGAAAAACTGGTTGAGGAACTGTTTCAGGGCGGGAGGAATATATCTGCGTCTAGTGAGACAAACGGAGCCCTGCTGGTGCAACGGTTAAGTGCTCAGTTGCTAACCAAAAGGTGATCTACTTTCATAAGGATAGCCTTGGAAACCCCGTCCGGGAGTTCTACTCTGTCACTGTCACATGGGGCCACCATGAGTTGGAATTGACAGCAACAGTAAGCTGAGCGTTCCCACTGGGAAGAATGTATCCAGAACTTTCGACAACACAGGTCAGTTTCTTCCAGATTACAGCTTTGCAGTCCACTCTTGATTTAAAATGAGAGGATGTCCTGTGTCCCCTCCTAACTTGGTCTGGGGTCCCAGCTGAGGGTGTGCAGTGTGGGGTTTGCCCTGGGAGGCTTGTTGGGGGTCAGGGAGATGCCATTCTAGAAGGTTACAGTTTTCACCAGCATGGGGACTACATCTACATCTGGGCTGCAGCTGGTACAGGTGAAATGCTGGCTATTGGACAATCCTACACTGCCAGGGGGCTCTCCCTGGTCCCCCAGGTGGCCGTGTTTGTTCGAGGAGGGTGGATAACTCCCAGCTCCTAACACACTTGATGGAGGATGAACGTCGATCCTGCTGAAAGAGTAAGGGTTCAGGAGGGAAAAACACCCCATGCGCCCGTGTCTGAAGTTTCTGAGTGGTGCGCTGAACAGTTAAATGGTAAGTGGGGACAGCTGTGGAGTGAAGGCGCCCTCCTGAGAGCACCTCTGCTTCCTGTGGCCTCTTCCTCCTTGTGGTTTAGCAAGGAACACAGCCTCTGGTGAAGTGGACTGGGAGTGCATTGCACTTTGGGTCTGGCAGGGTTTTGAACTGGCTCATTCCGGTTCGAGCCCTGCTGAGAACTTGCATTTCCACCCCAGACAGACTGAATCAGAACCGCTATTTTAATAAGACCCCCGGGTGACACTGCTGTATGCATAGTACAGACATAGAAACGTATACATAAAAGTATGTACTATACACATTTAAAAAAAATCACTGCCATTGAGTCAGATCCGACTCATAGAGACCCCTCCATGGGTTCCTGAGGTGGTATCACTACGGAAGTAGACTGCCCAGTCTTCCTTCCGAGGAGTGGCTGGTGGGTTTGAACTGTAAGCCTTCTGGTTAGCAGTCAAATGTCTTAGGCACTAATCCACCAGAGCTCCCAATATACCTAATATTATGTATACGTAAGACTTACCTAAGGAGCTCTAACCTCTGACTGCTAACCAGAAGGTTGGTGGTTCAAACCCACCAGCCACTCCACGGAAAGAAGACTGAGCAATCTACTTACGTAAAGATTTACTGCCTTGGAAACCCAACATGGGTCGCTATGAGCCGGAATTGACTCAATGGCAGTGGTTTTTTTTGAAAGAATCACCTGGGGATCCTGTTAAAATGAAGATTCCGATTCACTGTGCCCGGGATGGAGAGGCAGACTCCCAGCAGAGGGTCAGACGAGAGTGAACCAGTTTAGAGGCCTCGCTCTGGCTCCCTTCCACCCAGCTCTGGCGGCCTGGGAAGAGCTCTGAAGTCTTGATGCCTCCCATGTTAAATCACACACTGCTCTCACAGTAGAGGCAGAAAAGGCTGGCTAACAGGAGACATAAAGGGCTCGCTAATGGAGCGCCTTCTGGTTAGTTTAGAGACAAAGCTCCAGGGAGCCCCATGTGCCTGCTCTAGTCTAGTGGGTGTGTGCCACACACAGAGATGTGGGCACTGCTCCCTGTGGGTGCAAATGGTTAAGGTGCTTGGCTGCTAACCCAAAGGCTGGAAGCTCACCCAGGGGTGCACTGGAAGAAAGGCCTGGCAATCTACTCCTGAGAAATCAGCCATTGGGTGCCATTTAAGCCGACACACATGGGGTTGCCGTGGGCCGGACCCAGCTGGACAGCAAATGAGAGCCAATTAAATCAGAGATGATTGACAGCTACGTTTGGGGAGGCTGTGCCCACCTGTAAGCACATGTCCCTAAGAAAGCAGAACAGAGACAGCAGTATTGCATTTTACAGAGAAGGAGAGAAACACCATATGTCAGGCACTGAGTCTTTTCAGATAACCTTTTATTTTTCATTGTCAATGATTACCTTTTGAGCATACAATAGGGACATCATGATTATAATGAATAAAAAAATATAGATGATAGGATAAAAATACTAGGTTATACAAAGTTAGTTTTTGAAATCATTGTTCAACAGGTTCAGGACTTTGGAGTGTTTACATTCCCAGCAGTTAAAACATTAAGAACACATATGAGAATCGTACGCGACACCTCTTTCAATAAAAGGAAGGTCCACACAGATTAAAACATGTCCCAAAAACCATCATATATACAAACTCCTGTACAGAACGAAGACGGAAAGAATCCACCCAATCAAAACCATCCCTCGTGCAGACAAATTCTGTTTGAACCAAGAAAGAAAACGTATCTTCCTATTTCTGTTTTCCATCTGATCCAATATCTTTAATGGTGTTGCCACTCCATAAATTAGTAACTGTTGAGTAGCTAAAGGAATATCCTATTTTAAATTATATCCCAAGAAACCAGGAACTTCCTGACAGGGTTGACCTTGTTGCCTGCTACAGGATGAAGATACACGCGACCAGGAGAAGGTCAAAGGACCAGCTGCAACAAGGGGGTGGGTGAGCCATCCTGTGACAGAGCATGGCTTTGGGCCGACAGCACAGAGGAGGGTTCCTGCACTCCGTCACCATCCAGCTTCTCCAGGACGATGTGAGAACCTCCCGACTTGGCTCAACCCAGCTCTGTGGGGCTCCTTGCTCATGTAACTCATTTGGCACACACAGAAGGGGCTTCTGGGCAAGACTCCGGCTCTTCCAAGACCGACGCTCTCAGGGGCCCCTGACTTTGACACACACACACCCCCATCCCAGCTCCAGGCCAGCCCTGCTCTGTGTCGCTAAAGGCTGCTCACTTGATGGTTAGGAATGAACTCCTGTGAGGAAAATGGTGGCTCTGAATGTTAGGCATGGCAGGTCCAGGGAGGTCAACATCAGATGCAGGAGACGACGCAGAGGGAGAGGGCAGACAGGCATTCTTGCTGTATCACTGCACGATCCCAGAGTCCACTGAGGTCTGCTTGCGAGTCGTCTTTGGGGGCGGAGGCGGAGGGGTTTTGCTGGGCAGTGGAGGCGGCAGATGCTAGAAAACATGAACATGAAGAAGATACCTGTTACTGACGCTCAGACCAAGAAGGACATGGCTCTCTGGGAGAGGCCTAGCACTGTTTTGTACTCCCTCTGGACCTAAGTGACCCAGGATGCATTCCGTGTGACTCAGGCCTGCAGTATGAGTGTGCTCAGCACAGCACTGCGTTCCTGGTAGCAATGGCTCTCTGGCACCTCTGTTCAACCACTTTTCACAGAAGTCTGCCCAGCCCCCCAAAGTATAACCGCTTGCTTTGCATGCTGTCTTAAATCAATATGTCATTGATGCCCAGATTCTATAGCAGAATCTGATCAAAAGGGGGAAAGTGTGGAACAGGACTCCAAATCCTCCTGGAATCCAGATTTCCTGGAGTCACTGAGGCTAGATAAACTCCCAAAACTATTGCCCTGAGATATACTCTTTAAATCAAAAGTACTCCCTGAATTCTTATTGAAGCCAAACAGTAGTTTAGCTTAATTAGTACAGAACATCTGCCTTGAGCAATCTGCCCTTTTGAACCATATATGGGATCAAATGGACAACAGGAACTCAGAAGGTTAGATCAGAGGCTCGGGGGAGTGAGTTTATGTTAATGAGAGAGGAACAATTTGTAAAAGGAAGGTCAGAATAGGTACACAGTTTGAAAAATGTAATCAGTGACCCTGAATTATGCACGTAGAAATTGTTGTCACTGATCCATAAATGCTCATAAGTAGATGAACAGATAAACAAAATGTGGTCTGTCCATATAATGGAATATTACTTGGCTATAAAAAGGAATGAAGTATTGATACATGCTGTAACATGACATGACACACATGTATACCGAGTCAAAGAAGCCAACACCAAAGAACAAATACTGCATGATTCCACTGACAAGACGTTTCCAGAACAGGTAATAGAGACAGAAAGCTGAAGGGTGGGTGCCAGCAGCTGGAGGAGGGGAGGGATAGGGAATGCCTGCTTAGGGGGCAGGGTGTTTTCTTCCAGTGTTGGAAATGTATGGAACTAGAGGTGGTGGCTGAATGTGCTAATTATCAGTGAATTGTCCACTTCAGTTAAATGGTGAGTTTCATGTTCTATGAATTTCACCTCAGCCAAAACAAAGACACCATTGACCTAGTGGTCTCTGGAAACGGGCTGGTTTCAGAATCAGACAGTTTATTGGTGGACAAGCAAGTGCGATCTCAGCCAAGGTCAACAGCAGAAGTCACTTTCACTAGATCCAAAGCACTGAAATTAGAAATAACCCACAAGTAACAGTCCCAAATACCGAAAGTCATGAAGCAAAACAGTGCAAAGCCCAGAAGAGCTGAGACCAAAATGAAAGATGGACAAAGTCACGGCAGGGTTGGTCAGGAACGGGAAAGGTGAAGAGACAATCATTACACACACGCGCGCACACACACACACAAACACACACACGACCAGGAACAAAACACTGGGAAAGGTGAAGAGACAATCATTACATGCACGCGCGCACACACACACAACCAGGAACAAAATGCTGGGAAAGGTGAAGAAACAATCATTACATGCACGTGCGCACACACACGCACACACAACCAGGAACAAAACACCAGAAAGAAGCCACAAACTTCAGATGTAGCGACAGGGTTTCAAACTGGTAAAAGAATTCTCTCTACAGCTTGATATGAATATGTATGAAAAACCAGATAAAACAGATACTCTTCTAGGGAAATATAAATGATAATGTTGTTGTTGTTATGTGCCCTCAAGTCGGACCCGACTCATAGCAACCCCTCCTTGGGTTTCTGAGGCAGTATCACTCACTACGGAAGTAGATTGCCCAACCTTCCTTCCAAGGAGTGGCTGGAGGGTTTGAACCGCCAGCCTTCTGGTTAGCAGTCAAGTGCCTTAGGCACTACACTACCAGAGCTCCTATAAATTATAATAGTGGACCAAAAAAAAAAAAGAGAGAGAAAAGAGCAAATACACCTGGTAGAGCAGGACCCAGAGCCACCCAGGCAACGTGACATTGTGCCAGCGGCGGTTCCTCAGTGTGGATCCGTGGGCCCAGAGGATGCTCCAGACAGTTGGGGGCACCAAGTCTTGTGAGAAGGTCTCCCAGGGGTGAGGTGTGAGGCCCGCCCTTACCCCTTAAACTGGAACAGACACATCCGAGGGGGCGGGGTAGGAGGGGTGGCGTCAAAGGAGGCTCCAGGGGCAATTATCCTGGGTGGAGGGGCTTGGGGGTGGGCAGGCATGACAACCTTGAGTGTGCACACCTTGAGTGTGCACGCCCTGAGTTAGGGAGACCATGGAACGGTCAAAAGGTAATTGGAAAACTAGATTTGGAACTTGGTAGTGATACTGCCTCGGAAACCCAAGGAGGGGTCGCTATGAGTCGGGTTTGACTCGACGGCACATAACAACAGCAACAACAAGGGAAGCTAAGGATGGGAAGAAAACATGGGGCCCTCTGGCCAGTAGAGGTGGGAGTCACCGCTGGGGGTGAGAGAAGGGGTCCTGGCTGGCAGGAAGCAGTATGGTGGTGAGGCTCTCGCAAGGGGCAAGAGGTGACGGAGAAGCAGGGCCTGACCAGTGCCCATGTGGTGTCATGTGAGGATCCTGACATTTCTTAAGCAATATTTAAAAGTTCCCCTTAATTTACAATGATTTCTTCCCAATTCAGTTCACACCAAGAAAATTCTACGAGCCTGAATTAGTTCACCAAGAACAAACAAGCCCTACTGAGGGCCTGCTGTGTGCAGGGCCGCATTCTCTCAGAAGGTGTTCTAATCCCCCTTCATCTGGGGAAACTGAGGCCTAGGAGGGTGGGTGACCTGTTCAAGGTCACACAGGTGGTGGGAGCAGAGCCAGGGCTCCAGCTGGCTCACTGACGTTTCCGCAGCAGATCCCAGACCTCCATGAGGAGGGCCAGCTCGATCCCCCGCCGTGCACCCCCGCACAGCCTGCCCGTCTGTCCTGTGTGTTGTCAGGACCCTGAGCAGGTTTCAGCGGAGTTTCCAGACAGGAAAGACTGTGAAGAAAGGCGTGGGGACCTGCGTCTGAGGATCAGCCAGCGAGACCCCTCCCAACCATGCGGCTGTGCTGATCCAGGCAGCATTGGCTACATCGTGACAGGGTGGCCATGAGCGGGGCCGACTGGACAGCATCTAAGAACAAGTCTGCCCCCCGCAGGGCCCCTTCTGCCGTGCACGCCCCGCCCCGCACTGGCCAGCTGCACCCACGGGGAGTGCGTACAGGCAGACCTCGTTACATTGCGTGTCACATGCTCACGCTTTGCACAGATCGCGTTTGTTTACAGATTGAGGGTGTGTGGCAATCCCACGCCGGCAAGTCTGCGGGTACCACTGCCCAGCAGCACATGCTCTCCGAGTGCCCCCGTGTCACATTCTCATCATTCTCCAACACTTCAAACTTTTACGTCATGCCATTGCACACTTAGGAACTCCGGTGGTGCAGTGGTTAAGGGATTTGGCTGCTAACCACAATGTCGGTGGTTCGAAGCCATCAGCCCCTCCATGGGAGAATGATAAGGCAGTCTGCTTCTGTAAAGATTTACAGCTTCGGAAACCCAGTGGGGGTCGCTATGACTCGGAGTTGACTGGATGGCAGTGAGTTTGTTTTTGGTTTTGGTTACTGCACACATAATTGACTGCAGTATAGTGTAAACCTAACTTTCATATACACTGGGAAACCCCCAAATGCATGTGACTTGCTTTATTATGGCAGGCGGAACTGAACCGCCACCATCTCTGAGGTGCACCTGTGTTCCCTGAGTGCAGGAACCCAGATGCCCATGTGGCAGCAAGTCTCCACAAGGCATCAGCCTTGTTTGGCTACTTACTTCAAAAGACATGTCTTGAAAAAATGGGAATACTGTGTGCTTTGGGGAAGAAGTGGGGCCCAGGGGTCTCTACTAGGAGGAGATTTTTCACTCTAGCCCTTGGTCCCATTTGAGGGTATATATTTTAAATGTGCATGCCTTCCTGTTCTCATTTTGAAACTATCTTGTTAGTAGAAAATATTTTCATGGTACTACAGTGATGACTCGTTATTCAGGAAAAACCAGGAAACCAGGAGGCTTGGCTATGCCCTCTGTGGTGGTTCACCCAAGCATCCGACCAGATGGGATTGGGTTTTACTAAAGATTTTTTTAAAAAAGATATGAAATGGTATATCTATATATCTATATATCTATATCTATATATCTGTTGTTGTTGTTATGTGCCGTTGAGTCGGACCTGACTCATAGTGACCCCTCCTTGGG
>NW_006921625.1:5701210-5739872 GCF_000298275.1 Orycteropus afer afer
CCTTCCTTCCAAGGAGTGGCTGGTGGGTTTGAACCGCCAGCCTTCTGGTTAGCAGTCAAGTGCCTTAGGCACTATGCTACCAGAGCTCCCATATATATATATATTTAAATGTGGAGCAGTGTATTTTCAAAGGGTTAAGTCAGCCTGGGAAGATGAAAAACAAAATCCCCAAGGAACATCCCAAACAAGGACACTGCCAGCTCACTCACTGGCTGAGATGGAAACCATTTGGCTGTCGCTGGGTTTAGAGCACGGGGGCGGGGGGCAATTACATGACTTCCCTGTGGGTAGCTGTGTTTTTCCTTATTTAGTTCACATCACTATTTCCAGCCAAGACTGACAAAAACCTACTCCTCAGTTTCTTGAAGTGGTGGCGCAGTGGTTAATCCCTCAGCTGCTAATCCCCCCAAAAAGGTCGGTGGTTTGAACCCAACAGCTGCTCTGCAGGAAAAAGATGAGGCAGGCAGTCGGCTTCCATAAACACTGACAGCCTTGGAAATCCTATGGGGCAGCTCTACTCTGTCCTCGACGGTCGCTATGAGTTGGAGTTGACGCGATGGCAGTGGGTTTAGTTTGGGCTTTGCTTCTGTAAAGACAGCCTTAGAAACCCTGTGGGGCAGTTCTGTTCTCTCTACAGGGATGCTGTGAGTTGGAATCTACTCATTGGCAGTGGGCTTTTTTTTTTTTTTTGGTCCCTAGTTTGTGGGTGAATGCCTGTCCTTCCCCACCTTTCTTTCCAGCAATTTCCTCAATTACTATACCTGGACCACAGTCACAAGGTGGCAAGGAGCAGTTAGTCAGCTGTCTTGGAGGCTTTGGGTTAGGGCACTGCCATTAACCTCCCTGGAAGGGGTGCTCTAATCACTCCCCAGAGGCAATGAAGGCGTGGTGAGGCCCACGTGGAAACAAGGGCTGGCATGTTCTGAGCCCTTACTCAGCACAAGACGTAACAGCAGTACTCTCAAGTCGGACCGTCCCTCCCCTATCCTGCAGATGAGAAACAAGGTGTGAATGATGGAGCTGGGCCACAGCACTCCAGGCCATTTGCTCACTCACCACAAACCCACAAGGGGGAACTCTGGGCTGGGACCCAACCGTCTACATGTTTCCCGCCCACATGCCTGTGTCCAGAGGCCATTCAGTGATTGGGAAGCCATCGGGTCAGGAGACTAGGCACTTGTCTGTGGTATACCAGCATTTCCCTGTGTCTGCCTCCCTGTCTTTGGGACCCTTGAGAAGGCCACCATGAGGCCTCTTGCTTTTTCTTGCACACAGGTGTCCCAGCAGTCCACAAGTGGCCACGTTGATGGGGCTTTGCCCAGTGCAATGTCTGAGAGCTGCCAGGAGAAGGAGAGCAGGCCTTTGGCAGCCCCAGGAGAGCTGGGTGGAGCTGGGTAGTGGGCAAGACTGGTTCACCAAATTCAACTGTGAACACAGCTGGTAGTTTGCAAACACTTGGATGAAGATAAAATATGTTAAGTACTGAACACAATATCCCTTTCGATGGCCCGGAATCCCTCTGGGCAGCGACATAGGGTAGAGTTTTGTTTTTTCCCCATAAGCAGGCCTTTGGGGTAACCTGGTGGGGGTATGGGAAATCCCTTCCACTCACTGAGCCTGTGTTTCCTCCTGTGAAATGGGGCCAGCCGTGCTGTCCTGCAGGCTGACTGAGGAAATGCAGTGAGACTAAATGTGCAGAAGTGCCCACACTGAGCAAACGTCCTTAAGGATCCCTTCCGGCTTCCGTCAAAGTCCCTGAGAGCAGGGCCCACGGAGTTCCCCTGGGAAGGGTCAGAGAGTCCATATGTCCAGGTCGTGGACCACATGGTCTCTGTTGCCGTGATGATAGCCTGCTCCTGTAGTGGGAGAGCAGTCACAGCAAATACGGAAAGAAACAGTGTGGCTGTGTGCCAGGAAAATGCCACTGACCAAACAGGGCTGCCGCTTGCTGGCCTCTGGCTTAGAGCCCAAGAAAGAACACAGAAATATACATAAAACCCAAGCCAGCCCTCCTCCACAGGCCTGCTGGGTGTGACTGATGACGACAGGCATTGCCCCATTGCTCTGGCTCCTCTCGTGCCCAGCACAGACACTGAGACCCACCAGATGCTCTGTGAATATGGGTTGACCAAACAAGTAAATGAATGAGTGAGTGAGTGAAGAAGTGAGTGAGAGAATGTATGTACAAACAAGTGAATGAATGAACAAATGCATGAGTGAGTAAATGAATAAACAAATGCATGAATGAATGGATGAACAGATGAATGAATGGATGAATGAGTGAACGGATGAAGAAATGAAGGAATGGATGAATAAGTGAACCAGTGAACAGATGAATGAGAATGAATGAATGAAGGAGTGAAGGACTGGATTAGTGAACAGAGGGGTGAGTGGGAGCATGCCACAGGAAGCACGAACCGGAGTGAAAGCGCAGACCACGATCATCAACTAGGTGACACGGGACTGATTAAAGGCCTCTCTACGGAGGTACGCATTTCGCTCCACGTGAGAAAGGAAGTTTTCAAGGACGAAACCATGACGCAGAGTCTCTCACTCATTACTCAGATTTCCTCCTGATTCACAGGGAAGTGAACACAAACATGACCTTGTGCTGAACACAACACAGAGAACACATGTGGGAGACAGAACTGGTGTAACGCTTTCAGATGAAGAGGGAAGGAACACAACAGACGAAGCCTTCTCCCGCTTGGCAAGGCGGTGAAAGAACACCCTCGTTGGGGTCTGATAAGTTGGTTGTTTGCCTGGGAAAGCACGCTGGCGGATCCTCGGGGAGCAGCTGAGGACCAGGCCAGAGTCACCTGGTGCCAACGTCGTGGCCCAGATTTCCTTGGTACCAAGTAGGATGCCAGAGCTGTCCCTACTCAGCAAAACACAGTCCAGCTGACCAGTTCTAAGAGCCACTCCCAAGCGATGGCAGCTGAAAGGGATGATAACGGGAGACAGTGTTGATGACAAGTCTGAGGCCAATCCATGAGTGACAGGAGGACACGGATCACCCCCCCCCCCACCACCACGGCAAACAAGGGGATGCACCCTGCAAACCCAGCTGCCCTGAAGAATTAGGAACACTGACCACAGGTGGGTTATCTGCAAGTGCTCTTGTTTGCGAGTAAATCCAACAGGAAAGAAGTATCAGCCAGGCGGATATTAATCTAACTGAATTAGAGCCCATTACAAAGGGACCCAAAGCCAGCACACATGACGGCTCACCTTCTCCACACCCGTGGCACCAGCACCTCAGAACGAGGCCCTCGGTGGTGCCTCAAAGACGCCGAGGCAGACAACTGTCACTGGCGCTGCTTTAGCAAAGGGGAATGTGGGACTGGGGCAAGGAGGTCCTTGGGCAGCAACAACAGTCTGCTCTGCTACTAACTGAAAGGTGCGCGGCTCAAACCCACCCAGTGGTGCCATGGCAGAAAGGTCTGGCAATCTGCTTCTTCTGTCAAGATGACAGCCAAGAGCACCCGCAGGGCCGTGCTGCTCTGCAATGCACAGGGTCGTCAGGAGTCAGCAGTGACTCAGACGCAATCGGTTTGGTTTTTCTTTTTTGAGGGGGGTTGTGGGTAGGGAGATCTAGGGGACATTCCTGTTTTCCTAGATGCTCAGATATGAAAATATAGATGTGATCCATTAAGTAAGCCATTACAAAAACAATCCACTGATCTGTGCTCCTTGCTGGAACCCCGTCTCTTTTTGTTCTAACATGAAGTTAAAGTGCTTGGAGGAGGCCAGGCTCACATTTCTGAAACTGCAATGAACCTTCGCAGCCCAGTGAGAAGCCCTCACACGGGGCAGACCTGGGGTCCACCTCAGTGAGGCTGTGGCACTGGACGCACCATCTGCCCCTTCAGCCTCAAAGATGAAGTCTTGTGCACACATGACTTATACAGAAATGAGTAATTCAATGCATCTACTGTAAATGGGTAGACATTTACAACCTCTCTTGCAACCTCTCACAGTAGAGAGAAAATGACCTTGAAGAATGATCTGTGAAAAATCTCCATTAAAAAAAAAAGCAATAGCATATAGGATTGACGTTGTTTGTTGTTGTTAGGTGCTGTTGGGTTGGTTGCAACTCATAGTGACCCCACGTACAATGGAATGAAACAGTGCCCAGTCCCGCACCAACCTCATAATCACTGCCATGCTGGAGCCCATTGTGGCAGCCACTGTGTCAATAAGCAGTTAAAAAAAAAAAAGCCCCCCTCGTCATAAGGAAGAAAACTGCAACACCTAACAGCCTCATGTCTTCAAGACACTGTGGGAGACCTGTTCCCTTATCATTTCTGCAAAACACAGGAGCAGCTACTCAGATACCAACAGGGAGATTTTACTCTCCAGGCGGGGCTGACGTGATCCTAAGGCTGGGAAGGTGATGAGTCTGTGAGCGGATGTCCCTGCCGCTGGGTTGAGTACAAGTGTGCCTTCTCCCCGGGACACTCGGCCAGCCCGTAAACAACAGAGAACAGGCCCAGGACCCTCAGGGTTAAGTGACACTCGCGGTGGCCCTGAGAGCCATGGAGGACATGCAGTTAATCTAGAGAATGTTTCTGGAACTGGTGACCCAGAGGCACTGGTTCCAAAGGCTTTTTGAAACTTTCTGCCAATCCTTGCCCTGGAAGGTGTGCGCAGAGGCCAAAGGGCAGTGAGCATACCAGATAGGTCAAATGAGCAACAGGGAGTCTCAAGAGGAGACAGCCTTGGAAAGAAGACAAAGGAGGAAAAACCCACTGCCATTGGGTCACCTCTGAGCCATGGTGGCCCCAAGGGTGTCAGAGAAGAACTGGGCTCCCCTGGATTTCGGTGGCTGACTTTTCTCAACCAGATCACCAGGCCTTTCTTCCAAGGTGCCTCTGGCTAGCCTAGAACTGGTGTCTTTGGGTCAGCAGCTGAGTGGGTTAGCTGATTCCACCACCAAGGGATGGAGATGGAGACCAGTGCAGAAAGGGGGTTGGTGCAGGCAGCTCACACGGCTGGTGGGAGCCAGCTGGCCCTTCGAAATCAAGACAGGAAGGGCTCTCAGGGTGGTGGCCCAGGTAAGTGGGGCCTCAGGGAACTGGGGTGTGCTCGGGCTTGCAGCCTACCCAGGGTTCCTCCCTGTGGGTTGTCCACACAGCGTTCCACCCAGGAGTAGTGAGCCCTCGGGTGATCCTGCTGGGAGAAGCCATTCAGATACGGCTGTTTCAGGGCCATAATGGCACATGGCATGACTGTGCCTCTCATAGAGCGATGCCAACTCCACTGAAAAAGGCAGGCCTCTTCACAGGGAAGCCAATTTTCCAAATCAAAGTCTTACATGCATTCCTTCTAAGTAGAAGACCCCTTTGGCGATGACCACCATTTGGGGTGCCAATCCCTTTTCCTAACCCGAGACCTGCACCTGAACTTGCATTCCCATGGAGTGGCGGTGACACAGAACCACAGACCTCAGACACCAGGGCTCTACTGGCTGTGATGGCTTTTTTCAAAATCAAGTCTCGGCCCACCACAGGGGTTTATCATGAGCTTGTGTCAGGAGAGGGGTTACTCCTTGGTGGAGGGACATGTCTGAAACCCCACGGTGCAGATCCTCTACTCACCCTCTGGTGTGGAGGAGGGGGCGGAGGCGTCGGCGAGCCCACCAAGTCCTGGGTGTCCATTAAGTTCCCATAATCTGCCATGCTGCCTTTGAGTGGCAGAGGGGGTGGGATATTGGCCATTTCCATCCCAGTCATTCCATTCAGCTCCAAACCTGGCAAAGCAAAGCAACATCCCAGCTGAACACGAGTGTCCGTGAGGTAGCCCACATCCCCTCTCTTAGGGGCAGAGGAGGCAGGAGCGCCCATCCAAGGAGCAGAGCCAAGCAGCATGGGGGGGGTGCAGTTAGAGAACACAACATTGGCCCTCTCCTAGCAGCCATATTCCAGAAAGACAACAGCAAGTCCCATGAGCAGGATCACTCCGCACCCCCACCCCATTGGCTCCCCTCGGGCCACTGTGCCTCAGTGGCATTTAACAGCTGTGTGTCACAATGACTGTGGTGGCGGCTGGACGGACTCTGCGTTCGGCCTCCTACAGTTAAGCACCTGGAGAACTGCACCAGGCAAACTGCTCTAAGGTGGTACCCAACCAGCCGCCTTGCAAGCCTCCCTCACCAAGAGCAGCCTGGGCTGAACAAAATGAGGTCATCATGGGGACTGGCCGCGGAAGCTGTTGCTTTAAATAAGCCAAGGGGAAGGGTGGCGCTTTCACACGGGGGAGTCATCATGACGCTGCAGTGTTTCAGCCCTTGCCGAGGCTCTCAGAAGTCACTTCTTTTTCTTTTCTATTAAAGAGTGAAAACTTGACATCTTTACTGATGAGTCTTTTCCAGTGATTTCCCCCAAAGACCTCTTGGAGCAAAAATCCCTCATTATGGAAATGCTGGCTGGGAAGGCGTCTGACTCCATGGTCATCTCATGACTGGCGCCTGCCCTGACGCATTTAGGAGACTGTTTGAGAGAGCATCTTCAGCAAAGATCATGTGATGGCAGCACAGAGACAGAAGACGCCCCAGCCAGAGACCATCTTTCTCTGGGAAGCTCCTGGTTCCTCCACTAAGTTTCAGCCGCTCTCGAAGCTGTGACTCTCCAGCGATCACGGCTGCTCCCCTTCCAGCAAACAGCCATTGCTCCTTGCCCTTCCCAGCCCCCTGTGCATGGGCACACAGTTCTGTGGCCGCCACCCCTTTCTCCAGCCACAGAGGGGCTTCTCCTCCATTCGGCCACCATCCTTCCTCTCCACCACCTTCTGCCAAGATTTCTCCTCTCCAGCCAGCCCTGGAGTTAGTGGCAGAAAGGCACTGCCACTTGCAGTGGGTGAATAGCACCCCCAGTTCAGAGCCACCTGCAAGTTCAGAATGTGGGCTTATTTGGAAACGGGGTCTCTGCAGATGCAGCCAGGTGAGGACCTCAGGAAAATCCTGGCTTTATGGTGACAGTGTCTATAAGAAGACATGGGAAGACGCAGAGAAGGCCACATGGGCTCAGACACAGACTGGCATGTCACATCTACAAGGAATGCCACGAATTGCTGACGACCGCCCCAGGCCAGGAGGGAGGCCTGGAACAGATCTTCAGAGCCTGCGGAAGGAGCCAAGCCTTCAGACCCCTGGGGCTTAGACTCCTGGCCTCCAGGACTAGGGGAGAACGCATTTCTTTCCGTGAAGTCCTCCAGTTTGTGGTGCTTTGTTAGGACAAATGAATGCACCACTAAAACTGGGCAAAACCAGAAAAATAAGCAATGACCAGTGGCCTGGAAGTACTTCTCCCTTCCATCCCTTGTCCATGAAAAGGGCCTATTCTGCATGCCCTTCGAGTCTTCTTCAACTGCAGGAGGCTTTTGAGCAAACCCCTCCTGCTGCCCAGGGTTTGGAAGTGATGGGCTGCAGACCGGCTATGGCCAGATTGCCTGAAATCCAGCTTCCGCAACCTGCTCTGAGCGCCTGCCATGAGGTCAGTGCTTATCCAAGCCCTCTCTGGCTACTGTGAGGACAGGAGGTCATTCTAACTTTACAGTCTTCCACCTAGGAGACAGGCATGGCGTGGGGCAGGAATTAAATACGGATACTGGCCTACTTACTGGACTGCAGGCTGAAGCTGAGCTTGGCCCTCGGTGTGACTGGAGGGGGCGTCTGCTGTAAGGCTGGTGGCGATGGAGAGGCTGAAAAGCGCCGTTCGCCTCCGATGATGTTGATGACCTGGCTCTTGGGTCTCTGTGGCCGCAGGGGACTGATCTATATGGGAGGAGCACAAAGAGCACAGTGGGTCCTGCAATGATCTCTTCCCACACTCTGGTCTATAGCATCACATGTTACCAGAACATGGATGTAGAACTGGCACCGATACTGCCCAAGGCATTCACATGCCAAGTGAGGGTGACGGGGACCCTCCAGAGGCCAAAGGCAGAGTCACAGAGTGGCTCACCTCTTGTAAGTCCCAGGTATGCTTAGCCTCCTGGTCTTTCCTGGCAGGCACATGAAAGGCAAGGAGCCTTGGTGGCACAGTGGTTGAGTGCATGGCTTTGAACCAAAAGGTCGCTGGTCTGAATTTACCCAGTGGTTTTGCAGAAGACAGACCTGATGATCTGCTCTTGTAAAGATCATAGCCTAAGAAACCCTGTGGGACAGTTCTACTCTGTCCCATGGGTCACCAAGAGTCAGAACTGACTTGATGGCACAGCACAGCAACAACTGAGAGTCTAGAGACTTGCAGACGACTTTCTCTATCCATGTCCTCTGTTCCCTCTCATGCTGCGTTACAGCTGGCACCCACTTAAGCCTGTGTTTCCTGTGTTTGTTACTTTAGTAAATTTATTTTTTTTTAATTTTAAGAGCCTGTTTTACATTCAACGTTATGTGTACATTTAGTTTCACTCCTCATTTACCATGTCCAACCCTAACCCAGTCTCCTCCCCTCCCTACGCTGTAACCCTCCCCCTGCACCCCTCATGTTTATGCACTCCTGTTTGTCCTGTATTTCCTCAGTTTGAATGTTGGTCCTCTGGTGTCCCGTGGTCTATTGCTCTAAGGGACGTATTACCATAGATGTACTGTGTACATCTTGTTAACTACTGGGCTGGGAGCCAGCCCCTGGGGTTGTGTTTTATTATGCAGAATGTATTCCAGGGTCATATATTGGGGGTCTCATCAGAGTCTGTCTGACCAGTAATTCTGGTCATTGTTGAGTTTTTGGATTTTGTTCCATGTTTTCCCTCCTACTCTATCCAGGATCTCCAGATTTGATCCTTTCCTGAGTGGTTGGCCTTGGTAGCCGGGCATGATCTAGTTCTTCTGGTCTCCAGGGCCATCGTGTCCTAGGGCTGATTGCTTCCAAATGCCAAATTTCTTTCTATAGCTCTTACAACTTGGTCTCAGACCATCAGGCCTTGGGGAGCACAAGCAATTACAAAATATACTGAAGGAGGAGCAGTCAGGGAAGTTAGGAACCCAGTTGAAAGGAAGAGTCAAGAGTCTCCTCCCAAGAAGGGCCGGCAGGGAGGGGGTCCAGTGTGCAATGCTGTCACTTCCTCCCTGTGCCCAGTGTGCAGGCACGTGGGCCGAGGTGGGAAGAGAGTGGGCGTGGCATTATCTGCCCCCTGAAGGGTCCTCAAAGGCAGCTCCAGTGTGGAGGCCCAGGGTCTGAGGCTGATGAGGTCCTTGCTTGGTAAATGGGGCAGCTGAGGGGACACAGCCAACAGGACCATTTCCAGAACTCGAGGCCCCAGGTCTTGCCCTCCATGTGCAGGAATGGATGTGTTACCACTGGGATGAACACTAAGGGAGGTCCTGACTGTCAGAGGGCAAATGGATACATGGGCTTCAGCCAGAGATTCTGGAATGTTCGTTGTCTCCCCCATGCTCCCTTCCTGTAAGGGGCAAGGGCACCTTCTTTCACCAGTGGAAAGAGGCAGGCCTGGGGAGACACAGACTGCAGGGTGGCCAGGGAACTGTCTCTGATGCAAATCAAGTTGGAAAGCGGGACCCAGCCCCAAGGGTGACAGGAAACCTGTCCAGGAGCTTCAGGAGGCCAGGAGTAGGGAAGGGCAATGGTGACACAGGGCCACAGTGTGCCCAGGCTGGCAGCACCAACTGAACCAGGGGCTCTACCCTGCCCTGGGGATGCGAGGGCGGTGCTGACCAGGACCCAGGCTTCAAGTTACTGTTTTTCAGCACTTTCAGCAACACTACGGCAAAAAGGAGGTCCCAACAGCTACACAGAGCAAGGAACCAAAATCCAAACCGCACCCACTGCAGTTCAGTCAATGCACACTCACAGCACCCAGAACTGCCCCATAGGGTGTGCAAGGCTGTAATATTTACAGAAGCAGACTGCCTTATCTTTCACCCATGAAGCAGCTGGTGGATTCAAACCAGTGACTTTTCGCTTAGCAGCTGAGAACTTTAACCACAGTGTCCCTAGGGTCCCATGGTGGGGGACCTCAAACCAGACCAAACCAAATCCACTGCTGCAGAGGTTTTCCAAGGCTGTAAATCCTTACAGAAGCAGACTGCCACATTTTTCTCCCATGGAGCGTCTGATGGGTTCAAACCACCGACCTTTCAGTTGGCAGCTGAGTGCTTAACCAGTGTGCCACCAAGGCTCCCTGGGGGGAGGGGCAGGGCAGCTGACTGACCGTTTCTGACAGAATCACGGCCTCAGCCTGCTGCAGGGTGCTGTCGGCCGGCCTGAACTCCTTCTCCACCGCCTCCTGATGTTTGCTGTGTCTCTTTTCCTTCTTCTTCTCCTTCTTCTCCTTCTCCACATCATCCTTGTCCAGCTTGTCCTGGGACCGGGAGTGCATTTTCTTTGGCAGGAGAGGCTCCAGAACAAACCTAAAAGAAAGGTTTCTTTCAACCAAGGGCGTCTCAATGCTGAGTGAACGCGTTGTACGACACAGTTACAAAGCTCAGGCAGCTGAGCTTTCCAACAGAAGGAATGACTGACAAAAGGAGGCAGAGGGAGGCTCAAGGCACACATTAACCAACACCAATCGACGTAGGCACGCTATATATACAGAGTGGGTTTGGGCCCCGATGCAAACAAACGGGGTTACCGTGACTGAACATTTTGATCAAAGATTCTGGAGTAGCATCCTGATCCAAAGGAGGAAAATCCAGCACAGAATTGCAAATTCTCACGGACTCGAGAATCTCTGCAGCCATGGAGACTTGATAAACCCCTGAAACTACCGCCCTGACATGATCTTAAAACTTTAAACCAAAAATATCCCCTGAAGTCTTCTTAAAACCAAACTACAGTTCAGCTTAAGCAGGAAAGGAAGTCGGCCTTGAGCACCACGCTCTGTTCAGATCTAGTCACACGGAATCAAATCAGCAAAGCAACTCGAAAGACTAGATGAGACCCTGAGGGAGCAGTGAGTTTACGTTCACAGGGAGGGGCACCTCAGAAAAGGAACTGAGAATGGCTGCGCAGCTCAAAGAATGCAGTCCATGTCACTGAACTGGACATGTGGAGACCACTGGATGGGTACATGTTCTGCAAAGCAAGTTGGAATTCAAGTTGTAATTGCAAATCAAGCTGTAGTCTCAACAGCAGCCATAGTGAAGTGAAATAGGGAAAAATTGAGCATTATGGGACAGAGTGAAGTCTGATGGAACATTTGATGATGTTAAGGGACTGTTGATTTATGGGAGAAGATGGTATTTTTAGTGCCGTATCTTAAGCAAATAACACGTGCACTCTGCAGTTCTAAGTGTGCACCCCTCATTGCATGTTAGTTTCCTGTAAGCACTATGCATCCTATATGCATGCATGTGGTACTTACAGAGGCGCGTCATATGTGAAAATGCAGTATTTCAAAAGGGGAGTCCGCCTTTTACAGATTTATACAGAAATATTTACAAATACAATGGTAGGAAAAGGAGGCAGATACCAATGTAAATTTCGGGTAACCTGGTCCCGACCAAGTTACCTTAAGATGACAGATGCATCAATTCAAAGTTTCGGGTCACTCAGTGAGAAGCACACAGGTTCCACACTGCAGGTTCCTGGGGATAACCTCAGGCTTTATGCTGAGACCTGAGCTAGCGACAGAGGACCTGGGCTCCAGTTCTGCCACCTACTGGTGAGCCTTGGTATTTTCTTCACCACTGGGAGCTTCACGTCCCCATTTACAAAATGAAACAAGGACATCTCCCTTTTGCCAAGTGACACCACACAGTTGGTGTGAAAACATGTTAATGAGAGCCTACAGAATAGCAGTGCATAAAGCACTTGACTGCTAACCAGAAGGCTGGCGGTTCAAACCCACCAGCCACTCCTCGGAAGGAAGATGGGGCAATCTACTTCCGTAGTGATACTGCCTCAGAAACCCAAGGAGGGGTCACTATGAGTTGGGTCTGATTCGACGACACATAACAACAACAACAACAACAGAATAGATGGATCTTGGGGTAGTTTTAAGTCATGTTTCAAAAGCTTAGTGGGCACATGTACAAGCACACACATGTACACAAAATGACAACTTGCAATTTTAATACATAATTGGTGTGTCCATCCTGCTGCTTCTCCTAATAAGTCCTATCTGGAGGGGAAGACATGGGTTGAATTCTAAGTCTGGAATCTCATCCCCTGCAGCAGGAAAGGGGCCAATGTGGATAAAGGTATGAAACCTCATAGCACAATTCACATGTGAGGCATTATCATTACTGTTGCTGTTGTTAGGTGCAGCCAAGTCAGTTCCAACCCACTGAGACCCTATGTACAGCACAACGAAACACTGCCTGCTCCGGTACCATCTTTACAATCATTGCCATGCACCCACGTGGCAATCCATCTTGTTGAGGGTCTTCCTTCTTTCACTGACCCTCTGCTTTACCAAGCGTGATGTCCTTCTCCAGGAATTCGTCCCTTCTGACCACATGCCCAAGGTATGCGAGATGAAGTCTGGCCATCCTTGGCTCTAAGGAGCTTTCTGGATGCACTTCTTCCAAGATGGTCCTAGCAGTCCATGGTATGTTCAATATTCCTCACCAACACCACAATTCAAATGCATCAATTCTTCTGGAGTCTTCCTTATTCATCGCTGAGGTCTTACATGTATATGAAGCTATTGAAAATGCCATGGCTTGGGTCAGATGCACCTTAATCTTCAAAGTGATGTCTTTGATTCCCCTCCCTGTGCCCGTCTTACTTATGAGCTCCTGTCCAGCTTTCCCTCTCCATGAATGCTGCCCCTACGGTGCCCCATGGCTGACTGCTCTAAGGGGTGCATCTCCCTAGAGTAGGTGGGTGCATCGCCTTGGGCTAGGTGTTCTGCATGTAGGTCTTTCTACTGTTGGGCTGAGAGCCAGTCCATGGGAATGAGTCCAATTCTAGGCCTGAAGGGTAACCCAGGGCCATAGTTTTGGGGGTTCCACCAGACTCTATACAACCAGTACTTCTGGTCATTTTTGTGCTTTTGGATTTTGTTCCACATTCTTCCTCCCACTGTATCCAGGATCTCCAGGTGTGATCCCTTTCCAAATGATTGGCATTGGTAGCCGGGCACGATCTAGTTCTTCTGGTCTCAGGGTCCATCATATCCTTGGACCAGTGGTTTCCAGATGCCTTCGATCTTCTTCACTCTCCTTTGCTTCAGATGATAGGAGACAAATAGTTGCATCTTAGATGGCTGCTCAAACACTTTGAAGACCCCAGTCACTACTCACCAAAGTACACTGTTGAACAAGACTTTTATGTACAATTGAGCTTGGCATCCCGAGACTATGGTCCTGAGTCAGCAGGCCCAGTGATTCTCTCAAGGTGTATATTGTCTCTGAGAGGTTACTCCAACTCTGTCTTCTGCTATTTCATGCCCCAATTACCATCTCCAACCATAACAAACTCTCGTCCCCTCCCATCACGGGTAGTCACAAGGATGGGAGGGGAGGAGAATTTGTTATGATCGGGATAGCAATAGGGGTGTGAAATCAAATGTACATGAATTTTTGAGTGTAAAACAAATATTGCTCTGCAAATTCACACCCATAGCACAATACAACTAAAAAGAAAAAAGTTTTATGATCCAGCAGTCCCACTGTAATAAAAATGAAGTGATGTCTTTGCTTTTAAACACTTTAAAGAGGTCTCTGCAGCAGATTTGCCCAAAATGCAGTACATCATTTGATTTCCTAACTGCTGCTTCCATGGGTGTTGATTGTGGATCCAAGTAAAAGGAAATCCCCGACAACTTCAATCTTTCCCCATTTTCCAGGATGCTGCTTACTGGTCCAGTTGTGAGGATTTTCATTTTCTTTATGTTGAGGTGTAATTCACACTGCAGACTATAGTCTTTAATCCTCACCGTAAGTGCTTCAAGTCATCTTCACTTCCAGCAAGTAAAGTTGTGTCATCTGCATATTACAGGTTATTAATGAGTCTTTCTCTAATCCTGATGCCATATTCTTCTTCAGATAGTCCAGCTTCTTGGATTACTTGATTAGCATACAGATAGAGTAAGTATGGATACAACCTTGACATGCATCTTTCCTAATTTTAAACCACACAGTATCCCCTTGTTCTATTAAAATGATTGCTTCTTGGTCTCTGGACAGGTTCCACATGAGCACAAGTAAGTGTTCTGGGATTCTAATTCTTTGCAACGTTATCTGTAATTTGTTATGATCCACACAGTTGAATGCCTTTGCACAGTCAATAAAACACAAGTAAGCATCTTTGTGGTCTTCTCTGCTTTCCACCAAGATCATTTGACATCAGTAATGATATTCCTAAATGTTCAGTGTTTCCTTGTCCCCATATCAATCCCGAATGTGATCAAGCTTCTAGATCTGACCACCGAAAATACGGAGGACAGAGACACCTGTCAGACACCACTGCCGGGAATGCCGTCAGCAACATCCACGCTGTGGCAAATACTTCAGGTCAGGAAGGTAGTTTTCAACCAATTACAAGAAGGAAAGAGAAGGAGAAAGGAAGGCTATGGAATAAAAGAGATGTGAAGAGATGTATCAGCCGGTTGCCAGGTGAGGATCTGATTTGTATCCTGTTTCAAACAAAATGTAAAAATACATGATTTATGACATAATTGGAAATGAATACTATTTCCTAACAAAACAGAATCACTGCAAATTTTTTATGTGTGAATGGTAGTATGTTAGGTGTGTTTTTTTTAAAAAAAGAAATGCATGCTAGAATATTTACAATGAAACGCTAGTGTTTGACTTTGCTTCAAAGCAATATGGGGGAGGAGGGGGTGGATACAGATGGAAACAAGGTCAGCCAGGAGTCGATCAGTGATGAAGCTGGCTAAGGAGGGCACGGGCCTCACTACACTCTTCTGTCCACTTTTGTGTATGTCTGACATGTTTCTATAATAAAAAGCTTTACAATCCCAAATGACTGACAAGATACACCAGCAATGACTTTGATTATTAAGACATTTTAGGAGACCTGAAGGAGCTCTGGTGGTACAGTGCTTAAAGCATTCAGCTACTAAGCTAAAAAGGAACCTGCCAGCCACTCCACAGGAGAAAGATGAGGCAGTTGGCTTCCATAAAGATTGACAGCCTTGGAAACCCCATGGGGCAGCTCGACTCTGTCCTCTAGGGGTGCTGTGAGTCATAATTGACTTGACAGCAGTGGGTCTGGATTTTTTTTGGGGGGGAGGGAGTAAACCTAGGCTTTTCCAACAGGATATATGTGAACCAATAAATCAACGTACATTGGGCATTAGATATTATATCTGTTATAAACAACAATCAAAAAGGTCACAATTTTATCCGAGCTTTTGCAGAATTTGAGACAATTAAGGTAGGCACAAAAGATTCCATGGGCACCTTTCAGTTCAAGAAGAAGACATGTGCTGTGGAATCCAGACAGGAATATGAAGTCCAAGGGAAGCCGGGTGGAGGGCTAAAGTGTTCATGTTACGAGCAGCAATCATCGAAGCATGAACTCTGTTCTGCATGTCACCTGTGCTACCAGAGACCAAAGCTGCACTTTCCACACATTAGTTACGTGGCCAAGTGTGGGAACTCTAAGAATGAATGAAAATCAGGACTCCAATAAGGATGCATCCTAGTAAGGGATACATCAATGCTCCCTGGAGGAGGTGACCCATGCCTCCCCCACATGCTTCCCAGGCCTCCCAGAGAGCTGAGCAGTGGCACTCAACCGTGCTGAATCCCACGCATCCACATTTGCAACACACTGTTCCGCTAATAGTTCTATATCAACTTCCACCTGTTCCGATTCTTTAGTGCTGCTCTAACAAGAATACCACAAATGGATGGGTTTAACAAATAGAGATTTATTCTCTTATAGTTTGGGAGGCTAGGAGTCCAAGTTCAAAGTACCAGCTTTAAGAGCTGGGTGAAAAGCCCTTGACCTTGGGGTTCAGCTCTGCCTCTTGTTCCCAGCCCACTGAAGCTGGAGGCTTCTTTTAACTCAGACAGCTGCTGGCTGCTGAGGCTGACAAATCCAAGGAAAACAAGTAAAATGGTACAGTTCTCAAATTATCAAGTAACATGACAGGCCACTAGTTCAAGTCCAGAAATAGTCCCAAGATCGGCAGACAACATAGCAGGCCACTGAGATGAAGACTCGACCAAATGCAGGATCCAGGTGTGCCAAAAAGCTGCAGACCATTCCCAAAGCATCTCCTTATACACTGGAAGCAGACCACGTCCCTAAGGCAGCTACTGAGCTGCTGCAGTAGATTCCACCACGGAGCTGATTGCCAGTCTCACCACGGGGAGTCACTCCATCCAGCCGCCCAGCCACTCAACCAGGCCCAGCCATGGGACACATAACCTTAACTACAACACCATCTAACTCCTATGTTCTTGGAAATAGAAAAACTTGATCATAAGTAGCCTGGGGACTTTCTGGTAGCATAGTGCCTAAGGCACTTGACTGCTAACCAGAAGGCTGGTGGTTCAAACCCACCAGCCACTCCTCGGAAGGAAGGTTGGGCAATCTACTTCTGTAGTGATACCGTCTTGGAAACCCAAGGAGGGGTTGCTATGAGTTGGGGCCGACTTGACGGCACATAACAACAACAACAACAACAACACAACACCATCTAACCCCTATGTTCTTGAAAACAGAAAAGCTTGATCATAAGTAGCCTGGGGACTTTCTTATGGAGAAGCTGAATGAAATTTCTTCAGTAATCTCACTCGAAATGACAAGAACATGATTTCCCAAAAAACAAACCAAACCCATGGCTCCCGAGTCAATTCCAATCTATAGCAACCCCAAGGCACTTGACTACTTACCAGAAGGTTGATGGTTCAAACTCACCAGCCACTTCTTGGAAGGAAGGTTGGGCAATCTACTTCCATAGTGATACTGCCTTGGAAACCCAAGGAGGGGTTGTTATGAGTCACGTCTGATTCGATGGCACATAACGACAACATAGAACAGAGGAGAATGCTGCAATAGGGTTTCCTAGGCTGTCATCTTTATGGAAGCAAAGCTCAAAGGAAACCCACGGCCATTGAGTCAATTCTGACTCACAGTGCCCTGAGGGGACAGAGTAGAACTGCCCCACAAGGCTTCCAAGGCTGTGATTTTTACAGAAGCAGACTGCCTCTTCTTTCTCCTGCAGAGTGGCTGATGGGTTTGAACCACCAACCTTTTGGTTAGCAGTTGAACATGATTTAAACACCTCTAACCTGAGAATTTCCATGTGGACTTGGCCTTTGAAGTAGCAGAGGCTGATAAAAATTACTGGAAAGGAAGGTGGGCACAGATTGCACGCCCCAGTGGGGTCACCAAGCATCAGCAACAAAGAGCACTCGGAGCGGCCTCCAGGGTTCTCTAAGTTCATGGCCAGTGCTGCGGGGGCCAGGAGCGTGAGGTGGGATAAGGGGACAGATTGGAAGTCAAACTCTGCAGCAAAATAATTAGAAGCCTTCTTGGATGTTGAAATTGCAGGTGGTGATTTTTTGTCTTTTTGAGGAAAAAGAAAAAGTCATTTTGCATGCTTGCCATTCAAAACCAAAAGATACTAACAGTACGATTTTCTTTACAAGGCCCTGCATGCGTGTGGGAGCCACCGTGAGTGCTGGTGAATGTGACCTCAGCAGACCATCAGGTGCTTGTCCTTCTCTTGGTTGCTCTGGGCTTCAGGTGCTTGAAAGCAAAAATGGGTCTCCAAGGTGGCCCTGAAGAGAGGAGGTGGCCCTGCCAGGCCCCCTGTAAGCTGGACTGCAGGTCGAAGTTAGCTGGAAAGGGATGAGACTGTGATGGACCCTGGAGGCCACGTCATGTTCCCAGCAAGGCGGCCCTCTGCCCGGTATGGCCCCACGGAAGTGAGTGGGACATGGGAAACACGAAGCGCAAAGCCAGCAAAAAAGAAGCCATGGACAATTCCACCAGGATGGGCCACATCTGAGCACTTCATGGGCCCGGGCTGGCCAGGATGAGAAAAATGGAAAAACTCAAGTGTTGGCGAGGATGTGAAGTTTGAACCCTCATCCATTACTGGTGGGACTGCAGCCACTATGGGAAACAGTTTGGCAGTTCCTCAAAAGTCAAACACAGAATTACCATGTTGTCGGGTGCCACTGAGTTGGTTCCAACTCCAAGCAATGCTATAGGACAAAGTGCACCTGCCCCATAGGGTTTTCTAGGCTGTAAATCTTTATGGGAACATATTGCCAGGTCTTTTCCCTGCAGAGCGGCTGGTGGGTTTGAACTGCTGACCTTTCAGCTAACAGTCAAGCGCTTAACCAGTGCACCATCAGGACTCTAGAATTACCATGTGACCCAGAAATTCCAATCCTGGGTATAGACCCAAAAGGACTTGAAAGCAAAGGCTCAAACAGACACTTCTTCACCAGTGTCTCCTGCAGCACTACTGACAAGAGCCCAAAGGTGGAAGTGACCTAAGTGTCCATCAGCAGAGGGACAAACACAGTGTGGTCCATCCATGCAATGGCCTATCAGTCAGCCACAAAGAGAAATGAAGGCCTGATCCACACGCCACATGGACGGACTGTGGAAACACTGTGCTGAGTGCACTTAGTCAGTCACAGAGAACAAACAGTGTGATCCACTTACAGGGAATATCTAGGCAAACACGGAAACCAAAGTTCAATTAATGGTGAGAGACCACAGGCTGGGGGTGGTTACAGCGTAAGAGGCATGGAGTGCGTCCCGAGGGGTGGGACATGGAGTGTGCACAGGGATGGAGTGTGTGCAGGGGGTGGGGACAGAATGTGTGTGCGGGGAGGGCACTGAGTGTGTGCAGGGTGGGGTACTGAGTGTTTGCTTGGAGGGGCAAGGAGTGTGTGCTTGTGGGGGATGAAAGACTTTTGGCAACAGAGTAGTAGCTGCCCAGCCTGGTGAGTGTGATTAACTCACTGATCTGTGCACTTAAGAATGGTTAATATGTAAATTTTGAGCCATTCATATATTTATATATAATAATAATAAGTAACAGTATATATGTTTTTTTTTTAAATGACAGAGCCTTACCCAAAGTGAGAATTTTTTTTCTCAGAAAGATCTCGTAACTAATATCTGGCATCAGAATCATAAAGTCTTGGAGGGGGTCTCAGTTTCACAGATAATTTTGATTAAAAAAGTCCTCTCAGCTGTGATATAACAAATGCAGGGCCCTGGGTGACTCCTGCCAGGGTCCTCCAAGCCCCTCCCCTACCATGCCTTCTGCTGCTGAGCCCTACTTACCCATCGGAGCCTGGCCTTGAAGGGGTGCTGTCGGACGACAGGGAGGAGACAGAGGCCACCGACAGGGGCCGGGAAGATGAAGGCATCGTGAAGGAGCGGACCATGGATCGGGGACGGCTGCCTCTTCTGTTGTCCAGAGTTGAGGGCTGAGAGACAGAGAGGGGGAGAGAGAGAGAGACAGAGAGAGATGAGAGACACAGAGACAGAGAGGGAGTGACATAGAGAGAGAGAGTTGCTGAATGCCTTGGCCAGAAGTCTTTGGCTGACACCCTCAGGCACCTACAACTAAGTGGTCCAGCAGCCTGCTGTCTCCATCACAGTTGTTCTGACTTTTATGAACAGGACATGTTCTTGTTCATAGTACAAGACAAACATGATGAGTCTTTCAGGTTCTTCTGAAACCTGACACAATACTGTAAATAGAATCATCTTCTTGGGTTTTTTTTAGTTTTAATGCTGCTTCCTCACCTAATCCAAAATCATGGTGGAGTGTGTTACCCAGAAAATGGGGTTCAGACAGCACCATGTAGGTAGGATACAAAGAATCGGGCACAGGGCCCAGCCAGACTCCGTCAGGGCCAAGCCAAGCTCTCTCAGGGAGGATGCCGACAGTCTTCTGTGTCTCCAGCCACATGGAGGAGAGCAGGACAAGCCATAAATGCACACAACAGTGGCATGGGGTCCAGGCTTGGAGGGGGTACCTGTGGACGGGGCTTATCGGAAACGGGCTGTTTCAGATGTGATCAAGTTAAGGCTGTCTCTTTGAGATCACCCTAAACCCAGTGACGGGTGTCTTACAAGAGAAAGGAGGAGGGGACCCGAGATGAAGAAGAAAGATGGTCATGAAAAGATGGAGGCAGAGATTGGATTCAAGGGCCCTGGAGCCACCAGGTGTTGGCAGCCCGAGGAAGGACTTCCGTAGAGTCTTCTGATGGCATGTGGCCTGGCAGACACTTAATTTCAGACTTCTGGCCACCAGAAAGGTGAGAAAAAGACTCCTGTTGTTTTAAGCCACGCAATGCGTAACATGGCCCTGGGAACCCAATACCATCCAATGCGTAACATGGCCTTAGGAACCCAATACTGTGCCTATCAAGACTCCCGTTGTTTTAAGTCACGCAATGCGTAGCATGGTCCTAGGAACCCAATACCACCCAATGCATAACATGGCCTTAAGAACCCAGTACTGTGTCTACCTGAATCTTGCCCGGCGAGTCTTCTCTCCGAGACTCTGGCCTCTGCCATCACTCTATTCCTGCCTCCATGCTTGGGCTTGAGCTGGCCCTTTTCCAGGCAATGCCCTCTCCTATCTCCTTCCCTGATCTCGTCTAACTTCTCCTCCCTCCAGTGGTTAAGGCTTTGCAAATAATTTTAAACCACTGTGGCCCAGCACTTCCTCCCCTCATTAGCTGTAGTCCTCAGACTTTGACGTTGGACCGGCACCAGCTCTACCTCTGCTTGGTCATCCTGAGTGCAGCTGTCCTGTGTGTGTCATGTGACTGGCCCATGAGGGGCTGGGATGCTGAGATTTCTCCATTCCTTAGCAGCACTGAGAGGTCCGCTGTGTCCACAGATGGGGGCGCACTGGCAATCAAGGAAGTGATCCCTGCTTATTCGTGCCACTATTTCCAGTTACCAACAGCAGGGTGCTGGCTCAATGTGGGACAGGATGGATTAAGGGGCCAAGTCCCTGAAATGCATGACTTGCAAGGAGGCATCACGTGGTCACATCTCCTCTGCTCTGTGTGCCTGCCATGTCAGAAAGCATCATCCGCATAACCCCCATTCCCCCTCAGTGCCCCTGCTCACCATGGTCCGGATGCCATACTGCTTTTCCACCTTTTCCTTCAGCTGTTTGAAGCAGGCTTCCATTCTCTCGTGAAATGGCCTCAGCGCTTCCGTGACCTTGTCTCCATGAATCCGGATCCCTTCCGCCAAAAATGGGATCTGCAGAGCAGGAGGGGACAGTCCTTACTGCTTGGTCTGGGGAGGGGCACATGGCCCTGAGGTCAAGCACCACTGGCACCACCCATCTGCTGTGTTTCCAACTCAAAAGCCGACAAACTCACGAGCAGACACGGTACCTAAGACCACATTTGACATTCCTGTCACCGGTGTTTTCAATGGGCCATGACCAGTTCAGGGCTCAGTAGGCCAGGGCACCCGCTTACTCTGTGGACTTGCACACTTTGCTCATGCCCGGAGTAGACCTATCTGTGTTTTCCACTTGAGCTTGGGATGACCTGCATTTTGAATTGGTTTAGATATAACTTGTTCTCTCAGCAAAGGGTCACAACAAACAGTAAGGACTGTTTTTAGCAAAGAACATTTGCCTTTATGGGCAATTGAGAGCCTTACAGCAAAATATAAAAATCTAATTATAGGTGATCTATCTATCATCCTGAAGGATATTCTTATTGAGAAGGGAAGACCAAATTTACTCTTCCTTATACCTAAAAATAATCCTCCTCTGTCGACACTGCTGTCACAAGATATCCATGCCAACACTTCCTTCTGAGTGGGGAGAGGCAGCTGGCCTTTCAGCACGTCGGGAGACGGGCATTCTCATCCCCCCACTCCCCAGCCCCACCCGAGGCGCTGTTGGTAGGATGTTACTGAGGGGGGGGCGAAGCCTCCCTGTCTCTCTCCAGCTCTGCTTCCCCTCACGAGGCTCAGACTGAGAGGAAGACGTTCCTCAAGGCAATCAAGCTGAGAGGCTTCCTCTTAATAATTTATAATTTAATCAAAATACTGATGAAAAACAAATTTTCCTAATATGACGGAACACCCATCTAAAGGAGCAGATTTATTAGTGAGAAGGGGACTAAGTACACAACTGAATTTCATGTGAACAAATTCAAGAAATCTTATCAAGACGAATCAACGCATCCCACGCACTTGGTTGCCATTTAGAAGGAGCAGCTGTTGCCTCTCGTGGGGCTCCAGGAAGGGCACGGCTAAGTGCGGTACTCCGCCATTGCCCCCTACACCGTGCCCTCCCAGCCCGCTCTCAGGTAGGCACCATTTAGTCCTGCCCGCCAGTGGGCCCTTTTGCCAAGAGGATGGGGTGCGGGCAGATTTCAAAACAGATGGAACATTTCAATATTCCAAATGAGTGGTGCGTGCAGAGGCCGCCCCCTGGGGCTGGACAGTGTATGCAGGGCCAGCCGAGGGGCAAGCTCCCTGGATTCTTGGCTTTCTGTGTTCTGCCTTGGGGGAAGGCAGTGTAGGCCGGAAGAGCTGCTGGTGGGCTGGCAAACCCATTGTGTCCACGGGGCGAGAAGGCAGGTGTGGGTGGGAAGGTGGCCCCCACGCTCCAGCTTGGCCTCCCTTTTTGTTTGTTTTTTACTTAAATCCTCATAAACCGTTTCCTTAATTCAAAAAATTACTATGATTTTTATGTAATCCACAGCCCTTGGGTCAATTCTGACTCACAGAGCCCCTAGAGGCCCGAGTGCAGCTGCCCCCTAGGGTCCCCGAGATTATAAACCTTTACAGAAGCAGGCTGCCTCTCCTCTCTCCCGCCCAGCAGCTGGTGGGTTGAATGCCAGCCTGTCGGTCACAGCCAAGTGCTTCAACCACTGTACCACCAGGGCTCCTTGAATTTCCATGTTACATATACATACATCCTATTACATTTTTTAAATTTGTACAATTATGGTAAAAAGATACGTAATGAAACATTTGCCAGCGTGGCCATGTTTACATGTATAATTTACAATCTCCCTGTCAGCCCTTCAGTACCTTTACTGGAAGCGTTAGGAGGGCGTTTTCTCCAACGCGCTGGGAGCTCCTAGCCAAGCCTGCCCTTTTCAGACAGCTGAGGACACTCCAACTAGCTGCGCCTTTGCAACCAAGAAGCTACTTGCAGGAGAAAGTTAAGACCATTTGGCTGAGGTCACATGAAGGGCATTGGCTGGTCTGACAAATGAAATTTACAAGGTGTGAAAATTCACAGCCTCTGCCCAAAAGGGCTCTGACATTTGGGGACAGAATCGCCCCTGTTCTATATCCACCTGGGCTTGAACTGCAGCTATGATTGGAAACAAAAGAAAAGAAAAAGACACTTTTTATGTAAAGGCTCCTGTTCATGAGGTGCTTACTGGGGGGGGGGGGGGGGGGGGGGGGGGGGGAGGGGGAGGCGGGGGAGAGAGGTCCTAGCAGCACAACCAGTTTGCTCTCTGCTGCTAACCAAAGGTTGGTGGTTTGAATTCACCCACCATGTGAAGGGAGGCCTGGCAATCTATTTACTTAAGGTTACAGCCATGGCGCATCCTGTGCAGTGCACTTTTACTCCAACACATGAGGGGGCGACAGGAGTCAGCACTGGCTCCGTGGCAGTGGGGATTTTAGCTGTCACTGTTGTTCGTCACAGTTAACAGAGCTCCTGGGGCTGAAACAGGGGCAACCTGGCTGCCCATCACAATCTCTCAGGCAACTTTTAGAGCTCGATTCCTGAGCTGAGTCTCAATTTGCTCCAGGGCGGATCCCAGGAACCGGCATTTCTGGAGGCGAGAGGATTTGGCCAAAGCCACACCCCTAACTGTTCACAGTGGGCGCGCCGGGCTGCCCTTCTTGTCAATGGTGCGGGCTGACTGCACTCCTGGCTGACCCACACCAATGATGCCCTGCCAGTGACACGGAACATTTGGACGCTTGGCTCAGGGCTGCAGAAGCACCACCCTGGTGACAGCATCGCATCTGTCATCAGCTGGGTAGGGTAAGCGGGCCCGGTCTTTCATCTCTGTGCACTTCAGAGGGAAGTATGCACTCATCTCTGCAATAGAAGGTGAATCTGGATGGCGTCATCTGTGGACACTTGGCGGGCGGTGCAATGGCAGCTGTGTTTGGGAGAGATGGAGCTATGCCCTTGAGGAAGTGGCTGCTGGGTGAAGGTGTGGGACAGCAAATGCCCAACTGGACGCCACCTACACTGGCATTGCCACCGCTAGCAGTTACTCATGACGTGGTGGCAGGTGGAAACCGGAAACCTAGAGGAAGCCCCGTGCAGCCTGGACCCCGACCCCAGGCTCCTCTCTGACCAGGAGGCAGATCTGCTACAGAGACAGCAAGCAAAGCCAAGCTGTGGCTACGGGGACTCGCTAACCAGCCTTCACCAACGATTTCAACAGTGGAGCTGTGCCAGCTGTCCGTGGAGATGGAAACTCTGCAAAAATGTCCTGGAAATTCCCAGAAGGACAGCCTCGCCTTCCCTGGGAGTTTCAAGAAAAACCTACCCAAACAAACGAACAACAGACAACAAAGCTTCCGACAACCCTACACTTCTTTTTAATGAGTGTGTTTCTCAGTGACTGCTCCTAAAAGATAGGTTTTTCAAAACATTCCAAACGGAAGTAGGTATTGTTTTGAATATGTGTGCTTCATCACTCTTTGATCTAATGAAGCAACCAGAAAAGGGATGCTTTCTTTTCAACTTTTCCTGTGGGCTGCTTTAAAATTCATCCTTTAATACAGTTATTAGGGGTGATGACATAGTGCTGACATAAACTCACTCTCTGGGAAACAAATTATTTTCCTCTGTAGGACTTGAAACTCTTAAAATCCAATTTGCTGCAAAAGCTTATAGGAAAAAAAAAAAAAAAATCAATAGCACTTTTGCAGACCAGACTGACCGGTTTTCGTACTGCAATGGTTTTATTGCCTTCAGAGGAGTTTAGAATTTTGTACCCTTTGGTTCTGACAACATCTAAATGGAATCATTCAGAACTTTAAACTCTCCTCCATTTTTCGCAATACAGGTAGATGGTCTATATGAGATGCATGTTCATGTAAAGACCACTGTTTGCCAACAAGGTGCCTTCCAAACAGTTCTGAGAGCTTATCACAAAAGAATTCCATGACCAACAGATTCTCAATACATATGGATTTGTGGCAAAGTCTGGTTGTTTCCCCTTTGGTATCATTTCCATTTTAAACAAACGTAGATGTTGTCAGCTGCTGTTGAGTAGGCCCTGCCCCATCATGGCCCCCCCCACAGTGGACTCGAAGGCTGTCCTACCCAGTCCTGTGCCCAACGCATGACGGAGTCTGAATGGGGCCACGTGATCCCTGGGCTCTCGTGCTGATCCTCAGAAGTGGGCCCCAGGCCCCTCTTCCTGGTCTGAGTCCGGCAGCTCAGCATCACAGCAACACTCAGGCCTCCACTGATGGCAGGGTGCTGGCTGGGCTTGAGGTGCCTTCCCCAGGAACTGAACCTGCTTCTCCCGCATGGGAGGTGAGAGTTCTACGGCTGTTCCATCAGTGCACCATGGAATGCAAGTACTTAGGATGAAAAAACTGCACCAGTCTGGGACATCTGAACCCAAACGTGTAGGACGTGGCTCAGCCTTGCTCTGTCCTAAGAGGAGGCATCTGCCAACAGGCTCACGACAGAGAAGCTGCTAAAATGAGGCTCCTAGGATGGCCAGGAAAAGAATGCCACAGAGACTGTGCCTCAGAAAGATAGCCATCTGTGAGCCTGGGCATGGATAAGCCAGATGGGGCCTCAGGTCCCACCCGGTCACCTGGCTTCCTGGTTAGACACAGCCTGTGGTATGACACCCAGGCATGCAAAGGCCCTTCCCTCTGCTGTCCCCTCAGCTCCTCCACTCCTCCTAGCACATGGGGCTGAGATCTCGGGACCCCTTGGAGTACCCTTCCCGCCTCACACAGGAGAAAATTGGGACCTTGAGCAGTGCCTCACCCAAAGCAGCTGAGTAAGTGTCACATACCTCCTGGGGACCAGCCCAGACAGCCAGCCTGGCTCTGCCCTCTCCGGTTCAAGAAAGCGCCAAGAAACATGGATACAGAACAAGACAGGATGAAACATACGCACCAAAGCTGCCCCCCACTGTAAGGCAATGCCTTACGCTCTAAGGAAATGCCCAAAGGCTGCAGAAGCGTGAGGGGAAAAGCAAACTCACACGCAGAGTTACAGCCAGACAGTGGCAGTAAGGGCCCACCACAGCGGCCCAGAAGCCAGGGAGAGCAGGAGGCATGGCACCTTTCACAGGTCTGCATGGACCTGTGTGAGTATCCCTCGGTTCTCTAAGACCACTCAGCTCTGAGCTTGGCCAGATGTCCTGTTCTAATACTACTAGAAAAAGGAAGGGTCCCCAGCAGCCGGTGACCAACTGTAGTGAGAGGACCTTGCTCATTGGTAAGACACAAGGCTCTGAGAGCTGGAATTCACACCTGCAGCCCAGGGGCTGAGTTGCTCACATAGAGGTGGGTGGGTGCTTTCTCAGGCCAGCCAAGTGTGCGTGCTCAGGGGCCCAGGCCTGGCTGGGCTGACCTTCCTTGGAGCCCTCATCCCACCAGGCTGCCCTCGGACATGTTACCTGCCAAGCAATCAGGTCCTTGAGCTTCTCTATCTTCTCATGGGCCTCTGGGTGCTCCTGAAGGTAGCGTTCTGTGAAGAAGGCCTGCGGGCACAGAGACACTGGGCTCACTCTTCACCCAATGCAGCGTTCTGCACACCTGCTGTGTGCCAGGCACCGGGACCGAGCCACCCAGAAACAGACCCTCGTCCCTGCCTCATGGAGCTCACTCCCCAGCATCCACGCTCCCCCAGATCCACGGCAAACCTCCCAGTGAGGTCACACTCAGTGAACGGCAGCTAGAAGGGGCGATCGCAGGGGCACACTGATCCTTGGAGACCAGCCAAGCCACAGTGGCCTGTACCACTCTGCCCAGCCTGGTGGCAGCTCACACAGCCCTCCTTGGCTGCCCACATGCTGTGGACTCCACCCTGTGTCTGCCCCAGGCCCAACCCACACCCAAAGACCACTCCGCCCTCTGCATCCAACGGCATTGAACTACCCCCTGCAGCACGCTCTCAGGAAGCCCTTCTGCTTTCGTTTGGACTTTGTCTGATCAGGGTCTAAATGTTTTGGGCTTTGAGAGCCACGGGGTTTCTGTGTCAGTTATTCCACCCTGCAATCCATAAATGAATGGGTGTGGCTATGTTCTAAGAGAAGTTTCTTTCCAAAACAGGAGGTGGACTATGGACTGCAGACCCCAGTCCACACACAGCCAAGTGCCTCCACCTCCCGCCGGCCCCTACTGAGCTCCTTCCTAGAGAAGACCCGGCCCTTCTCCTGGTCCATCCCAGCCTCCGTTTTCCCAAATACTCAGCCGTGTTTGTCTTTCTTTTATGAACGTAGGCCTTTTTAAAGGCACCGAGGACAGCTCCCTAGAGCCCTGCTAGCCCACCCTGGGGGTACGGAAGGCTCCAGCCTTCTAAGCATGCCCAGTGCAGCCCATCAGGCCTGGACCCCTATGCCTGCACAGGCCGCCTCCAGCACTGTGGTGCCCTGGCTGCAGGCTCAGTCCTTCTGGGACAAGCCCACAAGTGACTGGGATAACGTCCAGGCTCCAGGATGGCATGTGGAGCCCTCTGTCTGTCCCAAGGCTGGCGCACCTTTTCGTAGTTGGCGAAGCCGCCCATGACAGCAGGGTCCACGATGCCATTCAGGAGCATGGACAGCGGGTTGATGGGCAGGCTCGGGTCGTCCAGGTGCTGCTGCACCATGCTGTGGATCTTGTCGTTGGTCAGCTGCATAGTCTCGATGGCGTTCTCCAGGGGACTGATTTCCACCTGCAGAGGGGAGGGCAGCTCAGGTCACACTGGAAGCCTGTCTGAAGTGGGGAGGCCACCTCCTCCTCACCCAGTCTAACAGGACTGGGGTTGTGGTTGTTCGGAGCTGGAACAAGACCTGGCATTTCATGCTCAGGGTGTGCACCTACAGATGGGGCCTCACGTGCACATTACCAAGGCTTGGAGCCCTGCCGGGTATGTGTACATGTGTGTGCATGTGTGTACACAGGTGTATGTCAGTGTACATGTAAGTGTGTATGTGCATGTGTTCATATGTACATACATGCATGCATGCTCGTGCATTGTGTGTATATGCATGAAGGCATCTATGCATGCATGTGTACACATGTGTGCATGCATATATGTGTGTACACACATGTGTTTGTGTGTGTACATCTGTGTATGCAGGGGTGAATGTACGTGTGTGCACGTATGTATACATGTACATGCATGTGCATGTGCATACATGTACATATATGGTCATTTCAGGAAAACCCAGGGTCCTGAGTGGGCCTGGGTGGGCTTGGACACACCCTATCTGCTCCATAGCATGACCTTTTTCTCTGGTTGTTTTAAAAAGAAAACAAAAAACAAACTCACTGCTGTTGAATTGGACCTGACTCATAGCGACCCCTCCTTGGGTTTCTGAGGCAATACCATTACAGAACTAGATTGCCCAACCTTCCTTCCAAAGAGTGGCTGGTGGGTTTGAACCTCCAGCCTTCTGAGCAGCAGTCAAATGCATTAGGTACTATGCCAGCAGAGCTTGTTTTAAAGGCAGTTAGAATTTTAGGGAAGTTGGGGAATCTGTCACTGCCCCTGCTATAGAGAAGGCCTGGTCATGTGGCAATGTGTGGGAGGGGCAGAGGGGGCCTGCTGAGTCTCTGAGCCCAGGGCTCCTCATCCCCACTTCCTTGACTAGAACCCCAGGCCTCATCTGCAAACCTGTCCAGTCAGTACATCCTTCTGCCCAGGGCAGCAGGCCACCCCTTTGTCCCCTGGCATCCTCTCTAGCACCCCTGGCCCATCCTACACTTGTATCTCCCCTCTGGGGTCCTTGCAGGGCCCCAGCCTAGCCCTGCCCTCTGGCTCATCCCCTGGGGGCTGTGAGGGTGGCCGGGTCTGAAATAACCATCACATCTCCACCCAGGCGTCATGCTCACAGACCCAACCTGTCAGCAGGCTGGGCCTCAGGAACCACACTCCTGAGTGACCTCGATGGTGGGCGGCACCTGTCACCTTCCTGAAAGAGGCATGAGGGTCCTCCTGAGCTCAGGGACCTGGGAGCAGAGGCTTTGAGAAACAGGGAGGCAAGACATCCTGCTTGCTTCTTCCCGCTGCCTCTGGGGGGCAGTCTGAGAAGCTGGAGAGGGGGTGGTAGAGCAGAGATATTCAGAACAGACAGCTGTTCACTGCTGGCCCAGCTGACGGCTCTGGGTCAGGAAGCATCTGGCCAGAGGCTGCCGTGATCTGAGGAAGCACTAGCCATGAGGAGGGTGTCACATGCATACCAGGGCCACAGTGGGCACCACCAGAAGCCTCCTTGTCACACCCTGACAACAGGTGCCCGGGGAGTGCTCCTCTCTCCCTGTACCTTGCCTAGTCCGATTCTAGAACATTCCATTCCAGGCTCACAACCGTCCCTAATGGACAGCACAGGTGGTGCTCCCATGAGATGATGCTAACCCACCATCCATCCCCCTGGTCAAGAAGGCACGGTCTCCTATCTTTACCAAGTAAGTAAGGTTGAGTGCTGACCACAGCCCCCACAGAGGGGGTCCCAGACACACAGAGTGGCTTTGATAGCAGGATTTCCATCACGCCATTCTTGGTCTGTGAGGAACGGCAAGTGGGGCTGCACGGGAAGGATATGTTTGCGACTGGTCAGGACTAAGTCACCCCATGGTTCTCAGTGCCAGAAAATCCCCGATTACCAAGGCTCATGGGAGTGAGGACGAGTGCCGTCTGTGTGAAGGCCTGTCCTCTTGGTCTCTCACAGGCACATCACAGCTCCACATGGATGGGTGAGGGGTTACATTTTTACCACGTGGCTGTCTTCTGACAGACTTCTATGACATAGGCCCTATCTAGGTGCTACGGGAGTGTGGGAGGGGTGCTCCTGGAGCTAAGGTGGAGGTAAGACAGAGCACATGGGAGAAGTGCCCACGAGGTCCCCTGAACCTACTGGGGTCATCTTTAAGCCTTGAACCCAAACTGCCCCATGATGTCGTCTGTAAACAGTCGAGCCCAGCTCGTGAAGAACACTCATCTTGACTGGTGTACACTCTTAGAATTATTTTTATGAGATCAATCTCACAACAGTAACTAAATCACTGAGGAGACATTTAGAGGACACAGTGTGTAAGTTAATAGTGGTGAAACAATATGGGAGCAATACCCAGTATGGTGACACAATGCTAAGGACATGACTAATGTCATTAAATATGGAGGAGATGTTGAATGGCTGTATGTTTTATTATATGTACTTCTATAGGAGCTCCACCAGCCACTCCTTGGAAGGAAGGTTTGGCAACCTACTTCCATAGTGATACTGCCTCGGAAATCCAAGGAGGGATCACTATGAGTCGGGTCCGACTTGATGACACGTAACAACAACTATAGGAGCTCTGGTAGCATAGTGCCTAAGGCACTTGACTGCTAACCAGAAGGCTGGAGGTTGAAACCCACCAGCCACTCCTTGGAAGGAAGGTTGGGCAATCTACTTCCATAGTGATACCGCCTTGGAAACCCAAGGAGGGGTCGCTATGAGTCAGGTCCAACTTGACGGCACACAGCAACAACCACCACCAAAAATAAAATTAAAAAGAAAGCAAGAAAGTGCCCCATGAGAGGGGCAGGCAGGCAGCTCCAGGAGTTGCGAGTGGAAGGAAGTGGCACCCTTCTCATGCCTTCTCAGGTGGCAGAGCTTGGAACACCGGGGGACTGGTTCACGGAGTGGCTCAGACCAGAGGACGAGAGAAGGAGGAGACCAGAGGAAGAGACAAGGCTAGGGGGAGAGAGAGGTTCAGGCCACGTCCTAGAACCAAACCAGGAGCTTCCTGGAGGACTTCCTGGAGGACTCACTGTCAGCCACATGGGAAGTGCCACCACTCTGGGCAAGATGGCGCTAGACACAAACCAAGTTACTGAGATGCACCTTATGCTCTCTACACTGGCCGGGCTGTGGCCCTAATGTATCCACAGACCAAAGGAGAATCTGCTGCCAATTTGGGTTCACATAAATGAAACTGCCCCACAGCTCGCCACCAAGGCCAAATTCAGTTAATCAGATGCAAATTATTTTAAAAAATGCTGGGCGGGGTACATTCTCCAACTCCTTTTACTTGAAATGGGCAGAGTACTATTAATCAAGTTGTTTGTCATGTAAATGGAAACATAACTATCAGTAAGAAGGAGCTTTAAAAGTTTATGTCATGAGAACTTGTCTGAAACTTCTCATAGTGTTCCCCCGAAAGAGCTGGTGAAGCCTCACACAGAAGAGTGAATTGAAATATCCCGTAAGGACCTGCAATCTGGCATCGGATAAAAGAGCCCTGGTGGAGCAGTGGCCAGGCGCTCGGCTGTTAACCAAAAGGTCAGCAGTTTGAACCCACCAGCTGCTCTGTGGGAGAAAAATGAGGCAGTTGGCTTTCTTACAGATGACAGCCTTGGAAACCCTCTGGGACAGTTCTCCTCTGCCCTCTAGGGGCGCTGTGAGTTGGAATCGACTCCACAGCAGTGGTGGTGGTGGCGTTGGCTGGGATGAACCAGCGTTTCCACTAAGACTTTTATGGAAGGGGATGCTGATGCTTGGGCGTGTGCAGGGTGATTATGGTAACGTGTCTGCCCCGGGAGCCTGTGGTGGGCACCCTGGCTGCAGTGACCAGTGGCCGTCCAGATGAGTAGGGTGAGTGGCTGCTTAAGTCTGGGTAATGAACAATTCCCTCTTTCCTCTAAAGGTGTGCTTACCATGAAGACGGATTTGACCTCGAACCACCGTAAAATCCCTGGCAGTTTATACGCGGTCATGTATATGGTTCTCTCGATCCACATATTCTGCAAAGGGGACAGAGGCAGCATGGTTAGCAGAAGGATGATCACGGGGCGACAGGTTCAGTCCCAACGAAGACTTCTGCTGCAGCAAGGACCTGGCCATCCGCTCCTGCAGATTACAGCCTAAGAAAGCTCCAAAGCAGTGCTGCTCTGTCCTGGAGGGTTGCCAAGGTCGGAACCGCCTTATCGGCAGCGGGTTTAGCGATTCTTTATACAGTAGTATGCTACATAGTGCAAAACAATGCTTCAGGCCAACAGCTGTAACTCGGCACCTCTTTACAGGCTGCACAGACCCCAGCACAGTGGACCCTTCATCCCATCTCTTCTGTAGATGTCTGGTTTGCGGCAACCTTCTGGCATCTGGACCCCCCTCCCCATGATGTCAGTGTGCACTCTGAGGTGGTGACAGTAACTTAGGCATAAACAGAAGGGATCCGAATGTCTAAAGGAGACTCAATGGCACAGCAGTTAAGCACTCAGCTGCTGACAGAAAGGTTGGCAGTTCAAACCCACCCAGCATCTTTTCAGAGAAAGACCCCGCAGCCCGCTCCTGCAAGGACTCCAGCCAAGAAAACCCATGGGGGGTTCAGCTCAGTCCCTGAGGCCGCTGTGACTCAGAATCGACTCCATGGCAACAAACAAGCAGAAGGTCTACGCTGGAAAGAGCTTCCTCCCAGATCCGCCACATGCCACAGGAGGGAAGGGGAAGCACCTGGCCCAGGTCTTGGGACACAGGTTACAGCTTCCCATCTCCAGGCAACACTCCTTTGCCCCACTTGACTGCTAACCAGAAGGCTGGCGGTTCAAACCCACCAGCCACTCCTCGGAAGGAAGGTTGGGCAATCCTACTTCCGTAGTGATACTGCCTCGGATACTCAAGGAGGGGTTGCTATGAGTCGGGGCCGACTCGACGGCACATAACAACAACAACAATGGGGACAGCACCCTCCAGTGGGCACTACAGAATCTGAAGCAGGTTTGGTGGCTTTCAGCCTCACCTGCCGGTGACACGTGTAGTCTCCCCTCCATCCACACACCCTGGGAGGTGCAGCTCTGCTCTTCAGACGCTTCCTCTACTTCTCCTCCCCTGCAAGCTCTTGGCTTGAAGAGTTACTTCCTCCCTTGCAGGGTTTTGGGGTGCCCCACCCCTGGCCTGTGGGGGCAGGCCTATCAGGCCCTGCCTGTGATACCAGGCTCTCTGCAGAGAGGCTGGAGCCCCGCAGCCCACTACTGCGGGGTAAGATTCCCAGCTACTTAGCCAGAAGCCTGTGGCTTTGTCAAGCGTGTGAAGGCCTAAATCCGGTGGCATTTGAAAGCCTTATCCCTGTGTGAGGACCTAATGGGGCCATGAAGGGATTTGGGGCCATTTAGAAGTGATGCGGCTCCCACGGCTCACATGTCAGGAGTCCCGGCTATTCTTAGCTCTGTCCCCATTCGGCTGTGCACCCTCCAGCAACGCACTTGACCCCTTTGTGTCTGTTTCTTTACAATGTAAGAACATCCGTATTTGCCAGATGCCAGCGGTGAGGGAAATGCGGGAACTGCTTACAGACCTCTCCCGCGAGACACATACATTAATGAGTCCCAAGTGTGGGCCACACAGATAGGCAGTACCCTTCGTGCTGGCATCCAGGTGGGCAGGGACCTAGGCTCTTCTCACTGCCCTGCTGTCACAGACCACACTGCAGTGACCAGAGGAGTCCAGGCACCAGCATAACCTCAACACAGGGTCTTCTGGAAATAACCAGTGTGTAAGAATAGAGAGGCATCCCCAGCTGGTACCAGTGGTTAACATGCTCAGCTACTAAGCAAAGGCTGCAGGTCTGAGTTTGCCCAAAGGCACCTTGGCAGAAAGACCTGGTGGTCCACTTCCAAAAAGTCAGAATGGCAAACCCTGTCAGCACTGTCCTAGTCTGGCACACAGGGACTCCAAGAGTTGGGTGGGAACTGGAGAGGTGTTAGAATCCGTTGACCCAAACTCTGAGTTGCTGCCCAAGGAACTGGGTGCAGGGCAGGGTGGGCATTTCCAGGCGCTGCTTCCCAGGACTGCCAGGGGACTCAAGTCACTCACCAGGATCAGGGAGTGCTGGAAGTCAGAGGGCTCTGCAGGGTGGGGGGGCGGCATGCTCGACTGAGACAACCCCCCTGGAGTCTGTCCACGGGTGCTGATTCACATTTACTCCTGCACACAGACACTGCCACCCTGCAGGCCAGAGGCAGCCTCTCCCTCAGTGTTGGCCCTCCTTGGGGTCCCTGGGTTAAAGACCTCCCACGGGGCGTTGGCCTGCACGGGGCACCCACCTGCGTGGGGCATTGGCGAGGAGGTGTTCAGGGCAGGAAGAGGGGAAGCATCACTTCTTAAGGCCTGTGCTTCACCTGATGCCTACAGAGATGGACGCCACTCAGCTGGTGGGTGTTTATTTAAAGCAGCTGCAAACCAAAAAACCAAACCAAACTCACTGCCGTAGGTCGGATCCGACTCCTAGTGACCCCTCCTTGGGTTTCCAAGGCAGTCACTGTGGAAGTAGATTGTGCAATCAAAAACCTGTTAATCCCATCACAACAACACAATGGGTTTTAGTGGGGAACATGTGGCAGAGTCTGGCAGTATTTTTGGTGTCACATGGGGGTGCTACTGGCATGTAGCAGGAGGGAGCCGGGGTGCTGCTCAACATCCTACAGTGCACAGAAGACCCCCGCCCCCCAACAAAGAACTCGCAGTGCAGAGAAGTCAACAGTAGAGGTGGGGAGCCCTGCTCAAGGGCGTGGAGCTACAGGAAGTGCAGGCACCAGGCCTTGGAGGGTGACACAGGGACTCAGGGCCCTGGCCCTGTTCACCTCCAGCCTGCCATGTCACCTGCAGAAAGCCACGTGATGGCTCTGCACATGGTACCAGAGGTAACCATGTCTACAGCCGCACCAGGGGTCACAGGACAGCCACACACAGGAGGGAAGGGAGGTGCCACCAGCATGAGTCACCTTGTGACTTCCTTAGTGATAGACCAGGTGAGATGTTAAGAGTTTACTGAATTAGAACAAGCAAGACATTTGGATCTCCAACAGAAATACCCCCCCAAAAAAAAGGTAGATACCAATCTATCTGTTAGTATCAATGTTGTTGTTACGTTCCGTCGAGTCAGACCTGACTCATAGCGACCCCTCCTTGGGTTTCCGAGGCAGTATCACTACGAAGGTAGGATTGCCCAACCTTCCTTCCAAGGAGTGGCTGGTGGGTTTGAACCACCAGCCTTCTGGTGAGCAGTCAAGTACCTTAGGCACTATGCTACCAGAGCTCCTCAATAGATACCAAACAAACAAACAAACAAACAAACAAATAAACTCACTGCCATTGAGTTGATTCCAACTCATAGCTACCCACATTGGGTTTCCAAGGCTGTAGATCTTTATGTAAGTAGATTGCCCATCCCATCTTCCGCAGAGCGGCTGGTGAGATTGAACTGCTGACCTTCTGGTTAGTAGCCAAAAGCCTTATCCACTATGCCACCAGAGGTCATTTCAATGTCAATAGATAAAGACACTGAATTTTGTGATGATGTCTGGGCTCCCACTTCCCCACAGGCAGTTTTGTTGTTGGCAGCATGGTTCACGGGCTGCTTATTCACTTACCGCAAATTCATTGTCTGGGTTCTTTTCTCCTTTCCGGACTGGCCGAGAATATTCAAATCGCTGCACTTCGTTCACCCGGTAAAAACTGTACAGAAACAGACAAAACCTTAGCAACCAAGCCAGCAGAGCAGCTGGTTTGGGAGGTGGGCTGGTGGACGTGGGGGCCTGGCCTCAGGAGAGGTCATCACAAGCCATACAATGTCCTCAGACTTGATCAGAGGTGACAGTTGTGGCCTCTTCTGTCCACCAACCTTGGAAGAGAGATGTTGGCGGGTGGAAAAATTAACTTGAGTTTTTGCCTCTGCCTGGTCCCTGCCAAGCCTCAAGGGAGAAGAGTCACTGAGTAAGAGAGAAACGAGTGAAAACAGAAAAGGTGAAGTGAAGGAGAGAGGGAGAGAGGCTTTCAGTCTCATGTCATGTTTGTCGCTGGACTCCTCTTTAAGGTCTTAACAGTTTCAGATTCGCAGGGGAGGACACAGCAGGGGTGGTTTGGAGATTCTGCATCTTCACTGAGATGCAGGTGGGCTCCTCTACCAACAGGAAGCATCTGACTACGTTCTCAGTGAGAAAAAGCGTGGCAGACTTCAAGTGTTCAATGTGCAGAGGCAATCGCTTACAGATTAAGAGATTCCTGGTCTACCTTCCGTCACGGTGCCAAGAGGTTACCTCCAAACTTCAGAACACAAAATAAGCAGATCCTGAGGAACATTAAATATGCCCTAGTGGCACAGTGGTTAAAGTGCTCAGCTGTGAACCATATGGTTGGGGGTTTGAACCCACCAGCTACCCAGTGGGCAAAAGATGAGGTGGTCTGCTTTTGTAAAGATTTACAGCCTTGGAAATCCTGGGGGCAGTTCTGCTCTTACAGGGCCGTGATGAGTTGAATCAACTTGACAGTGCTGGGTTTGGTTGGGCTGTGGAACATCAGGCCACCAGAGAGGTTAATTTTTTCAGTAGCATGTAGATGAAATAGAAAATTCTCCACATCAAGGAAACATTGCCTGGGGCAGCATGTTACACCATTGCTAAGTCAGGGGCAATTAAATGAAAAGGTACAAAATCTCACTCAGGTTCAGACAGTTGGCTTGTGAGTTTCAAAAACCACCTCATAATCCCATATTATGGCATCACCTTGTTATGAAGGCAGGGGGTTCTTTTTCAGAAGCAAATTTCAAATTCCCTTGAAATCTTGTGTCGTTGAGTCAATTCCAACACAGTGACCAGACAGGACAGAGTCGAACTGCCCATAGGGTTTCCAAGGCTGTAATGTTTATGGAAGCAGGCTTCCTCATCTCTCTCCCTTGGATTGGCTGGTGGGTTTGAACTGCCAACATTTTGCTTCATCCTTGAGCGCATAACCACCGTAGCATCGGAGCTCTTCAACATCCCCTTCACGGCACTTATAAAAAGGGATGTGCAGGCTACACCCCAGAGGTTCTGCTGCACAGTTGCTGGGTGTAGGGCTGGAATAGCACACCACCGAGAAGTTCTCCAGCGGGATCTCAAGTACCTGGGGTGGCAAATGGCTAATGCACTCAGTGGCTAATCAAAAGGCTGGAGGTTTGAGTCCACTCAGAGGGGCTTCAGAAGAAAGTACTTCCAAAATTTACTTCTAAAACACCAACCCCTGAAAGCCTGAAAAAGCACAGCTCCCCTCTGACATTCACAGGGCGCCACGAGTCACGTCAACTTGAAGGCAGCTGGGTGGTGGGATTCCACGTCACCCGGAGGGCCTCCTCCTCCTTCCTGAGTTCTCACTGGCCAGTGGCCTCAGGACAGGAGTACCCCACGCCCCTCCGGTGAGCGTGTCAACTTCTTCCTCCACCTCTTTGATACTGGAACTCGTTTGCTTCCCTTATTCATCAAAGAGGATGGAAAGAACATGTAAAGCTAACAAAAGGCTAACATCCATCCTGTACAAGTGAAAAGATTACCACGAGATGGTATGTAGCCTTCACTCATCCTCTTATAAGAAAAATGGGATGTTTACCTGACAATTTGCTCCGAAACTGGCCTGTGAAATTTAGGGGGCAAGTCAAGTTTGGGTTTTACTGTGAAGCACTGGATGTCTGAAGAAGAAAGGTGGTTAAGGAATGATAAGACTGAGAGGACATCAACCCCAAAGGATACCCAGTCATCTACCAGCATTGTGCCTCAACCACCCCGCAGTCAATGAGAGTCTTCAAGGATACACTGGCCAGCAGAATTTTTAATGTCGTCGCCTGGTGGAGACGTTGTCTTCATTTTCTCAGCATTGGGAAACTGAGTTAACAGCCGTGCTTCGAAATCTTCCCGGCGTTCGTACTCTTTCCCTCGGTAAATGAAAACTTTGCCCTGGCAACAACAGCATCGTTAAAGAGCTCTGCTGGGGGAGGGTCAGGAAAAGCTCACTGCACACACACTGGTCTCCAAAATATATGTATACATTTAAATGTCATTTAATTTGAGAACAACTTGTAATTGCTTTGTTCTCATTAATCAAGGACACATGAACATAAGCCAAAAGTAATGCAACTTCAGAAGCTCTAAACACATTATCACTGAAGGCTGTGATGTTAGTCTTAACATGACAACCAATTAACAATCTAGGAAGAACCGAGAGCGACTGGAGCCCATGCAAGAGTGGGCACAGGATGGCCGGAAAGGGCAAGGAGCCAGGCAGGTGGACAATGGCATCTGTAGGCTTTCCCAGTTGGGCCCTAATTAAGTAGTTTTCATCCTGCCAAGAGGAATTTGGGAGAGCTTGGCACTCAGATGGAGTCTTGGAGATGAGCTGTCTCCTGGGAGACACACCTGGGAGGTGAGTAGAACTGCGGAGAAGGGGTCCAGACATGTCAGGAAGGGAACAGGCCCTTGGCCTCCCTTGATGAGGAAGGATGGAGAAGGGAGACTCCCCTGGTGCTTGGCTTCAGTGCACAGATAATTACTTATCAGTAAATGACTAAGACGGGGCGATCTACTGCCATAGTGATACCGCCTCGGCAACCCAAGGAGGGGTCGCTATGAGTCAGGGCCGACTCGACGGCGAATAACAACAACAACAACAACAACATAAATGAAGGAAGGTTGGGCAATCTACTTCCCTAGTGATACTGCCTCGGAAACCCAAGGAGGGGTCGCTATGAGTCGGGGCCGACTCGACGGCACATAACAACAACAACAACATCATAAATGAAGGAAGGTT
>NW_006921625.1:5740367-5749596 GCF_000298275.1 Orycteropus afer afer
GAGCACTGGCTTAACACACAGAAAATGATCCTCTCACAGTTTAGGAGCTAGGAGTCTGAATTCAGGCTGCTGGCTCTAGGGGAAGGGGCTGTCTCTGTGCGTCTCCTGGCTCTAGGAGGTTCCCATGCAAGGACCCCGAGTTCACCCCAATCTCCGCTCTCTTCGCTGTAGTATGCTATTCCCCTGGTCCTTTCTCTCTGCATACCCCAGGGCAAGGCCCCTTACATCAGAGCAGGGCTTTGACAGGATTAAGGGTGTCATGTCTTGCCCCTTATCACTGATTTCCTTATCACATCTTGGGAGCTGATTACATCATTACATAACTGTCAAACCACTGAGAATCGCGCCCAGCCAAGTTGACAGATATTTTGGGGGGTCACAATTCAATCCAGGAGAGTGGAGGCCCCCCCTAGGGGGATGAAGTAGGTCACCATCTTCCTCACACCAGGCTTTCTTTCTGAGGCCATCGCTGCCTGGGTGTAAATATGTCTCTAAGAAGAGTCTTCTCCCACGATCCCTCAGCTCTCCCCACTTCTCCCGATTCACTAGGTGGCAGTTAGTCAGGGCAGCAGAGGGTAGATGCTGTTGTGCTATTGCTGGTCCTGAAGTCCACTGCCCCATCCCAACCCGCCCCATCCCACAGCTTCCTGAACTTAACCAAACTACAGCACGGTGGCAGACTGGCCAAAAACTATGGGCACCAGGCACAGAGTCTGGCTGGTTCAGGTGGTCTCGGTGGCACTGGTGGTTCCGATCAAGGGCGCTGGGGAAGGGTCTCCAGACTGGGGGCTGGTGGAGTCCAGATGCACCTTTGCCTCATCTGTCGTGAGCTCTTGACAAATGCTGGGAGTGGGGCGGAGTAGGGAGGGGGTTATGAAGAGGGGCAATGGACAAGGGGGGAAGAGGTGAGGACATGAATACCAATCACTGCATGTATATATACTTATCTCCTATCGACTCAGCATCAAGTCAAGTTGGAATTTTCTAACGAATTAATTCTCACCAAGGTAGAGTGGGATCTGACGGCATTCAATCAACGCGGCCCTCACCCTGCCCAGCGTATTTGAGATTTTACAAATTACTAAAGGAACTGTTGGAAAAGTGATTTTTTTTTTTCTTTTCGCTTTGTGCTTAGGTATGTCTAAAAGTACCATTATGGAAGAAAAATGCTCTTTTTCTCTAAAAGAGAATAATGCAAAACCGAAGCCGAAGTCATATGTAGTCTTAATTAGAAATATAAATATGCGCCGTGGCTTTATTTTGAGGCTATAGGAGGCTAAACATTCCAGGAATTCGTTCAGTAAGATTTAATGGGGAACAGGCTCCTATGAAGCTGGCAAGCATTTATTACATTTTAGGCTAGAAGAAAAACATGGTAATAAAAGTGTATATAAAACACCAGTGAATTATAGATGGAACACTGCTAGCATTTTCTAGAGATGTCAATTACTCTGCACCCTGAAGTGGTTCCTTCAAACAGGAAACAATGGGGAAATGCACGTGTAAACAAAGATATTTATTCCTTGAAGGAACTATAAGTATGAACGTGAATGCAAACCAAGGAAAGGGACTGGGAAAGACAAGGCCAGGGGACAGCCAGTGGGTCTCGGAGGCTGCCCTCCTCTGCCCGCTCGGCACCAGGCAGCCCAATGCTCTGTCCACTTTGTCTCTAACTGCCCAAGCCATCGCCACACTGACCCCCGACAGGCGCTCTGTGGGGTGTAGCCAATACACTGCTGCAGCGCACAGCATCACTCAGGGGAGGCGGCCAAGTCAGGTCAGGAGCAATCAAGCCAGGTCAACTCTCTATCTGTACGTTGCATATTGTCCTTTTGTCAGCGGAGATGACCTGGCACTGTCCCTGGAGCACCACTCTACATGCACGCCCGCACACCCCAGGCCCCTGGCTCTGGCACTACAAAGTGTCTCCTCTCCCTGAGCGCTTCACCCATGGGATCAGGACAGCTGCTGTCACAGGGTGTAGGATAACCACGCCCCACACAGGTGGACTTGGTGGCCTTAATCCCTGGGCAAATCACTGTCCATGGGGGCCCGCACACACTGTGTACCACCCGGGTACAGGCCCAGGCACCAAACCTTAGGCTCTGTCTCTCCTCTCTCTCCCTCTCTCTGTTCTCTCTCCCTCTCTCCTCCCTCTCTTACACACTGAGGCACATAAACACATACACACATATTAATTAAAGCCTACAGCAACATTAGGTGACTTCTACTCCAAACTCTCATATCCTCCTGCTTGGTATTTTATTTAGAATAAAGCTTGCTCCAAATCCCCCCTAAGTCAGGGACTGTGCCTGCACACCCTTTACTCCTTGCTGGGAAAGGAAGACTTTCTTCAGAATCAGTTTCTCATCAACTGCTCTAATGAAGTTGATGGTACACAAGAGGAAGTGGACCCGACAGTGACAGGGACAAGACCAAATACCACTCACCCAGGCAGAACACAGAGCGAGTGGTCAGCCAATTCCTTTCTGGACCAGGGCAGACCCGTTGGGTCACTTACTGGTCATATGCAGACTGATGGTCCTCCAAAGGGAACGGATGTTCCTGATGCTATGTGAAGAGCTGGCTCCCACTCTCAGTGACTCCCACGGAAGCAGAGAAACTGGGGCCGAAGGGCCACGTACCCCCCTGGGACCGGGCCACCTACAGGGTGCCTGTCCCAGGTGACTGGGCTCCAGGGGAGTCATGCCTGGCCTCCCAGTATGGGAAGAGAAAACCACATGGCATAAAGAGGTATGGCATCCAAGAATGGGCATTTGGGAAACTCTTACCAATTCTACCAGCAGTCCTGACAGCATCTGTTTGCACAAATTGCCCTGTGCTGTCTCCCCTGGGTGAGTGAGTATTTACCCGAAGGAACGTGGGGAATCCTTGTCCATAGTAGCCGACGGCAAAATAGTCAGGCTTGGGCCGGATCACCTTGACAATGTTTTCATAAAACTGCGCCTGTTTTTTCTGAAAGGAAAAAGGAAATGCATTTTCAGGTTCCAAAAAACAAATCAAACTCACTGCTGTTGAGCTGAGTCCATTGGGTTTCTGAGGCAGTAAATCTTTATGGAAGTAGATTGCCCCATCTTCCTTCCACGGAGCTGCTGTGGGTTTGAACTAGCAGCCTTCTGGTTAGCAATCAAATGCTACCAGGGCTCCTTATTTTCAAGTTGGGAGAGAGTGTTTGAGCTCCTGCTTTTCTGGATACTTCTAGTGGCATTTTCAGGCATTGGCAACTTTTGGAGGGTGGGGAGCGGGTAGGGGAGCGGCTGCCAGCATCTGAACTCATCTGATGATGCAGCTTTGGCTCTGCCTCATGGGCCCCCCGTCCCTCAGCAAGGCCTTGGGCCAAAAAAGCCAAATTCAGCAACAGGTGTGATTTATGGGTGTCTTCAGTAACAAAAGACCAGTCACCAAAATGGCTTTTCTGCTGATCCAATAAACAGTGGGACTTTATTATTTAACAAATGGACACGGAGCAGAGACTAGGGCACATTAAAAAAGAATTAAAAGGAACAGAAGTGGCTCTGCTCTAAGAACTAATGGTAAACATTTCAACATTATTAAGGTTCCCATTCCCGCTGAGTCCATTCTGACTCATGGCAACCCTGTGTCTGAGGCAGCAGAACTGGGCCCCAGAGTATTTTCTTGCATGCAATCTTTATGGAAGCAGATCACCAGGCCTTTCTTTGGTGGAGCTGCTGAGGGGTTCGAACCGCCGGCCTTTTGGTCAGCAGCCCAATGCTGTCAGCACAGTGCCACCACGGCTTCTTACGTACAGTCTGCTCTTCCTTAAATACAAACTGCTCATGGCAGTCTGAGAGCTTGGTGGCAGAAGCTGAGTCAGAAATAAACAGTGGATACTCGTGGGCTGGAATCAACCAGGAAATAAACAAAGACCATTCCCTGGACAAAATGGAGGACGACCTTGGCCATGAGAAGAACCCCAACTCTACGATGGAAAGAGACATTCCAGACACCACGCTTAGACTGACTATGTTCGCATCAATGGAAAGGAGGACCTACCAGCAGCTCACTGAGTTGCTCGTAATCAAACATTTCCGTCTCATACTGCTCAGCAAGCTCCTTACCCAGGGCGATGGCCTCCTCCCACATCTGCGAGGAAGGGAAGAGAGAGAAATGCAGCCTCAGTCGTGCTGTCAAGGTGCAAAACAGGCGGCAGAGTCTTTCTTAATAAAACAACTCAGAACACTCCGGACTAACAGGGAGCACTGTGGGCATAAAGCTGCGAGAGGACCACGGTTTCCGAGAAGCTCATTTCCGGTGGGCCTGGCTGGGCAGCAGTTTACTGAACTGGTCAGCTGCCGGCTCATTCGTCACGCGGCCCCTGTCCGTGGGCAGAGCAGTGTCACCAGCTCCTTGTCCTGCTCTGATCCCCATGCTCTACCTGCTGGAACGCAGCCTTGGAGCCAGTGAGAAGGACCTGCAGGTGTGGACAGGCTGTGAAGAGCTTCATGCAGAAATGGGGACCTCAATTTTACTTTCCCAAATCATCACATGGAATAAACCCTGTGGAAAATCATTAACTCAAAGAAGACCGGGCCATGCCTCGAACTTGAAAGAAGGCTTGCAAGAAGCCCCCCTTACATGTGCAAAGATGGCAGTCCCCCTTATGTGTGCAAAAACAGGGAGTTTGAAATTCTGTCATTATTTTCAAAGGAGGAATTCTTTATGGTCATAGTTTGAACGTGGCTTTCCAAATCAGACAGCTGATGGACTAAAAAATGCTGGTAAGCACTGGACGGGACTGATCTGCTGAGATACATGTTGTTGGATGCTGTCCAGTTGGCCCTGACTCATGGACACCCGTGGACAACAGAAAAAAGCGCTGTCTGACCCCACCCCATCCCCGTGAACAGCTGTGGTCTGAACGGCTCCCACCGGCCACACTGCAGAGGTGGCTCCCAGCCCTTTCTTTCTAGTCCATCTCAGTGTGGATGCTCTGCTGAAACCTTGGCATCGTACCAGCACCCTGCTCTTTACTGACAGATGGGCGGTGTCTATGAGGAGGTGCACTGGCTGGAAATGGACCTGGGTCTCCCCCTGGAAGGACAGAACTCTATCGTTGAACCTCCGTGGGGTCATGCTTGGCACTATGCCCCTGCCCCACCTCCCAGTCCTCCCTTTCCTCTTTAGAATGACCTCACCGACAATCTGACTTCATTCTGAATCATCCAGCAAATTTAAGAAAAGTAGTTTTACTGAAATGCCTGACAAATCTTCTTTTCATAGTGAATCTTTACAGTAATTACCTGCCATTTTTATTTTATTGTGGCAAATATATTTCTAACAAACCTTTGCCATCACAGCCTTCTTCACAGTACGATTCCCTGATGGGATCTGCGCTCATCACCTTGTTCCCATCACCATCACCCACTTCCACTTTCTTCCATCACCTTCAGCACAGGGTCCCCCAGGCAGAGATTCCCCCATTTCCGCTCCTCCCGTCAGTCCTGGTCACCAGGAACGAACTCTGGGTTCTATGCCTTTACCTTTTTAGCTATTTTCATGTAAGTGGGATCCTACCACATTTGTCCCTTTGTGACTGACTTACTTCCCTTGGCACAGTGTTTTCAAGGTTCATCCGTGCCAGAGTGTGTGTCAGAGGATGTATCCTACTGTAAATCATTTCTCTCTGTGGCTGAGCAAGGTTTCATCGTGTGCACAGACCACACAAAGAGCTGCTTTGGAAGAAGAATTGCATTTTAGGACTTTGACAAACAAAAGAAAAATAAGTCCAGAGTACAGAAGAGACAGCAGTAAAGTCCAGGGAGGAGAGAGGGGCCGAGATGGCCTCCACTGTCTGCAGGCTGGCCGGCACTCGCTCACCTCCCAGAACCACTGTGGGTCTCCTCCGTTTTGCCGAAGGTTTTAAATCACCTTTGGTCTTTGTTGTCACCTGAACTTGGTATTGTAGTTTGGGAAAGTTTAGAGCAAATTTGTATTTCATTCAACAACTTATACACATTTTGTTTCGTGCTGTTGGTGGAAATCCCCTCAATGTGGCAGCACTCTTCCCCCTTCCTCCCTGGGGTCCCCGTTTCCATCCGTCCTTCTTTGTTGTCGAGTGAACAAGAACACCAGGGAAGACCATGTTCCTCAGTCCATCAGCCACACAAGGCCTCGCACCCTTTCACCGTCTTCACCTCCTGCTCCGTGTCTTGCTCTTGTTCTTTGCCAAAGTCCAAGCTCACGGTTCTAGGAACGGGGACGTTTTCTCACGTTTACTGTTTCTTGAAGCTCCAGTGATCAATTTCTCCCCAGCATATTTCCACGTCATGGGAAACCTCTGCTTGGACCTCTCTTTTGGCAGCATTTTCTTTAGTTGTCTTCAACAAGCACACACACACTAGATGCAAGGGCTCTGAGCTCATTACTAAGTAAAAGCTGAATCTGTGTTTATCCTAAATGACAAAGGAGGTGTTTTTGGTACATATCAAAAGTAATTGTCTTTAAAAGAAATACAAGTCTTGAATAAATATCTTATCTGACTCACTGTGACATTATACATACTTGCATTTTCCTTCAGATTTTCTGTAAATTCCCATCCCCCCTTTTCCTCAGCTAGTTTGAAAGGATTCGGTGTTAAGGAGATTTCCATCTGCTTTCGGTTGGATAGGGCTCTAAGAAGAGCATGGGTAATGCAGATTTCGAACATGAATCGCTTGGAAAATATTTCAGTGTCAGAGAGAAATGGATTTGATATGATCTAGATTGAGATTATCTTGGTGAAAAAATCGCTTTAGCCTTTGCGATGCAACACCCAGGCTCCGTGCCATGCTTGGCAGTGCCACAGGCTTACAAGGTTTACCAAGCCCCAAATGAAAAAGCACCCTATCAGCAGATCATTTTGTGTTCTGACTTGAAATCCATAATTCGTTTATGGTATTCTTGAAATTGCGTATTTATTTGCAGTTCGGAGTACACTCTCGCCACCATTTCTTTTCATCAGATAATATTAGCTCTGTCCTCTTGAGATGATAATCTCTTCCCCACCGTGCTGAGCCTCCAGGTCTCAGGAAGTTCCATTTCTGAAAGTTCCGCCAACAGAAAACTTTCTTTTCTGATGAAACACCTTCCTTAGTTCCAAGACTTGGGCTTGGAGGAGAGACCCGGCAGTGATTTCTTGACGAGAACTATTTTGATATTTATTGGGTTTATGAATGGCCATCTGGTAGGATGACAACAATGAACTCCCAGGAACAGGGAGAGGAAGCACAGGAAAGAAAAGACGCAGTCAGGACCACTGTCCCTTACTAACTGTGCAGGCTGGCCATGACTCAGCACAGTAACTGGCGACTGACCGCTCTACTCTGCTCAATGCTGCCTTTAGGTGCCCAGTCCTGCTCCACCCTCACAACAACTGCTGTATCTGGGTGCTGTAGCCACTGTGTCACACTCCACTTCAATGACGGTGTCTCTCTTTTTCACCAACTCTCTTCTTCAGGAGGAGCTCTGGTGGCACAGTGCCTAAGGCACTTGACTGCTAAACACAAGGTTGGCGGTTCAAACCCACCAGCCACTCCTCGGCAGGAAGGTAGGGCAATCTCATTCCATAGAGATACCGCCTCGGAAACCCAAGGAGGGGTCGCCATGAGTGGGGTCTGACTCAATGGCGGTGGGTTTGGTTTTTGAGCCTTACAGAAGGTTAGACAAAGAAAGAGAAGTTAGAGGGGTACAGGGCCACCCATGTACCAGGGATCACACCACTAGATGGCAGTCCATTTCAGTGTCCAAGACCTGCATGGACCTTAGACAGTCAGAGGATAACTGAGTATGTGTCCTTCAGGAAGCATGATGTCCTTCTCTGCTGACTGGTCCTAATGACGTGTCCAAAGCGAGCGGGCCGAAGTCTTCCATCCTTGCTTCTAAGGAACATTCCGGCTGTACTTCCTCCAGGACAGACTGGTTCATTCTTGTGGGATTCCGTGGTGTATTCGATATTCTTTGCCAACACCACAGCTTGAATGTGTTTATTCTTCTCTGTCATCCTATTTCTTTGTACTCACTCACTAGCTATGAATAACTTACCAGAGAAGATGCTTTATGGGCTGCTTGGGTTCCAGACATTCTTCAGAACGTCATCCATTTTTCCTGGCAGTTGTTGGGAAGGACACATACTCAGCTACCCTCTGACTGTCTAAAATCCTTGCAGGTCTTGGACACTGAAATGGACTGCCGTGCAGTGGTGTTCTCCCTGGTACATGGGTCCCTCTACCCTCTAACTTCTCTTTCTTTGTCTAACCTTCTGTAAGACTCAGGCCGAATTCTCCGTTTCAACCAAGCTTTCTCAGGCTGCCACTTCCTCTCTCACATCTTGCTCCTTCTCTTCTTAACCTTTTCCCCTTTAGCATTAATACCCTGCAGGTAGCCTGCCGTCATGTGTGCTCCTGGCCTCAGCCTGTCCACACTGGAGGGACGTGGACTCTGTCAAGGCAGAAAGCTGATGGGACAGAATGCTCTGCTCACCCGTCCTTCTGCAGGGTACCTCTGTGGCGTCTGAGAAAAGTCTAAACACTTCCCAGGTTCCTCTGAAGCCTGAGGTACAGGGCAGACTTCAACTATTTTATTAATAACTTTTTAAATTCAATTTTTGATAATTTTATAGATTAATCTTTAATCTAATTTCTAAGTATCTGAAGAAATAGAGTCAAAGCCTCAACAAGAAATATGGGGTCATGTACACTGATGGTTCAGGCCGAATCTCTTGTGCAGGATTAAGCATGACATTGCTAAACCCTATGTGGTCAGGACTGGAGATGGGTACAGGGTCCCGGTTTGTGGAGAGATGGGTGAGAGCCCATGGGAGAGAGGGATGTAGAGCGTGAGGAGCCCAGGCAGCCCCCAGCAGCTCCCTTATACAATGGCAGAAAGGAGGGAGGACCAAGAGGATAAGTGGGAGGAGTAAGAAGAGGAAGGGGAAGAAGAGGAGGAGGAAGATGATAAAGGAAGAGGAAGAAGAGAAGGAGAGAAAGAAGAAACTCTACCTCACTCTTTAAGAACCTATTTAAACATCACCTCCTCAGTGAAGTCCTCCTCCACCCCCCAAAGAAGTAATACCTGTTAGAGGGAGCTCTGGCAGCATAGTGCCTAAGGCACTTGATTGCTAACCAGAAGGCTGGCAGTTCAAACCCACCAGCCACTCCTCAGAAGGAAGATGGGGCAATCTACTTCTGTAGTGATACTGCCTCGGAAACCC